>NW_026099575.1:950183-974238 GCF_025091365.1 Daktulosphaira vitifoliae
AAACATTAGAAATTAATGATTTTAATTGTTTGTATGGAGGAAATGGAATAACTAACTGTTTAATTGATAAATTAAAATTTTTTTTCAATTTTTGAGGGTAATATCTTCAACCTAGATACGAATTGTAGTCATTTGACGTATCGTTGAAAAAAATAAATAAAAAATTTGTTACTTTTGAATAAATACACTGGACTACAAGAAACTTTCATCAGAAGCAAAAATTTACTTTTCTAAATCATCTTCTCGCGTTGTTTTCAAATCTGCAATTAGACTTTTTCTATCAGTTATACATTTTTATATTATACTAATTACATATAAAATAATAATTAAAAAAAAAAAAAAATGTTTTCAAATTATTACTGATTTGATTTTTAATATGTTAAAAATATGCAGTCAGGAAATTTTATAATTACTATTTATAGTAAATTTATCAGAGTAACTCAATATTTTTTTGCATTTTTATCGTCATAGATAACTTAAATAGAAATAATAGTAATCATTTCATAGTATCTTTTGGTGTTTAAGAAGATACTACAATTAAAATATGAACTGAATTAATTTTAATGTTTTACTTTAACTAAAATAACCAATAAATNTTTTTTTCAATTTTTGAGAGTAATATCTTCAACTAGATACGAATTGTAGTAATTTGACGTATTGTTGAAAAAAGTAGGTCAAGTTAGAGCAGAGAAAATAAATGATAGTCACAAAAAAATATCTTCTCAGCTTTGCATCGAAGAGANTTCACAAAAAAACATCTTCTCGGCTTTGCATCGAAGCGAAAACTTAAAATATAGTAAAATAATTTTAATACGAATAAGAAATTTCTTCTTGCAAGGGGCGACTAAAGTGATGGGATCCTTGATCTTTATTGAAGTTATATATAAAAGTGCCAGTATTTCCGGAATAATTTCAAAAATTAAATTGAAAATATCATAGTAACAATACGCATGATTAAAGTTTTGACCCCCCTTGTTAAAGGGGTATGATCCGATTTACAAAAAAAGCGTGTAGATGAAAGGAGTATATAAATATTTATTATAAAAAAATAATAATATTGATCCATACATTTTTCCAAAAGTTATATAAAATATAAATTAAATAATATAACATATAAAATCGAGATTTTTTTCACGGAAATCGTACGTTTTTCTTTAACTTTGATGTCCGTTTTCACCACGAAGACAAGTCCAGAGGTCAAATTTTTTTTTTTCAAATTAAAGTATATTACATAAGCTTTAATTTAAGATATATATAAAAGTGTCAGTCTTTCCGGAACATTTTCAAAAGTTAAGTTGAAAAAGTTCTACTTTCTATACGCATTTTAAAAGGTTTGCACCCCCCCTGTATAAAGGGAAATGGTCCGATTTTAAAAAAAAGTATGTCGAATGAAAGAAGTATATATAAAGTATTTATCATTAAAGAATAAAGTTGATTCATGCATTTTTTAAAAAGTTATAGCAACATAATGTTAAAAAATGTAAAATATAATATCAAGAATTTTTTCACAAAAATAGCATATTTTTGCATACGGTAGTCATTTTCACCATGAAGACAAGTCCAGAGGTCAAATTTTTTTTTTTCAAATTAAAGTATATTACATTAGCTTTAATTTAAGGTATATATAAAATTGTCAGTCTTTCCGGAACATTTTCAAAAGTTAAGTTGAAAAAGTTAATTTTTTGTAAAAAAGTTACCATTTTGAAACCCCATCCTTTGGGCTGTTAAAGGGTCAAATGTTCACAAAAATATATAAAATGATAGGTAATTATCTAAGGTATCTATAAAAAAAAAAATTATATTGATTCGGTCATTTTTAAAAAAGTTATGGCAATTTTAAGTAAAAAAAATTGAAAAAATATCGAAAATTAGCGATTTTTAAATTTGTAATTTTTTGGGGGATTTCCCCCGTTTACGGGGAACGAGGGAATTTTTTTCAATTTTTGAGGGTAATGTCTTCGACTAGATACGATTTGTGATCTTCTGACATATTGTTCATCAAAATCGGTCCAGCGAGAGCTGAGATTGAGCGTTCACAGACACAAAAAAAAATAAAAAAATAAAAAAACACATCATAGTAAAATTAATACCTTCTCAGCTTCGCATCGAAGCTAATAATTGATATATTATAGTTGATCACAATTATGACCTCACATAGCTCATATTGAGTGACTTCTATTTGTCAATCTATTGAATTCATTTTAGCACATTCCAGAATAGGTTAATTATGGATCGCATAGATGGATCACAGAAATTACCATAGGTACTAGAATGTTATATCACATATCCTAAGGTTAAGCACTGTGACGTCACTAAGATGAATTTTTTCACATAATTTTTTAAAATAAATAATTAGAATATTAGATTCAAAGATTTAGTGTATGAGGACTAAGCCCCTTTCCACAAAATAATTGTATGTATTAACATATTTTTTTTTGAAGAAGGAAATTTATATGAAATTAATATACAAATAACGTAACATACTATACAAATTGGTTTTTGCAAATTTTTAGAGGTAATATCTTCAACTAAACATGATTTCTGTTTTTTTGACGTATCGTAGAAAAAAATGTAGTCCGTGAGAGCTGAGAAGTTATAAAAGAAAATGACTGAAACAGTCATGTAATGAATCAAAATAAAAGTTTCGAGATTTTTCGAGAAACTTCTAGAATACACTTTACACATAAATATTATCAATTTTAATTACTTTTCCGACCGACAATTATTTTATTACTCTTTACAAATACATCGTTCATTTTGGAGCGATGTTTACATTAATGTCCATCTTTTTATTTACCATAAGCGTATCTGTGGCGCCGAACAGACGGCATGATTAAATAGTTAAATTTTTAAGACAAACTAGCCTCCCTTCATCACCTTACCAACTAATTTAATATAAAAAGGCTAGTAAAATTAGCACGGGCGATCTTTTCACTTTTTACACTTTTAATCTTTTTCTCTTTCGTACAGTCTCTCACTCGCATACTCTCACTTTCATTCTCACTTATTATTCCCCCATAATCTTACATTTTCATATTAAAAGTTAATAATATAAAATTCACGTTACTTTTGTTAATTTTAATTATAAGACTTATATACATTTGTTAAAACAATTAATAAAAGCCATAGAAATAAACTCAGTATGTTACCTCTCATATCAGTATTTTTTATTTATTTAAATTAACTTAAAATATCGACGTCAACAAGGAACATCACAATTCACCATCTACCTACGAGTCCATTTGGATATCAAGGTAAGTGTAGTCTTAAGACATACACTATATTCATGTAATATTAAGAAATGGGACAGAGTGGGTAAGAGATTGGATTAAGATGTTATGAATGAATCTAATACAATCCAAATAACTTATACTCCCTTTCTTACCATCATCACCACATCTTTACCATCCCTCTTTTCCTCTTTTCTATTTATTACACTCATAAAAAAACATATCACAGTTTAATTAATACCATCTTAACTGCGCATTGAAGGTTAAAATAACCCTAAATATACAGATACTGTCCCAGGAAAGTCTTTGAACTGTTCAATTATACTCTCGGACCATTAGTGGAAAGTGTCTACCGATAATGTGTATAAATGGTGTGTAGATTTTTTATTGCCCGTTTTGAGACTATTTTGTAGAATTTGTCAACTGGAAAAATGTTGAACACTCCCCTACTATAGAGACTGAGATAATCTTAGGTTGGTCATAAACTAGTAACCGACTTCATTTTGACTATAAATGGGCAGTAATCACATACTTATTTTACAGTTTACGGACTTACAAGTCACCGCCACCACTGCGATCGTTTCCATTGCTTCCGTGATGCGACGGTACTGATCATCGGAGCATAAACACCACGACAACAACAGAGGGAGAGTCAGTATCAACGGAGGAGGAACAGACAGATCTAAGGACCCCTATCTAAATGAGGAAATTGACTCCTTTTTCTTTTGCTACCGTCCTAGGACTCCCCAATTTCTCCCAAGTAGGAATAATGCCCTCCACATCCTTAATACCTTTGATTACGAAATGCGTACGACTATAGCAAAGTCCGTTACGCGCAAACTTTCTGTTAGATAGAGAGTGGTAATCTCTAGTACCACGTTTTTTCATGGCGCTCGTGTGCGACCAATTAGTCTACACGTTGTCCGGCCGTCGACGCTCTCACGGCGAGTGTCTGTCATTTTTAACACGCTTCTATTAGTTTCACGTGTATGTTGTTTGTTGTTTGTTGTTTGTTTGTTGTTTGTTTGTCGTTTGTAAGTTTGTAACTCCACGCGGCACGTGTTATTATGTCGCGTATCCCGTCGTGTATGTCCTTGAGACTATACTGTTGTAATGCATTCGCCCCACCCCGCTCACCTCTCGTAGACAACAATATTTTCTAACCCGTAGACGCGCGCGTGTCATCAATTATGTATATATATATATATAACAAATTTTTATTGTAATTGACACAGCCCCGCGTCGTTTCGTTATACACAATGCCCCACCACTCGTGCCACCTTTATCAGCCGTCGCCCTATTATGAGTATTTGACTGACCAACACCTCGTGTTATACGCCGCGGTGCAAAGTCTAGCAAGCGCCGCACGGCCGACGACGTCCCGCCGTTAATGATACCGTAGTCTTCTTCTCGTTGTCAAAGTGACAATGTCTACGATTCGATCCGCACTCGCGCGCCGTCGCTATCAACGCTGCTAACCTGTTGACGTCCGAAGATCACGCCGGACATCGCGTCGTCGACGCCAGCAAAAGTGCGGCGATATTATGCGAAGATCATTATATTCCTACCGCCACCGCTAATATTAATATATATATATATATTAATATTTATACGTATATACGTATATGTTAATATTCATTTATATATTTCTACAGCCGACGCCTCTACTGCCGTATATGCCTCGTGTATAATGTTCCCTCCGCCATGCCCGCCCACATAAACACGGCTATACCTCATGCATGATACGTTTACGTACTTAAGTCCCTTTACATGTATATACATTCTAATTACTATTAAAACTTATATATTAATACGCTTTATTCTCATTAAGAGATATGTGGTGTATTCATTCCGATTACGGGGGATGATTCCCGTATCATTTTTCGTCACTAGCCGTTTCTCAGACTCTCTCCCCGGAATCGAACCCTGTATTCCCGTTACCCGTTACAACCATGATATTGATAGTAACTATTATCATAACATAAAACTAAAAAGTAAAAAATAAATATAGTTTAAAAAAACTAAAAAACACGCTTTTAAAGCACATTGAACTAAAAAGTTCAAAATAATTTTTAAAATAAGCTTAAAACAATATTGAACGAAAAGACTAGAATTATTGTGATAAAAGCGTGGGTGCTTCGTGCCATATTTTTCGTATATTGAGCGCCCGACGCTTTTATCACAATAATTCTAGTACTTTTCGTTCAATATTGTTTTAAGCTTATTTTAAAAATTATTTTGAACTTTTTAGTTCAATGTGCTTTAAAAGCGTGTTTTTTAGTTTTTTTAAACTATATTTATTATTAACACGCTTATATTAGTTTCACGTGTATGTTGTTGTTTGTTGTTTGTCGTTTGTTTGTAAGTTTGTAACTCCACGCGGCACGTGTTATTATGTCGCGTATCCCGTCGTGTATGACCTTGAGACTATACTGTTGTAACGCATTCGCCCCACCCCGCTAACCATTCGTAGACAACAATATTTTCCAACCGTAGACGCGTGCTTATCATCAATTATATATATATATATATAACAAATTTTTATTGTAATTGACACAGCCCCGCGTCGTTTTACGCTGCGGTGCAAAGTCCAGCAAGTGCCTCATGNACGCCGCGGTGCAAAGTCCAGCAAGTGCCGCACGGCCGACGACGTCCCGCCGCTATACCGTAGTCTTCTTCCCATTGTCAAAATAACATCGTCAACAAACTGATCCGCACTAGCGCACCATCGTCATCTACGCTGCTAACCTATTGACGCCCGAGGATCACGCCGGACATCGCGTCTTCGACGCCAGCAAAAGTGCCGCGATATTATGCGAAGATCATTATATTCCTACCGCCACCGTTAATATTAATATATATATATATATATATATATATATTAATATTTATACGTATATACGTATATGTTAATATTCATTTATATATTCCTACAGCCGACGCCTCTGCTGCCGTATATGCCTCGTGTATAATGTTCCCTCCGCCATGCCCGCCCACATAAACACGGCTATACCTCATGCATGATACGTTTACGTACTTAAGTCCCTTTAAATATATATATATTCTAATTACTATTAAAACTTATATATTAATACACTTTATTCTCATTAAGAGATATGTAGTGTATTCATTCCGATTACGGAGGATGATTCTCGTATCGTTATTTTTCGTCACTACCTCCACGTTACGCGCCTGCTGCTTTCCTTGGATGTGGTAGCCGTTTCTTAGACTCCCTCTCCGGAATCGAACCCTTATTTCCCGTTACCCGTTACAACCATGATATTGATATTAACTACTATCATAACATGAAACTAAAAAGTGAAAAATAAATATAGTTTAAAAAAACTAAAAAACACGCTTTTAAAGCACATCGAACTAAAAAGTTAAAAATAATTTTTAAAATTAACTTAAAACAATAATGAACGAAAAATACTAGTATTATTGTGAAAAAAAGCGTGGGTACTTTATGCCATATTTTTTGTATATTGAGCGCCCGACGCTTTTTTTCACAATAATACTAGTATTTTTCGTTCATTATTGTTTTAAGTTAATTTAAAAAATTATTTTTAACTTTTTAGTTCGATGTGCTTTAAAAGCGTGTTTTTTAGTTTTTTTAAACTATATTTTAACACGCTTATATTAATTTCACATGTATGTTTGTTGTAAGTTTGTAACTCCAAGCGGCACGTGTTATTATGTCGCGTATCCCGTCGTGTATGACCTTGAGACTAGACTGTCGTAACGCATTTACCCCACCCCGCTCACCACTTGCCGCTAACACAATTTTCCTATATAATTTTATTTTTGGTTTTCGTACCCGTATACGCGTGTGTGACATTAATTATATATATATATATTTTAATTACTATTAAAACTTATATATTAATACGCTTTATTCTCATTAAGAGATATATAGTGTATTTATTCCGATTACGGGGAATGATTACCGTATTGTCATTTTTCGTCACTACCTCCACGTTGCGCGCTTGCTGCTTTCCTTGGATGTGGTAGCCGTTCCTCAGACTCCCACTCCGGAATCGAACCCTGATTCCCTTTTACCTGTTACAACAATGATATTGATAGTAACTACTATCATAACATCGAACTAAAAAGTTAAAAACAATTTTTATCGGGCGATCAATATACGAAAAATATGGCACAAAGCACCCACGCTTTTATCACAATAATACTAGTACTTTTCGTACATAATTGTTTTAAACTTATTATAAAAATTATTTTTAACTTTTTAGTTCGATGTGCTTTAAAAGCGTGTTTTTTAGTTTTTTTTAACTATATTTTTATTATAATATTTTTACCGCTCGTCTTTACACTTTAGTATATTCTTTACTTACGATTTATCTTAAAACACCCAACGCAACATCAACACGCAATTTTTAAAATGGAGACTGTGCACACAAACCCACCAAACAAACAACGTAACTATTTGCGATTCTCACTGCCATAAGCAGTCTAAATAAATTTATTTATGAATCACATTACGACCGCGTTACGCGGTTTTCCACCCGGCCATCATATTATTATTTGCACGGTCTCGCGACGCTTTGTGATGTACGAAGCTCCGCCACCACGTCACCTTTGTTTGCCGTGACCCTACTACGTGTACACGGTAGTTTGACTAACCAACATCGCAAACGG
The DNA here is from genome assembly GCF_025091365.1 of Daktulosphaira vitifoliae. Classification (NCBI taxonomy): domain Eukaryota; kingdom Metazoa; phylum Arthropoda; class Insecta; order Hemiptera; family Phylloxeridae; genus Daktulosphaira; species Daktulosphaira vitifoliae. Next base: position 958,070 of record NW_026099575.1, read on the forward strand.
TTGGCCACTGTACAAAGTCCAGTTAAAACACCGCATGGCATATAATGACCCGCACGCGCATTACGTTGAAGACATCAAGTTACACCTTACTAGACATACCGCTCGCTTTAACATCGTTCCGTTAGAACGCTTTATGAGGCCATCACCGCTTATACTGTTACGTCGATGGCGGATATCTAATTTTGTACATTTTATTATTTGATTGAGCTGCATCAATGTATTAATTATATCGTTTATGATATAATAGACCGCTCCGTGTCATTTGATTGCTTTATAAAATTGTGTGGCCTACCTAGTTTATTTTCACACTTGATCGTATTTATATAATTTTTTAGCATATAGAATCTTTATTCAAATTTGTGTGTTAATGTTTCCTGTTATTGTTAATTTTATAAGTAATAAAAAGTTTTCAATTGTAACTTGCATAAAATTAGAATTCAATAGATGAAGTATATAAAGGAACACAAAAGCAGACTACTTTAGTAAATGTTTTAAGAAAGCAATATCAATTTTTTATTCTTTTACCATTAAAACAAAAATAAATATTCTAATATTAGTAAAATAAAAACATGTACCAAATTGATGGATTTCATTACTTGATATAACTCCTTATTAGATACCAAATCAACTTATAAGATCGAAATTGATAAAAAAAGAACTACCAACTTTTAATTTCAATGCAAAGCTGAGAAGGTATAACTCTATTTTATAGTATAATTTTCGTAAATAAATAAAAATGTTGAATCACTACAATTTAATGAACACAAATTCTCTTTTTGAAAAAAGGAGTCAATTTAAAAAATGCGTGAAAAAGACTCTTGTGTAAATTGACAAAACCTATAACAATGTTGCATTCATAAATATTAAAATTTATTTATTTTTTTAATAGTACATGGNTAAAATTTATTTATTTATTTAATAGTACATAGATCAGGTAGCACAATTGGTAAGATATTTAATTATACATACTTTTATTTTTAGTATTAAATAATATTATTTTTTTATCAAAAAGGGTTAAGAACATGAACGGTTCAAAATGTTATTCGTCCGAAATGAGCGGCTAGGGCAATCGTGGGCCCCCGTAATCCGGCCACTGGCACAGGGGACACTGCTGAACGCTGTATATGTTTTGATGTGGCTAGTCGGAGACATAGTAGTGATCTTTGTGGCTTGATTTAATTATTCAAACATTTTTTAACTTCGATGCGAAACTGAGAAGGTATTATTTTTACTATGAAGTGTTTCTTTTTTTTTTGTCTGTTTGCACTTTTTCTCAGCTCTCACTGGACCGATTTCTTTCAAGGATACGTCAAAAGATCACAGAACGTATCTTATTTAAAACATAACCCTCAAAAATTAAAAAAATTTTCCTCGTTCCCATAAATGGAGAAATCTCCAAAAAATTACAAATTTAAAAATCGCTAATTTTCGAATTTTTTTACGTATAACTGCCATAATTTTTTCAAAAATGACCAAATTAATATTATTTTTTATAGTTGTACAAACCTTTTATTTAGTATATTTTTTTTATAAATCTGCCAACACGGGTGATTAAAAATGACAACTCTTTCACAAAAAATTTTTGAAAGTGTTCCGGAAAGTCTGACACTTTTATAAATATATCTTAAATCAAAGCTAATGTAATATACTTTATCACGAAAAAAAAAAAAATTCGAACTGTGAGATATCATTATACTTGTTACAAATATGCCACGTTATTACTGAGCCGCAACCCCCCTGTGATGGGTTTTTTATAGTTTAAAACACAAAAACGTACTGACAAATTATTCTTTAAGTATTTTTTTTTATTTTATAGAAATATACAATCTGTACAATGAGCACAATAAGTAATTGACTGCCTAGAAATTCTGAAAGTATAAATAAAAAATTTATTATGCAATTATTAAATTATTATTCTCTTGTATAGAATAGGTTAATGGATTTAGAAAATAATGTGGATATTTATTAGTAGAAAAAACAACTCTTTGCGTTTTCCTTTCAATGTGTTTTTGTTTTCTCCACATTTTAAGTTATTAAGGTTGGTTTTCTAATTTTTAGCATTTTCCAGAAATCATATTTGTATCAGTTAAATAATTAATTGTAATTATAATATAATATGTTTACATAATTGGAACTATACATTACTATGTTAATTAAGTTACATTTTTTATTGTAATTTTATATTTATGATTAAAACTGCACATTGATGAAATTAAAAACAAATAAAGCCCTGTGCATATAATCGAAACGTTTTTTTCAAAATCCTAGAATTACACTGTTAAAATTGAAATGATACAAAAAATGTACAAAATGTGAAAGAGAGTTATAACGAAAATTACTTAGCTTAACTTGTGACATTTATATTGTGAAATCTCATTTCACTGAAAATTATTAACATTTATTATGACTGATATCACAACAATGTTTTGAATCATTTATTCCTTTCTCTTGGTAATTGCTCGTAAATAAACATACTTTGATATAAATTCATAATGATACGAATTTACATAATTTATTTATATTGATTTAAAATGCTAAATCAAATCGTATAGTAAAACGTTTTGACCCGTAAAGCAAATTACGGATGGTTAGTATGTTAAAAATACTGACGAATTCAGGTGTTTTGTATAGGCAACTTAACTATCTATCTAATTTGAAAGTGGCGCAATAACGCACAATACGCACCGTGTCGATTAATCAAGTGAAATTCGAAAACCGGTACCAGGGATTCAGGAAAAGAGTGATGATGGTTGGGTTGGTTTGATATCCAAGACCGGCGAATTGGAAAAAGAGTACTAGGAATTCAGAAGGTGTGTGTATGATTTTTATGATGACCTTTCGTCATTTACATGACGCAATATAGCCCCGCTATCTTCCGCTATTGATATCAAGCTGTCTAACTAACAATAGTGATCTAACGTGATGATGTCTGTACAGCATCACAGCATTTAAAACTGCTTGATGTAAACATCGGGGTGGCGCGCTATTCCATTAATTTGACGTTGGCCATGATCCTGTATGTCAAAGCTGGTTTCATGCTAAAATTTAGTATGAAACCACCAACTTTATATTTTATATAAGCATTTACCTTAGTGCGTCAAACATAAAATCTTAACATACAATTAAGTTATATAGCAACTGAATACGATTAAGGTTTTGTTGAACATTTAGAATCATAAAAAGTCCGATTAAAAAAAATAAAAATGTTGAATTCCATTTATTTTATTAAATGAAATGCGTGTTTTATTTATCTATTAGTTTTGTTCTTGTGAGTTTAATTCATTTTTTTAATCAGTAACCTGATAAAAATGGTGCATTGCCGAAAATAGTAGTTACTATTTGTGTACATTTATACTTAAAGTTAAGTTTAGTTTTATACCTTTTTATTATTAATAAGTAATCACAACATGAAAATTATATATTCTATTTGTACGAATTTAGTTTTTATATCATTTTCTGAATAAGTTTCGAATTGAAATAATCTATTTACTTTTTATAAAATATTTTTAATCATTTTATAAAAGCATATTTTCTTACCAATTTTTTATCATAAACATTGTTGCTAAACTCCTAAGTTTATTTTATAATTTGTTTAAATTTAAAGTAATATAGTAATGTTTTCGAATTTGTTTTGGATGTGTTTAAAATATATTAAAGAAAAAATGACGCATTTCGAAATTAATTTTAAAGAAACACCACATGTGTTTGTTTTAAATTTTATTTATGTTTTTCTTGAGAAAATAAAACATAATTATGTTTTGCGACGTAAAATTTTAACTTGAACGTGAAAAAATAATGTGAATTAAAAATATTTGAAATTATAAGTTTTTAAATTTTATTCAAACTAAAAAAAGACTAGGGTGAAAATTATAAATAAAAATTGAAATGGAGAAAGTTGTTTTTTATCATTATTTATACATGAAAATCAATGTATAAAATGAATTACTTCATTAAAACGTTAATCTTGATCCTTACCTACGGCAAGATGATAAATTTGTTTTTTTTTTAATTAAATAATAAATATTAAAATAATGAATTAATGAGATTTTCCCTAATAAATTAAATAATTTAATTACCAAATTTCAAGTTTTTATGATAAATACATGCTTTAAGAGATTTAATGAAAGCTTAATGGTGTCAATTCTTTTTCAAATGAGTTGATGAAAATATTTTAATTACCTACTTTTTATAGTTATTATTTTATGATGTTACAAACAAATTTTTTTACTTAACATTGAATAAGAACTTTATGTCTTATTACAATTAATTATACTTAATTAATTAAAATTAATCATTGCAATAAATTATCTATTATTCGGTCATGTAAATTGTGGCCTGAAAAAATTAGTTCCCTCGAGCTGAAAGTGGATATATTCCATATATCCACGTATACCCTTCACTATACCACTGCTTCTATGTTTTAAGGTACCACAAATAAAATGAGAATAATTTTCTGTTTCTGTATATATTCCACTAATTATTTTAAGAGTAAGTTTTTTTTGAAGTTAAATGCCAATTTGAACTCCACCTGAACTATTAGTTAAATTGTAATTTAATTAATATAGTACTATATTAATTAAGATAAAATTTATAGAAAAAATATAAAATAAAATATTGTTAAAAAATTTGAACAGTATAAAATATAAGTATAACATTGTATTTTTAATTTGTCTTTTTTTGTTAAATCAATTGTTAAATCAAAATATTTGTTTCTGGCAATGTAAATTGTACTATTATTTTCAACTTGTGTATGATTAATCTGACTACTAATAATAAATTTTTTTAGGTATACTCTAATATTTCATTAAAACGCTCTTTTAAAATTTAAAAATATTAAAAATTAAATGAATTATGTCAGTGCTATATATATATATACTCCAATATAAGCAAGAATTTGTCATTAGTCATTCAGAATTTAATATTTCGAATAAAAATGGAGGTGAGTATTACATTTTACCTGGAGTGTAACAATTTGAAATCTAAAATATTATTTTATTATTATTATAGAAATGGCAAATATCTCTTTTATGCATAATATCGTGCTTGATATTTAACGAAGGTAAATTCTATTTTACATTATTTAAGTCTATTAAGTTAACTATTCAGTTTAGTTTATGTACTTTTTTTTTAAAGTGATGCACATTCAAGTGGTTTTATATTAGCAATGCAGTTACCTTTCTTATACAAAGTTAACAATTAAGGATAACACATTTAGCTTTTTGGAAACTATTGAAAATTTTTAATTTTTGCAAAGGAAAAAATTGATTGCTGCATAAAAATCAATAATGCATAGCTAAATATGAAATCATTTGTTCCAATTAAAGTTAAAAAATAAAACTTAAATTTTTTAATGAGAATATTGTTATTTATTATCATTATCATTTTTAAAATATTTTTCTAATTGTTATTTTTTCTTAAAACTACCATTACATGTAGAAAATTAATGTATAAAACAAATTTTAGCTTCGATGCGAAGCTGAGAAGGTATTATTTTACCATGATGTGTTTATTTATTTATTTTTTTGTGTCTGTCACTACTTTTTCTCAGCTCTCACTGGACCGATTTCTTTTAACAATACGTCAAAAGATCACAAATTGTATCTAGTTGAAGACATTACCCTTAAAAATTTAAACATTTTCCCTCGTTCCCCGCAAATGGGGGAAATATACAAAAAAATTACAAATTTAAAAAACGATAATTTTTGAAATTTTTTCACTTTTTTTTCTTAAAACTTCTATAACTTTTTGAAAAATCAACAAATCAACATAATTTTTTTTATACTAAATTTTTAGGTAATTTCCTTTCGTTTGATATCATTTTTTTGAAAATCTAACACTTAACCTGCTCATGGGGAGGGATTAAAAATAGCAACTTTTTTACAAAAACTAACTTTTTCAACTTTATTTTTGAAAATGTTCCGGAAATACTGCGTTCTTTAAACATATATCAAATTAAAGCTCATTTTATGTACTAAAAAATGAAAAAAAAAAATTTGTCCCGACGACCTATCTTCTATGCGCAAATGGCTACTGTATTCAAAAATATGCTATTTTTTATTAGAATTCTGGGTTTTATATTTTATTTTATTTTAAATTATCTTATTAGGGGAATACATTGACTTTCATGAATATTATATAATTTCATTGACATAGAATAAGTTCATAAGACATATGAAATTAAACTTATTAAAATTTTTTTACTTTTTTAAAGTCGAAAAAGTAATTTTTAAATTTGAGTTTGCTTAAATAGCTAATTTTATCATGCAACAATAAGCAATGAACAGTTGCCGAATGAGTAACATCTTGATCTTTCACGCCTATGGTACGAGGATNGGGTAACACCTTGATCTTTAACGCCTAGGGTACGAGGTTCAAATCCGTTTGTGGCTTCTAAAATTTTGCATTTTTTTTTTGAGTTACAATAGAATTTTCAAATCATTTGATATTTATCTCATTTAGATTCAATAATTTCAATAAATATAAAGGATCTTATCACTATAGTCTCCCCTCGTGAGAAGAAATTTATATTCATGTTAATATTATTTTACTATGTGGTTCTTTTTGTGGCTACGATTTATTTTGCCAACCCTCACTAGACCTACTTTTTTCAACGATACGTCAAATGATTCATTTAAGTTTATGATATTTAAGTTAATGATTAGTTTAAGTTATTACTCTTAAAAATCAAAAAAATATTCCTTATTCAAAAAAAAAGTAGCTAAACCAGCTCTTTCCATACAAACAATTAAAATCATTAATTTCTAATATTCTTAAAGTATTTACTGTCGAATTAGATTTGATATGATAAAAGTATTCAAAAGATACAAAAGTAAATAATTTTACTTTGTAATTTATTAATTTTTTAACTCTATTTGTGTGTGCTATACTAGTCTATAATATTCCGAATTTGTTTGTAACATTTTCTACATAAATTATAAAAAAAAAATGATTTTTAGTTTCACCTGAATTTAACGATAGATTTTTACAATTATAATTAAATTTTATAATACGCTCAATTGAGTAAATCATTTTAACAACTTTTTTATTGTGGGTTTTTTTGGTCATATAATCGTTAAAGTTAATTTAATTCTGAATATTTCCATTGTACAATCTTTTTAAACGCCAAAAGTTAATTAGAAATGATTTCTATGATTTTTATTTAAGTGATCTATTACGATAAAAATGCAAAAAAATCGAAATTTTCTGAAAAATGTACTGTAAATAGTAATTATAAAATTTCCTAATTGCATATTAATCTTAACAATTNACAAATTCATTTTTTAGCTTCGATGCGAAGCTGAGAAGGTATTTTTCATTAAAACTTTCACTTTAAAAGACAATAAAAAGTAGGTTCAAAATGATTACCTTTAACATATTAAAAATCAAAATCAGTATTAATTTAATACAATTAATTTTGTTCTTAATTGTTTTTTTTTATATGTAAATACTTATTTTTTAATAATAAGTAATAATATTAAAACTTAGAAGTAATAGAAAAAGTTTAATTGCACATTTGAAAACATCACGAAAAGTTTATTTAGAAAAGTATATTTTTTTTCTGATGAAAGTTCCTTTTGTTTAGTGTATTTATTCATAAGTAACAAAATTTTTTTATTAAAAAGTATTGCATAAATTCCTTTAAATTTGTATACGCATTAAAAGTATATGAATATACAACTCCTTTTTATTTTTATATTATCTCCGTAAAAATTACAATATTATATTATTGAATACCACTTTCATACTCAATTTAATTACTGTAATTATTATGTATTCATATATTATAGTTATAAATCGGGGTAAAATTAAGGGAATAAGTGTTATTGTTGTTTTTGAAATAATCTACCAATTTCATTTTTTTCTATTTAATAATATTTATTTCAAACTTGCAAGTTGAGTTAAAAGTTATGGTAATAAATTCATTTTTTTTTTATTAAAACTTTCACTTTAAAGAACAAAAAGAAGTAGGTTCAAAATGATTACTTTTAACATATTAAAAGTCGATAATAATTTGAAAATAATTAATTATAAAAATTATATAATATATAATCAAAATAATTACTAACCTGGATATAATTAAGGAAATAGGAGTTGATGTTGGGTTGGGTTAGTTACATTTTTATCTTTATAATGCTATAACTTATTGAAAAGTGTTTCAATCAATACGACTTTTTAATGAGAAATAATATTTTTTAATAATCCCTTTTTCATTCGACATACTTTATCTAATCAGGGGATTAATAAGGAACTAGCAGATCATGTAGCTTTTGTAATTATCCACCAATTTCTTAGAATTAAACACTATCTACTGATTTGCATCGAAGCGTTTCTTATGATAGTGATTTTAATCACTGTCAGATTAAATCTATACTGGACCCAACTATGCAACGTCCTCACTATGCCGCGACCCCACTGTGCTGGGTTCTTTTTTATAAATATGTAAGATATTACCCTATCATTTGGTACATTAAATTTAGTGTAAGCTGCATTGCTAATTAAAAATAAACTCAGTACAGTGAGGTGACGGCACAATGGGTCGCAGCATAGTTGGATCCAGTATCACTGTCAGATATCTGACAGTGATTAAAATTACTATCATAAAAAACGCTTCGACGCAAATCTGTTGATAGTGTTTAATTTTAAAAAAAATTTGTCAAAAAAGTAGATCAAGTTAGAGCTGAGAAAATAAATGATAACTACAAAAAAAAAACCACATAGTAAAGTAATATTAATATGATTTTCTTCTCACGAGAGGAGACTACAGTAATGGGATCCTTGATATTTATTGAAGTTATTGAATCTAAATGAGATAAAAATCAAATGAGTTAAACATTTTTTCTAACTCAAAAATTTTTTCTCGACTTCAAAAAACAAAAAAATTTAAATATGTATAATTTTTTATACTGTCAATTAGATTGATATAATATTTATGAAAATCAGTGTAATACCCTTATAATAAAATAAAATACAAAACCAAGAATTTTAACACAAAAATAGCATATTTTTGAATACAGTAGCTATTTTCACCATGAAGACAAAATGAAGTCCAAAAATTTTTTTTTAATATTAAAGTATATTACATTAGCTTTAGTTTAATATATATATAAAAGTGTCAGTATTTCCGGAACACATTCAAAAGTTATGTTGAAAAAGTTTTGAATCCTCTTCTGTGGGCAGGTAAATGGTTAAATTTATAAAAAGAATACATCAAATAGTAGGTAAAGATATTATGCATTTATAAAAAAAATTATATTGATTTGTTCATTTTTGAAAAAGTTATAGCAGTTTTAAGTAAAAAAAAATTTTAAAAATTTCGAAAATTAGCGATTTTGTAATATTTTTGAAGATTTCCCCCATTTACGGGGAACGAGGGAAATTTTATCAATTTTTAGTCTAATGTCTTCGACTAGATATACGATTTATGTTCTTTTGATAAGTCGTTGAAAGAAATCGGTTCGGTGAGAGCTGAGAAAAAGTGGTAACAGACACAAAAAAAACGTATCATAATAAAATTAATACCTTCTTAGCTTCGCATCGAGATTAATAAGTAGTTAGGGTACCAATGCTCCCTAAATTTTTATTCAAAAATACTTATTTTGTTTTTAAACTTCGTTTACATGAATGTATAAATAAATTGTTAGAGTAGTTTGAAGTCTTTAATTTCGGCTATAAAATTGATTATAATTCGGAAGAAAAAGTATTAAAACATATTGTTGGGTTGGGTTGGGTTTGGTTGGGTTTATATGACTATTAAATATATGTATTTAATATGCACTAATAGTATAAATAATAATTATATTATAATAATATCATATTTTGAGTATTTTTTTATTTTTATTCACAAGGCTTCAATCTTTTTTTATTAGTCAAAATATATAATATTATAAAGTTTTTTTTTAATAGCAATATATCCAATTACTATATTTATAATAAGGCGAAAAATGGTAGCATGACAAAAACTAATGATAAAAAAATCACTTGAGTTTTACATTAAGTCTCAATTTTAATTTTTTTATAATCTAAAGAATAAAAATAATAATCCTAATGTCTTACCTTTAATTAAACATTTTTTTAAGTTATCTAGATAGAATTTAAATGCAGCAAAAATTTATTAATCATTTTCATTTAGCAATTCAACCGAAAAGTTCAAAAGACAAACAATCATGCCAAATAGAAGTAGAAACAGCGAGTAAATGTGCAGACAATGAAAACTTGAAATTTTTAAAAAATGATTTTGATAAGGGATATAAATGGGATAAAAATACAATAGCTACTGCTGCTGCTAATGGATATTTAGAAAGCCTAAAATATTTACGTGAAAATGATTGTCCATGGGATAACATCACAACATTATCAGCTGCAGATAATGGTCATTTAGAATGTTTAATATATGCTTATGAAAATGGCTGTACATGGAATGAATTAGATATTGCGAAAAGTGCCATTAAAAATGGTAATCTAGAAATATTAAAATATGTTCATAAAAAAGGATATGAATTCAATGAACTCACAACTAATATGGCTGCGATAAGTAATCTAGAAATTTTAAAATATGTCCTTGAAAATGGATACCCCTGCAATAGGAGCACAACTTATAATGCTGCCTTAATTGGTAATCTAGAAAATTTAACATATTTATATGAAAAAAATGTCCGTGGGATGAACGTACAACAAAAGCAGCTGCATCTAGTGGTAATTTAGAATGCTTAAAATATGCATATGAAAATAAGTGTCCGTGGGATGAAAGCACAATTGCGGCTATCAAAATAAGTAATTTAAACATTTATAAGTATTCTGTCAAGAATAGACTGTTTATGGATTCATCTCTAGATTTAGAGGATGAGTTATTATAAACGATATGATAATTTAAATAACCTTTAAACCAATTTATATTGTATATTAATTTTTTTAAATAATTTCTGTTATAATGATGTATAGTGACATATATATTGTCTTATAAGAACTATACAGATAACAAAACATTCTATATTTTTTCAAATTATTTTAAAAAATAAAAAATTAAGATAAATATAAAAAAAAATTTAGTTAGCCATTTTGTTAAGTAGATTTTTACAAAAAATTGGATAAAAAAATATCTAATAAATAGTAAATTATCCGTAGCATTTTAAAGTTTATGAAATTTTGAATGTGTAAACAAAAATAAGGTTACTTAAATGTAGTATGCCAAACCAATTTTTTCTTTTAATATATAAAATTTTGCCTATTAAGAAAATTGTTATTTATTTTTAACACAGTTGTGCTTATCCATAATGGAGAAGTTCTGTTTAATTTTTGTTTGATGGAAGAGAGAAACATATTATTATTTTGTCACTCTTGTCTTTTGCCCCCTCTAATGTTAAAAATCGATTGTGGATCCGTCCTATACAGCGTGATTTTTTTATCATAACCCACTCAATTACTTGCAGAATAATAATAGTTTAAACATTTTTTTTTTTTTATTATCTTTAGTTACACATCCCACTGTACAATAAATGTTTCAGTACGTCGGGGGAACATTTTTTTAGTGTTTCATACGTAACATCACTTTGAAACATCAATAAGCTGTTATATGGTTGTTTTTTTAAGTTAATACAAATTAAGTACAAAGGAAATATCCATGTGATATCATTTTGACTTAGTACAAATTTGGTACGAATGTAACATACATACTACGTTCCTCCGAAATATTACACTATGTATTAATAGCATTCTATTATCATAATTATGATAAACGATTGCTTGGAAATTTAATTTTAGAAATATATATTAAAAAACAAAATATTTTGTCATACGACACTGTAATTGCCTATCAATACCTGGAAAATCCAAAAACCCATGTGACGTATGTCTTTATCTTTTATTTTAAGGGATCGGCCACAAACGACCAACAACTCTGTAGTAGACACGATGTTATGTTATGGACAATCTTACAATTGTTTATGTTAGACAGTATACTTGTTTAATTATTATTAAGTGTTTTTAATTATTATTAAGTGTGTTTAATTATAATTATTATTTTTTCTTATATTTTTTAATAATGGCTGAACAAACAAAAAAGGTAAGTTATACAATCTACTTATTTACACTTGTTATAATACTGCATCCACACTTAATAACATTGTTATATAAGTACATTCAGTGGTGTAAAATTTCAAGGATTGCAACTTATTAATCAATTTAAAAAGTGGTCAGTATTTTTTAAATAACTCTTACAAATACCAACTTTAAATTTTATGATGTGACATAAATGAAGTATTAAAAATTTATTTAATACAATTTATAAACGTATTTAAAGAAACATTTAATGTTTTTTTAAATTTATTTTGTCAATAATATTAACAATTGGTGTCTGATGTACACTTAAGATATTAAATTAACGAATTATAAAATATTTATATAGGTTTCCCTTAAATGGCTTATTGTGCTGTTCCCTGAGCACAATGAATATAGTGTTGTACCAACGAATTGGGTCACAAAAAATGAATTAACTCAAGTAAATTATTGCTACTGGCCTCCAGGCACTGTTAACAGTGATGTTATACAAAAAGCAGATGAGCCGGGGTTAACCTGGAAAATGTATAGAGTAAAAATTTATGGTGGAAATAAAACTTTTGGTAAGAATTAATACATATTTATATAATGTCTAGTGATTATTTTTAGCTCATCTATATACCAACTATTTTTTTTTAAATATAACTAATATATAACTATTTTACAGATAATTTTAATAAAGCATGGCATCAACAAGTTATTATTGAAGATTCATCTAATGAAACAGGCAATGAAGAAAATATGATTCTAAGACATAAACAAAAAGGAAAGCTTATGTCACAAAATGTATTGTTTAATGTAACTGATGAAAGTGACAATGACAATGGTAATTTTTTAAATTAACATAACTTTAACAATACTGTCAAACCAAAAATATAATGTGTATTGTATTTTTTAAGTACATATTTTATGAATAATTTTATTATATTGCTATAAACCATATAATTATTAGTATTGTATAATAATATAATTTTTAATTCAATTAATTAATTTGTTTAGATAACAGTTATAATATAATGGCTCAGTCATCATCTGCCACATTGAATATTGTCAAACCTTTGTTTGTAAAATCAAATAGTAATGCTCTAATAGTTTCAAGTTTAGAAACTGATAATAGAATGTCTTATTTACTTAACCAATCAACATCTTCAGCCACTGATACATCAGTTGAACCTATAGCATCTTGTAGTTCATTAACTGAAAAAGACAACTATCAACAACTCTCTGAGTTAATGCCTCCAGAACCCAAACATATTTGTTCTACAACGGACTTCTCATTACAGGTATATTAAATGGAAAAAATTAATTACTGTAAGGTAAAAATTTAAAGTTTTATGTGTCAATCTAAAAAAAGAATAATTTTAGAATTTTGATTATACTTTTATATTCATATTTTAATTAACAGTCATCAAATACAATGAACACTTTAAATCAGTCTGTTCTCCAACAAAAAAACTACGGTAATATTTATTTAATATTACATATTATATATATATATATATATATAGAATATAATAGGTATGCAATTATTTTCTTTAAATAAATCCATAGAAATTAGTTAAATTTTTCTATTGATTTACATACAGTTTATGGAGAGGGCTTACCTATCTAGTGGTGCTTTTATAAAAATACAATTTGCTTAGGCATGAATACATTGGGGTTATTAAAAAATAATGCTTAGAATTATTTGTGATTGTAAAAATAGCAAACCACCTTGTTTGTAAAATACATTTTTCATTTTAGCTTAAATTTTTTTGTGTATACTTCTACAGATCCAACAATGAACATGATGTTAAATAGAATATTATTAAAAGTAGAAAACATTGAAAAAATTTTGTCTAAACATAAAAATGAAAATAAAAATGCTCTGTTAGACAATTCATTTTTATCAAAATTCCCCATTGATAATGTTGAAGGATTTTTATTGATTGAAACTTGCATTAGTAATGAAATTGATTTTGTTTCAAAATTGGTAATTAGAACTTTGGTTAAATATGAGTAAAGAAGATTTAATGACTAAATCTAGTCAACATTTTCACAAAAATATAATAAATATTTCATAGTTTTATCAAATTAAATCAAATTTGAGTTTTTGCTGTAGGAATATTTTATTAGATCAATTGGAGGAAGGGATGGCAAAGAACATATAAGAAGGTCTTTGACCAAACTTTTTACTAATTCATATGCTGGTAAATGTACGTGGACTGGTCGTGGAAAAAATATAATTACCAAAGTAGGAGATTCTGAATTAATCAGAATATTTACAAGTAATTTTACAATTTATTATACAGTGAGGAATAGATCTAACTGACAAATCTTATAACTTCAATTAACTATAATTTTGTTTTTTAATAATTATTTGATATGATTTTAACATAGTTTATGAATGCATAAATTATTTAAAAAAATATATATAGCTAAAACATTAACTATGTCAAAAGTTATAAGAGTTGTCAGTTAGATTTGTTCCACTGTGTATAGTCTTGCGAATGTTTATTTTGTTTTACTTCTTTCTTGTAGAAGTTATTAAAGATAATGCCAAAAAGCCCATGACAAACTCTGATGTAGAAATAGAAATTGCCGAATGGCTTAGGCGTGCTAACACACGAGTACAAAGGGACAAATTAAACGAGTGACAATATAATTTTTTATATGTGTTTATGTTTTTTTTTTATATACATTTATAATTACAGTTTTAAAATAATATTTATAAAAAGTTTTTATTTATATTTAAGAAAGTACCATTTTTATTTCAGAAGTAACTAATAGAGTTATTGAAAAACAAAAACATTTAATATCCAGTAGTATAATTCTTGATCCTATTGTCACTTTTAAAGAGATTATTTACACATCTACTCCTTTCTTTAGTTTAGATGANAACACATCTACTCCTTACTTTAGTTTAGATGATAAATTATATGAAAAAATAATTTTAAAAGATCTAAAAGTAATTATTAATACATGCAATGAACGTGATAAATATATAATATTAAAAAATATTGACATTGTTATGGTTAACCACATTGTTAAACCAAAAAATGAATCATCTTTTATATTAATTGTTCAAAAATTTTTAAATCCATCTCCAATTTTTACTGAGCCTATTGTATCTTCCATATTTGGCTTATATACTATAAATACTAATAATTTATCTAATAATTTGTCAATTCATATTTCTGATATAAAATACAAATGTTTTTTTATTCGTATATCTAATGAACAAGCAGTTATATCAACTTTAAATCATTCACTTTCAGAAATACCTTATTAAATTAACATATTAACACAAGCTTTGGTATAAATTATTAATTATTCAAAATGCATTCATTTTTGTATAAATTTTTTTTAAAGTTTATTATATATTTATTATTACTAATTAAGTAGGTATATAATTTTTATATTTTATAAGTATGTTTACTATTTATTAGATTTAATAGTCTACTATAATGTTTCATATAATTTCAATATATTGTGATACTATTTTAATAATTTGTATAATATTGACATACATACATGGTTTAATATAGTTATATTTATTTTCGACGTTTATTGCTGATATATTTTATTTTGTTTTTAATTTACATTATTTTTATAGTTCTTTAACTTGTTCAATTATATAATATGTTTCAAGTGATGTTGTTTTTGTGTGGTGGTTATATATTTAGTCTTAGTTATTATTTATATATTAATAACACCTATTGTTTCAATAAACATAATTAATACAAATTAAGGGTGTATTTAATGTACTAAAAAAGATAAAAAAGTTCTAACTACTAAAGCCTGAATAAAATATCCCATTAATGTTATATTTTTGTTTTTTAATATACATCACAGTTATAACATTTTATTAAAAGATTTAAGAATTGTTTACTGTATGTACATCTAGCATATTACGACGACATAATCTTTAAATGTTTCGGTAATATCCCAATCAAACATACACACAATGTTTCTAGGTTATGTGTATACAATGTTTGAAGGAAACATACTAGTAATGCTTATAAATAACAAACCTTAAATATTTTATAAGTGTTGAAAAAAAACGGTTATTAACAAGCTCAGGGACATCGCCTTTATATCATAGTAATAATGTATGGGATGTTACACGTTCCCATGAA
>NW_026099575.1:974967-995357 GCF_025091365.1 Daktulosphaira vitifoliae
TTAAAATAAATTCCATGCAAATGTTAGGGCGTGATATTTTGTACTTACTATGCAGACATCAAATTTATGAAATTATATTGAAAAGTGTTTTTGAAGTAAAATTTAATACGCAATCTGAACCAGATGTTCCTATTTTCAATAAATTTCAAAAGTCTTGGCAAAATATAAATAAAACAAATTACTTAAGTGGAATAGAAGATACTGTTATTTTAGAAAAATTAAAAACAAAAAAAGACGATATTTTGAAATTTAGTTTTGAACAATTACAAAAATACCAACCTCGAGATGACTATAAGAAACTTTTAGAATTGGTCATAATATTTTTTGGTGAAACACCTTTACATAGAATTTATTTTAAAATTCCTGGCCCAATTCATCATGCTCGTTGGATGGCCAAGGCTATTTGTTGTTTGAAAATTTGTTTTGTTTCGTGGCCAATTTGAATTGTCAATCAAAGAGTTAATTATTTAAATAATATTCGACATTATGTATTTTTATTACAAGTTTATATAGTCTCTGTTCGTAAATAAATTTGTAAGTTAACATTATTTTAGCTTCAATGTGAAACTGAGACGGTATTAATTTTACTCTGATGTGTTTTTTTTAATTAAAATTAAAAAAAATTGTAGGTTTTGAATAGTTAATAATAGAAAAAATATCGAATTAAAAATGTATAGAAAATTAAATTTAAAACAATGGTTAAATTAATTTTTTTTATGTTTTTACAGTGAACGATTTATAAATTAACAATTTTAATGGTAAAAATAGAACATATACGTTTTTATTTTTTCAGGGCTAAATAAGAACTTTTCGAAAATTTTTGTAAATATACTTTTTATAGAAAAATTGTAAACCTACAAAATAGTCCAAATAAACATTTTCGAAAAAGCTAAAGTTTTTGAGATAGACATAAACAACTAAAAAATCACCCTTAGGGGTTATTTTTAACCCCCTTGGGGCACGTCTTAGAGTTGACCAATCGTCACCAAATTTTGTACAATTTATTTTTTCATGTATTTGAATAATTCTAGGGGGTGGCACTTACAAATATTAAAAAAAAAAAAACCTCTCATGTAGCTAAGGGTCACCCTAATGTACATCTAGCATATTACGACGACATAATCTTTGTAACTTGAACATAATTGAATGTGAAAATGAACATGAACATAATTTATTACCCTTGTGTTTAAGATATGTATGTTATGTATGATAATGTAAATTTTTTTATTTAAGTACCTACACACATATAAATATTTTTTTTAGTATAATTAAATAAATAAAATTCGATTACTAAATCATTGAGAATACTTTTTCTAATGAATTAATGCAAAAAAACAAAAAGAACATAAGTATATAACAAAACTTTGAAAGTTCATAACTTTCTAACTGGACTTTGCCAACAAATTTTTTTTATATAAAAAAGTTCAGTATGAAAAACTGAATCAATTTAAAAAAAAAAAATTGAAAAAACTCTATAAAAGTTTAGTTTAAAGACGTATAATAGAGACTTCAAATTAGCACATGATTATTTATTCCAAAACAAAACATATTAGACAGTACAATTTGAAAATAATTTCTACCAACTTTATAAGTGAATAAGTTCAATTATAATTAGAATTACAAAGATTTCACTTACAACATGAACATAATATATTACCCTTTTCTTCGAGATAGCGAACGTTATTATACATTCTAGAAGCGTATTTAAGATTTTCTTGTTGCCACATATTATATCTAAATCCAAAATTGAAATAAAAAACCGTGATACCATCCAAAATTGTTTTTTTAAAATAGTTTTTGGCGGGTTGTAAAAGTAACTTATCATGTATGTTATAACTCTTAACACCACCACATAAGCTGTTAACAAAATTAGTGATAATTGGATCTTTAAAATTTTCAACAGAATGTGAACTTTTAAAACTCTTAAGACTATAATCAAATGATACGACATTGATTATTTGATTAAACTTCTGATATAGTTCATCTTCACTAAGCGTGTTTTCTACTGTGATTGCTTTAATCGATTTTTCAGGTTTTCAAGATTATCTTGCACAGCTTTTTCTTTATAATTAAAAAACTTAAGGCCGTTTATCATATGGTCTAACAAAGGTTCCAACATGGTTATACCACTCCATATTTTTTGTAACTCTCTTATAATTTTCTCGTGTTCCAACGAACAAAACAGATAGTCAATTAATGCATCATAATTCTTTTTATAGAGTTCTTCAATAAGACATAGATAAACTGTATTTAAAATGATACCACCTTGTTCATATTTAATATCATATTTACGATGTGATAAATATGATGAATCGAATCCTATATCACATTCATAAAAATATAATTTGTAATCCAATCTATCAAATCCACGACTATTTACAACTAAATCTATTTCCTCATTTTTTGGCCTTGAATCTGACTTCTCTTTAGTTACATCTAAATTCAATAACTTTTCAGTAAGCATATTAGAACAGCTTGAAACAGAAATTTGGTATAACATCATAAATATTGAGAAAATTAATATTAAATCCATACTACTTGATTTAGAAAAATTCAAATTCGCTAAATAAGTAAAACTTAAAATAATTTTAATGAAGTTGATCTAGAAATTAACTTTTTATATACTATAAACATCAACACAAAATTATTTTGGGACCTTATATTAAACTATATATATTGATTTAAGCAAATATGATATATACTTTTTTTGTCAATAAAGAGGAAAACTAATTTTAGAACTACTTAAATTATAGTTACTTACGTCTGAATAAATTATATTCATTACAATATTAAATTATGTGCTTGTTTTTCGAGTAAAATTAAAATTTGAAATTAATTTACCATATAATTTTTTTTTTTTTTATTATATATTTTAGTATTGCATTGGATTAATATGAAATAAATGTATTGTAAAAATTTCAAAATAATCAAAAAGTTTCATCTAACGTTTTTCTAAATATATTATTTTTGGATAATATTTTTAATTATTCAACCTTATGTAAATTCTTTAGAAAAATTAAGTAATTTGATTGATGATCTAATGAATTACATAGAACTTAAAAATTAAAACATTGTGTTTTGTCATATGAAACAAAATCTACTAGCTCAAAGCAGCGATCTTCAATTTTTATATGGAAATGCAATAATTAAAAACGATAATTTAACGACTCAGTTTTAAATTTATACAGCGGAACCTCAATTACGTTTTGATTTAAATCCATATGAGTGGTGGAAATCAAGGAAAATCAAATACCCAAATCTTGCAGCATTAGCCAAGGAATATCTCGCTATTCCTGCCACATCAGTGAGCTCTGAGAGATGCTTTTCTACTACTGGAAATATAGTAACCTCAAAAAGGACTTGTTTGTTGACAAAAAATGTGAATATGCTGACATTTTGTACCAAAATAGAAAATTATTAGTTTAATAAAATTTTATGTTACTAAAGTTATTTAGGTGTTGAATTATTTTGTTTATTTATTATAATTTGTTATAATATTATTGTTTATTTATACAAAATTATCTTATGTCACTCTATGGGTTAGGTTTTTCTGAATAAAACATTAATTATTATTGTTGATTATTGAGCATAATTAGTTTTTTAATTAATTTAAGTAAAATTATATAAATAAAATTATTTTCTTCCTAGGAAAAAAATAGAAAACTAAGTTAAGTCTTTACACAAATTTACGGTTATACGTGAATATAATAATTCACGGATACACGTGAATACAACAATTTATGGATACACGTGATTAATATTATAAATTCACGGAAAATTTTAAGCAACGGATCTTAT
Organism: Daktulosphaira vitifoliae; assembly: GCF_025091365.1. Classification (NCBI taxonomy): domain Eukaryota; kingdom Metazoa; phylum Arthropoda; class Insecta; order Hemiptera; family Phylloxeridae; genus Daktulosphaira; species Daktulosphaira vitifoliae. Next base: position 978,766 of record NW_026099575.1, read on the forward strand.
AAGTCGAACCTTAATTTCACGTGAATACGTGAAAGCGTGTACACGTGAAATAAGGAGCTCTAGTTTTTTTTTATTATTATTTTTTTTTGTGTCTGTTACCACTTTTTCTCAGCTCTCAATGAACCGATTTTTTCAACGATACCACATCAAAAGATCACAATTCGTATCTTGTCAATGACATTATCCTCAAAAATTTTAAAAATTTCGCTCGTTCCCCGTAAATGGGAGAAATGTCCAAAAAAATTACAAATTTAAAAATCGCTAATTTTCGAATTTTTTAAAAATTTTTTTTCTTAAAACTGCTATATTTTTATCGAAAATGACCAAATAAGTATAATTCTTTTAAATAAATACATGATGTTTTTACCTATTATTTGATACATTTCTTTATAAATATGACCCTTTACCTGTCCACTTTGGGGGTTCAAAACTTAAAAATGCATATAGAAAGTAGAACTTTTTAACTTGTTTTTTGAAAGTGTTCCGGAAATACTGACACTTTTATATATATCTTAAATTAAATCTTTTATAATATGTACTTTATAAGGGAAAAAAAATTTTGGGCTATATTTTGTTTTCATAGTGAAAACAGTCATCAAAGATAATAAAAAAATACGAATTTTGTAAATATATTCGTTTTTATATTTTTAACAGTATAATTTTATGACTTTTTGAAAAATGAATGGATCATTATAATTTTTATAAAATAAATAATATTTATATACCTCTTTCATTCGACGTACGTTTTTTTAAATCAGACCATTTCCCTTTATATATTTATATACTATAAATATACAGTAGAAACTCGATTTACCGTCAGTTTCTGTTATCCGTCATCGGTCATCGTTAAAAAAGAGGAGGCAAATGCAACGCAGGTCTTACTTCTTCGTAAAATACGAAACATGGCCGCTCAAAAAGCTCGTGACTCAAAAAAACAGAAGAAGATGACGGATTATTTTGTTTAATATTTTTTAGAATGGTATTCTTTATGTTATTGCATATTATATATTATTAGTATTTATTATTTATGTATTTTTGTTAACCGTCTATTCGATTAATTCGATTGTACCGGTCCCGACATTGACGGTTAATCGAGTTTCTACTGTATATTCATATATTTTACTTGTAAATTATAAAACTTAACCAGAATATAAATAATGAAATAGCAAATCATGTAGCTTATGGAATAATCCACCAATTTTTTAAATTAAACACTATCTACAGATTTGCATCTAAGCATTTTTTATGATAGTGATTTTAATCATTGTCAGATATCATCTATACTGAATCCAACTAGGCCACGTCCTCACTGTGCTGGGTTTTTTTTTAGCTTCGATGCGAAGCTGAGAAGGTATTAATTTTACTATGATGTGTTTTTAAATATTACTTCGTTAAAAACGAATGTCATGTTCGTTAAAATAACTTTTGTTTATTAGATACATAACTTTGAAGATGTTGTGATAATATTTAAAAATACACAACCAGGTAATACAAAAAACATATCTGTCCCAGACATATGACAGTACTGAGAGAAAATTGACAGTACTGATTGTTGATTTCTAAATACGATATATTCCATTGAAAAATAATCGTAATTCTATTATTATTACTTATTTTAATGTGCTGTGGATTAAGTTTAAATATTAATATGATAACTATAAAAACTTAGTGTAAAAAATAATTGATAAAATCTTGTATTATATTGGTTATATTAGTAAGAAGTTTAATGATGAGCAAAATTGGTCTTAATCCGGCAGAAATGCAAGACTAATTTTTGAATAACACTAGCAAGACCAAATCAAAGATCAATACTAGATATACTATAACAAAAATAAAATTAATACGTGATGAACAAGACTCTTGTAAAAACAATATTAAAATTAAATTTTGTACACTTGTAAAGAATAAACAATGATTTTCACTAGACGGAAAAGACGTAATAAAAACCGTTCGATGTTCCCACAACGGTGTAAAATACTTTATTAAAAACAAAACGGATTTATCAGTAACTGATCCCTTAAATATTTAATTATTTTCATATTTTTACTGACTATGTGTATTTTTTTAAATGAGTAATACCTTCTTTTTTAAACAATGCATTCTAAATTTATCAGAGGGAATCTAGTAATGAATTATTATATTCCTCTTGTTGTCTAATGATGTTTATTTATAATAATAATAAACAAAAACAATGCACATAGTAAATATACAAATAAAAAGGTGTGTTAACAACAATTACCTTTTCTGTGAGTTTGGTTCAAATAGTAAGTAAGTATTGAAAAAGAAGGTAGATGCCATATTATTTTTTTCTAGTAAAAACTCTATTGCATCACAGCTGACGGCCTTACCCTTTATCACTTATTGTGACTGACTGTAAAAAACAGATATACCTAAGCTATGGTGGTATATTAGGCAAAATTTTGTAAGTTATCATTTATAAATACACCAACCAGCAAAATAGTAAGCGTATCTTTCGATTGATAATAAGTACTATGGCGCTGTGAATAAACTAACGAAGATACGAAGTTATATAGAAAATTCTAACACTCTTTACTTTAAAAAAAAACACTCCAACATTTTACTAAATTCAAAATATGTTTTCCTATTTTATGAAATCAAAGTTCATATACTTACAAGACATAGGAAATGAACTTAAAAAATATTACACAGTTAATAATTCAAGAACTATATGTAAATAAATTGGCGGATTATGAATAAATAACTATTATAACAATTTAACATAGTATGAAATTGATATTTAATAATTTAGCTTGTAATTTTTACGGATAAATTATAAAAAAATTATAAAGTAGTTGTTACTTTTATGGCAAACACGCATAAAATTTAAGATACAAAACTTTTCATTTGTTGTTAATTATGAATAAATAGTTTACAATGAATTTTTATCATAGTCAAAAATATATTTTTCTCAACTCATTTTTTGCGCTGATTTCAAATCTACAATTAGATTTTTTCCTACACTACTAATTTTTTATTTTATTAATAATTAGTTAAAAACGAGTATTAACATATTGAAAAAAGATAAAATAATTACCATGACTTTTAGCTGAACTTGTAAGTTTGAAATGTCATTTTTAACCTAATTTTTTGGTCCTTAAAAGTTGAGTTTTGTGGAGGTTTTAGTAAAAAAAAAGTTTAAATTGTTGCTATGACATTTAGTTCAACTTGCAATTTTGAAATTGACATCATTAAAAAAAATATTTTATTTGGTTATGATTTATATTTAGTCATGGAATTATATAATTACTATTTACTGTAAATTTATCAGAAAAGCTCAATAACTTTTTTGCATTTTTATCATAATAAATAATTTTAATAAAAATCATAGTAATAATTTCTAAGTAACTTTTGGTGTTTAAAAATATTATACAATTAAATATTCAAAACTTAATAAGTTTAATTGATTTTCTTTAACTAAAAAAACCAATGAAAAAATTGTCAAAAATATCTACTCAATTGAACGTATTATAAAATTTGATTATAATTGTAAAAGTTCATTGTTAAATTAAGGTGAAACTAAGAATTATTTTTTTTTAGATATGATATATATTGCAACATTTTACCAAACAATTAGAAAATTATATTGTGGTACTAAAACACAAAAATAGAGTTAAAAATTAATAAATTACCAGGCAAAATTATTAAATTTTGTAGTTGAAACCTATTATCATATCAAACCTAATGTGGCAATAAATACTTTAAAAATATTAGAAAACTGGTTAATTTGCACATTAAATATTATCAGAATAAGAGAGAAATCAGCATTATAGACGCAGATTAAACTCGTCGAGAAATAATGTCCAAGTAATTATGTCAAAAAAATTTAAATTGAAATAAAAGTTTAGGTTAAAGACAAATAATAGAGACTTCAAATTAGCACATGAATATTTATTCCCAAACAAAACATATTAGACAATATAATTTAAAAATGATTTCTATTATTTATATGAGTGAATAATTCAATTATAATTAGAGTTACAAAAATTTACACTTACTACATTTATGTAACATAATTTATTTCTTAACACGGGTATAAGAATTAGGGTAAAATATAGATTCGAGATTTCCTAGAAATTTCTGTTTGTACATTTTATATTTAAATCCAAAATTGAAATAAAAAACCTTGATACTATAATTAATTATTTCCTGAATATTTTCTTGGGAGGGATTTATAAATTTCTCTTCTATAATTTTTTTACTTCTAACACCACATAAGGAGTTAATAAAATCAATGATAATTCGTTCACTATAATATTCACCATTGTGTTTATATTTAAGTTTCTTAAGACTATCTTCAAATGTTACTACCTTTAATATTTGCTCAAACTTCTCATCTATTTCAGCTTCACTAAGTTCATCGTTAATTTTGATTTCACTAATCGATTTTTTCAGATTTTCAAGATTAACTAGCACAGCTGTTTTTTCTAAATTAAAAAACATAAGGGCGTTTATCATATGGTCGATCAAAGGTTTCAACATGGTAATACTACTCCATACTTCATGTAATCCCTTTAATTTGTCGTCGTGGTTAATTAAATTATTCTTATAGTGATTTGCAGCTTTTGAATACTTTTTATAGAGTTGTTCAATAAGACAGACATAAAGTGAATTTAAGATGATACCACTTTCTTTGTATTTCAAATCAAAATTTGAATGTTCTACAAAATATATAAAGAAAGAATCGTTATTTGCATAATGATCGTAATAATATTCAATTGTATCCAATATTCCCCATGCACGAGTACTTATAACTAATTTTAACTCTTCATCAGATGGCAACTCATCGTCAGTTAGCTGTAAATTCAATAACTCTTCAGTTAGTATACTGGAACAGCTTGAATTAGAAATTTGGTATAATATCATAATTATTGAGAAAATTAATATTAAATTCATGCTACTTGATTTAATAAAATTGAAACTCGCTAAATGTGTAAAACTTTTAAAAGATTTTAATGAAGTGGATCTAGAATCATAAAACTTTTTATATATTTTAGGCAAAACCACATAATTATTTTGAGACCTAAATATTATTAAACTGTAAACAATTTATTTAAGCAAATATAATATTTAATTTTTTTTTTGTCAATATAGAGAAATATTTATTTTAGAACTACTTAAATTATTGTTACATACAGCTAAATAAGTTTTATGTTTCTTATAACAATATATTTTCACTTGTTTTTCGCGAAAAATTAAAATTTGAAATTAATAAACCATTTGATTATTATTGTTTTTGAATACAAATTTTAGTATATGATTGAATTAATATGAAGTAAATGTATTAATTAGTAATGATCTTACAAAATTGGATCAGACAGTATTTCTGGCATTAGAATCAGAAGGTTTTATTTACTTTATTCTACATAACATTTTAAAATATTTTTTTTTTTTAAATTATATTTTCATGTTTTAACAAGTTTTGTTTCACGTGATTAATAACATGTAGAGTATTTATGTGTTATTGATATCATGAAATTTTCTGATTACATATGTCATATATTGCACTTGACGTATCGTTTTTGTAATTATTAGTTTTAGGTCGCGGTATGCAACGTAAAAAATTCTTAATTCTACCTATTTTAACCTATTCTATATGTTCTAGTACTAATAACTCAAAAAGTAATATTACAAATCTGGTTATTGACCTATCTAAATTTTATTTAGACTAATATCCATTATTTAGTAAAACAATAATTATTTGTTTCTTTTTAACTTTCTAAAGTTATCCCTAAAATCTATCTTTAGGAATGTTTTTTTCCTATAAAGAAATAGACCTGATTGAATCGTTTATATATTTTTGTAAAAAAATTTAAGACTAACTTACAACATTTTCCATTAAACCGTACTAAATCTTGTAAATAATGTTTTGAACAAATTAAATGAATTGGTATACATTCAGAGTGATTTTTTATCACAACTCACTGAATTACTCACAGAATAATAATAATTTTGACATATTTTTTATTAACTTTAGTTACATACCGTTTACTAATTATTAACTATTTAATATTTTTTAAGGGTGTCCACCGTGTTTTTTCAAATGAGAACACATATTTTGAATTTAATAACAATGTTATAGATTTATTTTTACAAAAAATGACATTTCGTTACCAACGACTGTTATGCTTGTTAAAATAACATTCGTTTATTAAATATAAAACTTAATAAATTAAAATACTTATATAATAAACGAGAAATTACAAATACAGATATGTAATTGCTTTTTTATGACCTCGTTATTCATAAATATACAGAGTATATTTTCAATTATGACTTTATCAACAGATAAGCTTAAAGTATAGTAGTATGACACCTTACTGTGTTTCTCTCAGCCGCACATCATGTTATCAACCTAAATGATAGTGTACGGGATCGGAATCATAAGTGTAAGGTGGCCTAGTGGTAAGGTTTGTCCCTACGATGCCTTGAGTAGCGCGTTCCATTCCCGTATCGTGACTTTTTTTTTGCACTCGATTTCCGCTACACTTTCTATAACCGGTCGTCAATCCCCGACGACCGTGTAAAGTATAAAAGGCTTCATCATTGCTCCTATCATTTCCCTTATTCCTTTTATGTTACATATGTTTCCCACTACCGCAAGATTATCGGGTAACATAGTATATTTATTCTTCATTAGATTTTCCATTTTTATTTAAAATTATTATTACTATTTTATTCTTTTTGAATTATTTTTATATAAATATATGTAGAATCAGCTTATTAGGTACTGTAAACTTTGATAGGCATCATCTTCAAACGCCAGGAGTATGTTGGATACACATTGGCCAAATTTGCAGTCGAGGAATTGTGTGTTATGATGACTTATGCTATCGTTGTGCACCGATTTTTTGTCGATCTTCTCTCTATGTCTGCATTGTCGCCACCATCTTAGTGCGTTTAGCTATAAGCTCTATGGCGCTTGCGAGCCCACAGTTTTGTTTTTTGTTTATTGTAAAAAGTAAAAGTTTGTTTGTTAATTATTTACATAGTAATACTTTTAATTAAAAAAAATTAAGGATTAAATCAATTAGGATTAGTAAGAAAAAAAATTAGCTTAAAATTTAAGGTAAGAGTAATTGTTGTGTTAACAAACAATGTGCAAGTACATAAAACAATTATAGTAAAATTTTTATTTTTATATCTATTATTTCTACACAGTTACTTCGATGGGGTTTGTTTATAGATTTGAGCTGTCAGTCAACAAATATTTTTATTATTTTTTGCTTACAACTGATAATTTTTTATTTATTACTACAGTAGAACCTTAATAAGCCATTTTAATTTCTGTTTCATCGAATCTCAATTACTCAAAAAAAAAAGTATAGATAATACAAAGAAATTATTTGAAGTTTTAAAATAAAGTATTGTGGAATTCTACAGTTATTTGCTTTTATATCTAAAATAATTGGCTATGTTAAGTTAAACTAATTAAAGCAATTAGTTTATATTTAAAAGCTATTCTGTTAATTATTAAACTTAATACAGTTCATTATAACATCATTACTTTTGTTATTGCCGATTTAGATTGATTGTTGTTTGTTTATGGATAAGTGTTTTGTTGAATGCAAAAATAAATTATTAAAAAATGTGAAGTCAAATTTTTTTCTTGATAATCCAAAACCATTAGTAATTTGAAAACCACAATAAGTCGAAAAAAAAATTTCCCTTGAGCTTCGATTTATCCAGGTTCTGCTGTATTTTAAAATTGCAATCAGTACCATAAGGACCATATTAAGAAATAGGAATAAGCAATATCATATTTGATAATATTTTAACCTTTTATTAATACTTAGCCAGTGAACCAGTGCTAGGTGTTAAGGGTCCCTGTGCTAGAAAGGAAAGGGTTTTGGCAAGATAGATAGGAATCTATCTCGTAAATTTGATAAATGAATTGTTTTATATTACGTAATATCACAAAATAGGCAACACGCGATAAACTTTCAAGATTAGTTAATAGAAATTCTACATGGTTTGTATTATCTTCAATTTCATTCAATTTCTCCATATATATATATATATATATTAAATGATGAAAATATGATTTTTTGATTGGAGGAAGTAATAAAAGTTTTTCTAAACAAAATCCTAAGTACACCACTGTTATGTGCAATGCTAAGAGCATGTATCTTGCTTGACCCTCTTCTCTTTAAAATATCTTTTGCTCAACATGTTTTTTTTCATTGTGGATTATTGAAATGTGTGTAAGAAAATCATCTTATATACTTGAATTTCTATGGCATTACGCATATTCTGTCATGTAATAAAGTATTAAGTATAATTATCATACTGGTGTTTCACAATTTTTAAAGTCAAAAAAGTTCTAAGTTGAATAAACAAAAAAAAAGGTTTTTTACAAAATAATAGTAAAAAATAATTGAAGTACTGGTTGCAACAAATAAGTTCAATTTTAATAATTTGATATAGCGAAATTGACTCCTATTTCTATCATTACTCCTAATAAGTAGTAGATTAGAATTGATAATGATTAGATGAATGAGTGTAGTGTCTAGAGAAGATAGGATAAAGAGCGAACATATAACAGGAAGTATAGGTGTGGCGGCAATCATAGATAAGATGAGAGAAATTAGACTTGGATGGTTTGGTCATGTTATGAGGAGAAAGAAATCAGAAGCTCTAAGAACAGTTATAAAAATGGATGTTAAAGAAAGAAGAGGTAGAGGAAGACCAAAAAAGAGATGTTATTGAATGCAATATGAAGACGGCTGATGTGAGCGTAGATTATGTGAGAGATCGTGTCAAATAGTAGCTTAGGATAGGGATGGCCGACCATAAGTAGTTGGGATTAAGGGGAAGAAAAAGAAGAACTTAGGTATGCTTCTTAAGGCTGGGCAAGTTAATAAATTATTTTTAATTCGTTAAAAAGAAGTAAATTGAAAAAAATTAACGAAATAATAGTTAAAGTTAATCCGTTGTTATTCTTAATAAATTAAGTTGCAAAATCATATAATTTAATGAGTAAATTAATGTAAAAAGTAGTAGATTTGCAAAAGTATAATATACATAGAGTAATACAAATTTTAGGGAGTATACATAATAAGAATTAATCACTTATATTTAATAGTATTTGAAATTAAAAATATATTTAAAATATTTTACTCAAATGCTACAAAAATTCTTAAAAAATCGCGTACACTAAACACATAATATGTTTGACACATATAATTTATATCCTAGATTTTTTAGTAATTGTTTTAGCTTTCGAGTTAGCTACTATTTTTAAAAAATGTTTAATAGAATATAAAATACACAATAATTTTTCTTTTGATATGCTTTTTTCATAAAAATCTAATGAAAATACAGGAATAGTTTGAAAAAGACCACCCACGTATGCAAAGTTTTTTAAATTCAATTTTTAAAGATGTTCCGGAACGTCTTACAAATTTTAACCTATATCAAATTTATGTTCTTGAAATATGCTACAAAATTAAAAAACATTATCCCACAATCGAATTATGAGAAAATGGCCGTTCATTTTTTATAATTTAACATATATGTATCGAACCAGTTTTTAGGCTATGATGTAAATTATTGTCACATATCACCTATACTTGTCCTCTCTGTGCTTAGATATTTTCTATTAATAAATGTGATTTACCTGTATGCTAATGGAAATAAATTTCATTTATAGTCATAAAATGACTAATAATACAATACAATATATCTAATAGTTTTAGCTGAATAAACACTTTTACTAAATAATACTTTTGAATAATGGTTGTTGAAACAACTTACAATAATTAATTTATAACCTTAACACATAACAATAAATTTGCTACAAAAAAATTAATTTACGTAGTTATAAGTTTAATACTTCATTATTAAAAATAAATTTGTAAGAAATATATAGAAATTATAATATAAAAATATTGTACTTATCATAAAAATGAATACATCTTAAAATGTAGACATTAATATTTAAAAAAACTGATAATAGTGGGGTCGTGGCACAATAGGATAAGTATAGATAATATCTGACAATAATTAAAATCACTAAAAAAAAAAACACTTCAATGCAAATCTGAAGATAGTCTTTAATGGTAAGGAATTGGTTGATTATACTAAAAGCAAAATAAAGTCGCATTTCTATCATTATTCCTAATTAGTAGTTATATGATTTATAAATATAATTTATGAATAAATATCTATTAAAGATATTCAACGTAGTATGAAATTTATATTTAATAATTTATTATTGTAATTTTTACGGATAAATTATAAAGTAGATATTACTTTTTGGCAAACAAGCATAAAAGTTTAAGGGCTGATGTAACACTTTTCAAAAAAAAAAATTTTGTTACTTATTAGTCTACAAGGAATTTTCATTAGGCACTAAAATATACTTTTCTAAACCCATTTTGCGCCTATTTCAAATCTGTAGTTTCGCATATAGATAAATAAAACAAAATCCTTCTAATATAAAAAAATACATAATCAGAAGGTAATATGTACAGTATATCAATATAAATAACTAATTAAACACCAAGAATTGCATAGAAATTCTTAGTAAGATTTCTATTTAAACGATTTATTACAATAAAACATTTTTCTGATCACATATTGTTCTAAAAAATGAGCCAAAATTGCGTTTAAAAGTTTAAAAATGATAAACTTTTAACTTTAAAGAATCAAAAAAAAAAAGTTAAAAATGTCATTTTTAATTCAAATTTTGCACGAATTTTTTTTAACTTACTAAAAAATCAATAATAATTTGATAAAAAAAATGTTTTCATGTGTTTCTAATTAGTAATAATCTCAAGAAAGAAGTGATAGAAAAAATCTAATTTCTGACTTGAAATTAGGGTAAAAATTTGGTTTACTAAGTATATATTGATCATTAAAAATGTATTATTTTATTGATATGATTTTACTATGTAATTACAGTATATAAACGAATTTTATACTCCTATGAATTTGGATATATATCATTAAAAAAAGTTTTTTTGAAGTAGCCATGTTTTACAATAACGTAATTTTGAAATATATGTCTGAATTTCTAAAACTATTGTGGTGACTACAGTAATGGGATCCTTAATATTTATTGAAGTTATTGAATTTAAATGAGATAAAAATCGAACTTTGATCTTTTATCATCCTCAAAAAAGAATAAGATATAATGTAAAAAAAGTTAGCTTGACAAAGGGGTTCGAACTTCGTAACTCAAGAAAATAAGACTGTATTATATTCGATGCAGTCACCAAATAATATCTAAATTTGATAATTTAAGATAGTACAAATATTTTCTTAACTGAATGGGTTACTTTATCTATTAAAATTATGATATGATCCAAAAATAATTTTATAAACTAATCATAAGATGACAGCTCTAATATATTATTAATCTTTGCCGTATGTAAAATATTTTAGATAAAAATATTCGCAATTAAAAATTTATAAACCATTTACAATACATTATTGTAGCTTCTATGCGATGCTGAGAAGGTATAGGTTTTACTATGATGTGTTTTTTTTTTGTGTCTGTTACCACTTTTTTTCAGCTCTTACCGAACTGATTTCTTTCAATGATACGTCAAAAGATCATAAATGATATCTAATCGAAGACATTCCCTCAAAAATTAAAAAAATTTTCCTCGTTCCCCAGTAAATGGTGGAAATCTCCAAAAAAATTACAAATTTAAAAATCGTTAATATTTTAACTTAAAACTGCCATAATTTTTTCAAAAATGATTATATCATTATAATTTTTTTTTTTAGATGCATGATGTCTTTACCTATTATTTGTTATATTTTTTTATAAATGTGACCCTTTTCCTGCCCACAATGAGCATTCAAAGTGACAACTTTTTCACAAAAAATTAATTTTTTCAGCTTAACTTTTGAAAGTGTTCCGAAAATACTGACACTTTTATATATACCTATAATTAAAGCTGATGTAATATACTTTATTATGAAAAAAAAAAATCGGACTTTATTTTGTCTTTATGGTGAAAATGGCTACCGTATGCTATTTTTGTTTGAAAATTCTCGATTTTACATTTTACATTTTTCACTTTAAAATGCTATAACTTATTGAAAAGCGTATGGATCAATACAATTTTTTTATGGGAAATACTATTTTTTAATAATCCCTTTTTCATTCGACATACCTTATCTTAATCAGGATATAAATAAGGAACTAGCAGTTTATGAAGCTTTTGGAATAATCCACCAATTTTTTAAAATTAAACACTATCTAAAGATTTGCATCGAAGCGTTTTTTTTTGATAGTGATTTTAATCACTGTCAGATATCATTATACTTGATCCAACTATGCCACGTCACCACTGTGCCGCGACCCCCCTGTGCTGGGTTTTTTTTTTTTACATTATTGTTTGCTAATATTATAAATATTTCTATGTAGTTGATTAAATTTTCTTTGAAGTGTTATTTTCTTTTTAGTTTTATTCTATTATTGTTTTTACTTTAATTAATTTCTATGTAAACATAATTATATTTCATTGATTGACTTAGTATTAAGCGTATTTTATTTTTTATCTTGTACTGCTAAAATTGAAGCAACAGCTGTGCCAGTAATTTATATAATGTAGTTTTTTAATAAAATTGGATATAATTTACGTGTAGCAAAATTATAAGAATAGTTACTAAAGTTTAATCTATGATTTTAGCTAAAGAACTATAATAAATGTTAAATAAATTCGAACATGTGATAAAATTGGATATTAAATATAATATTTAAAATAGTACAATTAACATAATGAATACTAATTTAGTCTTTATGTTGTGTTAATAATAAATATAATTTATTAAATAATAATATATTTATTAAATTAGTTATTAAATTTGCCATTGTATAGTAATAAAAATAATGTACATTAATAGTAATTAAATTTAGGTGAGTTATTATACCCAATTAGAGGTTTTAATGAAATAAATTTCTTGGGCGGAAGGTATAAAGTGTTACATTAATATAATATTTCTTTTTTATTAAAAATTTTAGGTTGAAGAAAATGTAGAAATATATAAAAATTAGATGAAGTTATTCAAGTTAGCAAAAATTAATATGTATAATATTAATAATTGGTCACGTTTTTAAATAATTAACAACTACAAATTTATTGATTTGGTTTTATTTATATACATGTATTTTAATCGATCTATTTATTTGAAAATAGAAACCTAAGATATGCATGTTATGAGGGATATTAGATTTAATCGAGTGAATAAAATTGTTAGGATTAATTAGGTGGCTGCCAAAAAGTTTAAATATAATAAGTACAATGTTTTTTTTATTTTAAAATTGAATTTTATACTAACAATCTTAAATCTATAATTAAATTATTATACAATTTTATACAAAAAATTAGTTTTTTCTATGAAAAAAAAACTACTTCCACCATAAATTTTTTGGTATTGTGGAGATAATTTCAAAAATTATTTGAATAGAAAGAGATGTTGAATTTTAATTCACTAATCAAAGTTTTTGACAAAACACTGTGTTATAGTATCTTATATCAATTAATTTATAATAGATTATAATGTTAAATACAAATAAGAACCCAAGTTTCACTTTTCTAAACTTTTTGTAGCCCCTTTCTGTTAGCCGAATCCCAGAATGGGAACCGTTAGAGAGGGTTGGCAAAATAACTCACAAAACACAAGTAAAAAAAAAACAAATATTGCAAAAACAAGAACTTAAGGCACTGACCTAAACCAGCGACTCATGTCCTCTTGTGCCAGGCGGCGTGGCTGGCTCTGTCTCAGGCGTTCCGCTTCCTCCTTCTTTTTCAAGACGAATTCAGCGAACGCTTGGATGAGCTTCCACGCCTTACGGCTGTCGTAGCACGAATAAAAAGTAAATAGTACGAAGAGAGATGAATGTACGACGATGATATTGAGTCTGCTGACTGGATATTAACGTGGGAGTAATCATACAGCAGTTACCGTGCTCGACTGACACTTCGGATTAGCTGTGGGTGTCAAAAGGTCGTTGTTATAGGAAAGGAATAAGGGTAACACCAAGGTATGAGGTGCAGACGAAGTGCAAGATACAAGTACTCTGTTGAGTACTTGTATCTGAAATGTTGAGGACAAGAGTAAGTAGGTGAAAAAGGAAAAACAAAGACTTGACTTTATGCAGTAAGCCGGACAGCGACAACCGAGTACTGAGACTGATGAATGACACAAGGCAATGGAGTCGACTGACTAAGAATGTCTTTTGGGTTTTATAATAATTTGGACTTCTGCCAATTAAGCAATAAAAATTAATTGTTAATTCATCAGTCTTTAGAAGCGGATGTGCTGACTGTATTTTATTATATATAATAAAATTTATTATAATAAATTTTCACAATAATGGTAACGTGACACCATGAGATGACTTATCGTCTCACCGTGATCCGGCCCACCCTTTGCCGCCGGAGTTAGCACGGACCACCACAGGCCCAATTTCCGGCTGCACCTTGTCCTCTGCACGTCACTCCTCTTCCGTCCATTCCTCCATGTCGAGGAGCATGATGGTTCATCACCGGACGATGGACCCGCATTTCATGCTCCTTCAGGGCGCCCTTCAATCTGTCCGCTAGGCTGTCAGACTGGGCGCTCGAGCTACGGACCTACAGGAGGACGGCCCCTGTACGGGTCCTCCTGGTGCCCGCCAGTTGGACCCCCAGGAATTTGGTGGCCGGAGCAGGGATTGGAGCTGAAACTGTAGATGGCGCCACCCGGGCGCATCACTGGATGGCAAAGACGCCGCGGAGTCCATATCGAACACCCAACGTCCATGCCACCCTCTCTTTCTTCCTCCCATCCACCACCACCTATTGGCGGCGGGGACAAGCGGGAGTATGTCAGCTACCTCATCACCATCTCAGAGGGGGGCGCTGTGTCCCAATGGCTTTGGATGGCCGTACGTGTTCCACCAATAATCCGTCTGAGACGCACCGTCAAAATGTATAGATCAATACAATTTTTTATAAGAAATACTATTTATATACCTCTTTCATTTGACATTTAAATGTTCCAGAATTATTGACACTTTTATATATACCTTAAGTTAAAGCTTGTATAATATACTTTTTTATTAAAAAAAAAATTGTAGACTTTATTTTGTCTTCACTGTGAAAATGGCTACCCGATGCTATTTTATATTTTAAATTTTTAACTTATCCTAAAAAATCCTATAACTTATTGAAAATTGTATGGATCAATACAATTTTTTATGAATAATAATATACGTACCTTTTGTTTAAATCGAACCATTTCCCTTAATACAGGGAGGATTCAAAACATAACAATACATATATATTGTGGAACTTATTCAACTTAATTTTTGAAAGTGTTCGGGAAATACTGACACTTATATATATATCTTAAATTAAAGCTTATGTAATATACTTTGTTATGCAAAAAAAAAAATTTCGGACTTTATTTAGTTTTCATGGTGAAAACAGTCTTGAAAGTTAATAAAAAAAATTATTTTTTATATTTTTAACTTTGTAAAGTTATAACTTTTGCTATAACTTTTTAAAAACATTATGGACCATTATAATTTTTCTGTAATAGCTACTAGTAATATCCCACTGTACAATGTTACATACCATTGATGTTCTTAAAACGTTTCATGGGAACGTGTAACATCCCATACATTATTACTATGATATAAAGGCGATGTCCCTGAGCTTGTTAATAACCGTTTTTTTTCAACACTTATAAAATATTTAAGGTTTGTTATTTATAAGCATTACTAGTATGTTTCCTTCAAACATTGTATACACACAACCTAGAAACATTGTGTGTATGTTTGATTGGGATACATGTTCATGTGAAATCTTTGTAACTCTAATTATAATTGAACTTATTCACTTATAAAATTAATAGAAATTATTTTTAAATTATATTGTCTAATATGTTTTATTTGGGAATAAATAATCATGTGCTAATATGTTGTCTCTATTATATGTCTTTAAACTAAACTTTTATTTTAATTTTAATTTTTATGATATAATTGCTTGGACATCATTTCTCGATGAGTTTAATCTGCTATGATGCTGATGTCTCTCTTATTCTGATAATAAGTAATAACATATTTAAATAAAACACTACCAATAAGAAAATCTTGTTGGCACTCTGAGTAATAAATCCAGGACCCTAAACGCCAAGTCCTACGTTCCTACTCATTAGGACTCTCTTATAGGAATGTTATAATCAGGGCTCGGGACTTATAGCATTTGCTAGAAAATTCTTTTTTTGCTTTTTTTGATGATTTAATAAAAAACAAATGCTTGTTTCTTGTTTTTTCTGTTTTTGTACATTAAAATATTTTCTTTATGACGCAGCCTACTCAGGTTTTTTTTATCAGTTTTTGATAGATCTAATAAGGGAAATAATTCAATTGCCTTCCTTGTTTGTAGGATTTTGTCTTTGTTATCTTATCTATTTGATAACAAACGCCGTCCTCGGCATCATTAACTTCTTTAGCTCTGGTTGAAGTGTCATACTAGTGTGGTACTTGATTGATTTCCTTTTTATAATGGATTTCTCGGTAAACAATATTTTTAGACCGCTATGGCATACTGGGATATCAACACAAATTT
>NW_026099575.1:995457-998752 GCF_025091365.1 Daktulosphaira vitifoliae
ACGTACCGCCTCCTGCGCCTCCCCAACCACCGCAAGTTTTTCGACAGCGGGCGAGCGCGCTTAACGCGGAACGCCCCCCCCACGACCCTGCCGATATTGCGGAGCAGATCATTGGCACAGCAGTTGCCCTAATAGACCGACAGTTTCGGGAAACGGGCAACAGCCACGGAGAAATTAGTCCGCTCTTCTAGCTTAAAGACACAATTCCATACGTCAACAAACAAACACACTACACAACGCGCAGCGCTAATAACTAAATCGTTCATCGTCGATAGCGAAAGCGAGCGCGTTCCTCTCGGCCAAAATGATGAAATTTTTAACGACCTTCCACCTCGCCTCGCCCGTTCACCGGGCCCTCAAACTCGACTACAGCCCCTCGCGCACAACTCAGGACAAGCTGTAGCCCCTTTAAACGCACTCACCGCATCCCCCACCCACAGTGAGGGACACAATGCGGTCCTCAAGGTTTTTAGAAATATTAGTCATACGGCCGAGAAAACAAAAGTCTCCGTGTTATACGACAATAGCGCAAGTCGGGCCAACGATATGTTGGTCACCGTGGGGGAGGGGATACAAGCCGAGACGGCATACCCGCTTATGGCGATTGACACCGCCGGCGGACAATCCGTTCAGACACTCCCCGTTCGAACCGTAAACCACCCGAGTTTTGCCAAACAAACACGCCCGCGTATTATTACAACTCCCGCTGTGGAACTTGAATTTAACAACGGCTTTGTGACGGCATTACTTGACTCACAAGCGCAAAAATCATATACCACCTCGGCAATAGCCCATAAATACGGAATTGTGCGCAAAGGACCCACACACGCGGTTAGATTAGCAGACAGCCACACGACACCCACCGCCGGCACCGCTACTTTTACCGCGAACATCGCAGATCTGACAATCACTTTTACGGCCGTGATCTTAGACAACCTGTACTGTGACGTACTTCTAGGGCATGATTTTCTGACCGATCAGGAAGTCTCTTGGGATTATGCTGCGTGCACAATACATCTAGGCGCGAAACGACGTACTACGGCGTGCTGGAAAGCAAGCGCTCCCCGCACCCCCCACAGTATAGATCTGCCAAACATAGATATAGCAGGCGACCCACATTCGCGCGAATTATTATCTCACATAGTGAAACAATACGCTGCGGTTTTTAATAACACGGTGGGACGCACAAAGCTAATCGAACACGATATCGTTCTAAAAGACTCGAAACCCATCGCATTGAAACCATACCCGTACCCTCTGCACAAACAAGAGGCGATAGACGAAATGGTAGATGATATGGAATCACAGGGACTTATAGAACCCAGCACCTCGCCTTGGTCGGCACCAGTCGTCCTGGCCAAGAAAAAAGACGGCTCCTCTCGTTTGTGCATCGACTACAGGCGACTCAACGAAGTGACCGTTTCAGACGCGTACCCCATGCCCAATCTAAACGATATGATTAGAAGTATGCGGGGGGCGAAAGTATTCACGACACTAGATTTAAAATCAGGTTATTGGCAATGCTCACTTGAACAAAACGCGCGAAAATATACAGCGTTTAGAACGAGGAGGGGCTTGTTTCAATTTCGTGTACTTCCGTTTGGACTTAAAAATGCACCCATGACCTTCGTACGACTTATGAACGAAGTACTTAGGGGGTATATAAACGACTTTGTGCAGGTCTATCTGGACGACATCTTGATATTTTCGGACAACGTGGAAAACCATTTAGACCACCTTAGTAAAGTTTTGGAGCGCCTACAACGACATGGTCTCACGTGCCACACAAAAAAGTGTAAAATCGGGTTCTCTGAAATTTCTTTTTTGGGACACCTGGTGCATGGGGAGGGCATCGATAAGGAACCGGAAAAACTTGAGTCCATACGCGCCATACCAGTCCCACGTAATGTCAGGGACTTACGCAGATTTTTAGGGGTATGTAATTGGTATAGCCAGTTCGTCGATAACTACGCGGACAGCACAGACCCCCTTACTAAACTGCTCAAAAAAGGGGAAAAGTGGTCGTGGTCCCACACACAGCAAAGCGCGTTTGAACACATTAAAACAGCGATATGCGATTCACCACGCCTCTCTCCCCCGGATTACACAAAAACGTTTTGCCTACAAACCGACGCTAGCGAACTAGGCGTGGGAGCGGTATTGTTTCAGCACGGCATCGGCCCGGGCGAAAGGAATATTATCGCGTACGCTAGTAGGAAGCTATCGGATGTGCAAAAACGTTACGCCGCTGTTGAACGCGAGTGTTTAGCGATCATATGGGCCACAGACAAATTCAGGTCATTTTTAGAATATGCCCCTTTTGAATTGTATACGGACAACGCCGCGTTAACGTATTTACACAAATCGAAGGGCACCAACAGTAAATTAACCAGGTGGGCACTACACTTAGGTAACCTGAATTTCACCACAACACACGTACCGGGCAAACACAATAAAGCGCCGGACATGTTGTCACGCTACCCGACGGAGGGGCCCGCTGTCGACTAAGACGCCCTCGACGACAATTTAATAGGGGCACCCACATTACAGCCGTCCCCACGTACCGCCACTCTCGATAATATTTACTCCATTACCGAGACAAACGACGCGATCTGCGACCGACCGTTCACGGGGGGGGGGAAGTACGAGAGTAGCAAAACAACGACCGGTTGCTCTCTTCGGTCATAAAAACTTTAAACGCGCAACTTACGATAGCAAGCGAAAAACCGGCCGCGAAAAATAGGGACGAATTTTTTTTTGTTGGACGGTATTTTACGTATTCGTAAAGGCGCTGACACACCGGTAGTCGTCCCCACCGACAAAGTACAACATATAATTTGGCGGTACCACGACGACCCCCTATCATGTCACCCCGGATGGAGAGAAACACACCGAGCGGTCAAACAACGGTTCTACTGTAAAGGGTTAAGAAACGCCGTGCGCATGTACGTAAAATCGTGTCACATTTGCGCGTGTACTAAGCCCTTAAACATGCGCCCCGAAGACCCGATGGTCAAGCGCCAACCTAGACAGCCGTGGGAAGTAATCAGTATCGACCTGATGGGACCGTACCCTAGAACACCAAGGGGCAAGACGAACCTATTAGTGGTAACTGACTNACAAGGGGCAAGACGAACCTATTAGTGGTAACTGACTGCTTCAGCTGGTGGACCGAAGCGTACCCCATAGGCGCACCTACAACGAAAACGATTGTAGACGCGCTAGAAAGGGAGTTCTTTTCACGCTACGGTTACGCGCGAGTAATTTTAAGCGACAACGGCCGTGCGCTCGTGTC
>NW_026099575.1:999415-1007061 GCF_025091365.1 Daktulosphaira vitifoliae
TTGGAACGAAGTTCCTTATCGCGGGTTACGGTTTCCGCATGAGGGCTGCAGAAAAAAAGTGTAAAATTTTGGAGCGACAGAAAAAAGCGACAGTAACCAATCAGAATTGATCATTGACATTATGCCCCGCCCACATGCGCCGCATATAATTTTTCGGTCAAACAGAATTGATAACTGGCAGTCATATGATGTCCTGAAGCGCCCTAATATAGAGCTACAATAATAAGTTTATCCAAAAAAAAAAATGAAAAAGTCAAATGCAGATTATTGTAAAGAATACCGGCAGCGACAAAAGGAACTTAATAAGAGCAAAAAAAAAAAAGTTAATAATAAATCAAATGCACAATGTTGCAAAGAGTATAGGCTGCGACAAAAAGAAAAAAAAAAGCATTGGATTGTGATAAACTTGAGAGGTATAATATTTTTTTAGTTATTTAAAATTTTACCATGAGTCTAGCCAATTAATGTATGTAATAAGTAATAGTTCCCCAGTGAGTAACCACCATTTAATATATATTTTTCAAAAAATTAAATTTTGATATTTTAAAACCTTTATCTTATTCCAAGGGTCCTGAGTAAATTCCTAGGTATAAAATTACCACTTATACGTACTTTAACCAGCTAGGCTCTTGTCTAAAATTTATTATTGCGCTGTTTTACATTATAAATGATTAAATTTTAAAATTATAGTATTCAAAAAGGACCGAAATCTGGTATACTGAAGAAAAAAAAAGAAACCATTACTACACAAATGTAAATTATTATTAATGAGTCTATTTGATTTTATATTATTTTTGAAAAGTAAACATTTTTTTTTATTTTTTTTTCAATTGCAGGTCTATTGACAACCCAAATTACTCATTTAATTTCGATACTTACGAGCAAGGTCAAAATTGTTCAATGCCGAATATTATTTTAAATCAATTTTTCGACATTCCTGGCGATGGAAATTGTCTTTTCTATTCTTTAATTAAAGTAATGAACTTATCAATTTCCTCGCTAGAACTAAGAAAGCTACTCCTACAATCAGAATATTTGCACACATGCCAAAGTCCATCTAGTGCTCAGACAATATTAAGTAGTGCATCTGAGTATGGAGATTTGGACTGCATATTTATTTTTTCAAAAGAATACAATCAAAACATCTGCGTGCACTTTCATTTTTTTAACAGCGTCTCTAAAAAATCAGATGTCATATTTTGTCATTTTAAATCAAATTATTCATCAAATTTCATTCATCTGCATTTACAAAACAACCATTTCACACCATACATTGAAGTAGGCCAATTTATTTCGAACGATAGAGTTAATGATCATGAAATGGTTGATCTATCTATTGAAACAGATTTAAATAGTGTTAACAACGATGATGATAATGTAGATTGCGAAAACAATGACGATGGCAATAATAACGACGAAGAAAACATGCCAATTGACGAAGCTACAGTTACTTTACCAATTTACACACGCTATTATGAACATGCGAATGGTCACTTACAATTTCACCGTAAATTTAAAAACAATTCTTTCGGACATTCCTGTGCTGTTTGTAATAGGCTTTGGTGGAAAGGTGATCTAAAGAATACGACTGATGCTCATGCAGATATTCTACAGAATATATTGCCGGTAATTTTTTTTTTTTATAATTACAATTTCATTAATTTTTAATATTATTTTTCTTCAAATTTTTTAAAATTTACATTAATTTTTTTTTTAGAATTTTAATATTGGTTCCACTTTTAAAATCTGTTCAACGTGTAGAAGTGCTTTAGACAAGGGAAAAATCCCATTATTATCAACGTACAACGGTTTTTCATACCCAAAAATTCCACTTCATTTGCCTAAATTAAATATTATTGAACAGCGGCTAATTTCACCAAGAATACCATTTATGCAGATACGGAGATTGAGGCACATGAATGGACAGTATGGTATTTATGGACAAATAATTAATGTTCCTGTTAAAGTTGATACTATGGTAAAGCAGTTACCCAGAAATCTCGAAGATGATCATTGTTTTTATGTTCATTTAAAAAAAAAATTAATTCATAAAAGCAGCTACGTCCATGGGCTAGTTAGTAAAAAGAACATCAAAGAATGGTTATCTTATTTGGTAAAAACACCACTTTACATTCATGAAAATATTACCATCAGTGAAGCATTTCTGAATAATTATTCAGATACTGAAATTAATAATGATATTTCAATTGAAGAATACAGTGAACATGTTCCAATTGAAGATAATCTGACTGCTCAGCAACAAACTATGTTATGGAATGAAGATGAAATGTTACTAATGGCACCAGGCGAAAAAAGTGCCCCAAAAAGTCTTTTATTTGACCAGTATGCTGAAGAGCTTTCATACCCTACGATTTATGGTGGACAGTTCAGAAATTATAAAGAGGGATGCAATGTAACTTCTTTTATGCAAGCTACCAGCGAACTACGACGTGCAGATCGCCGTGCCACAGACCCTCAACATCTTTTGTATGTAGCAGCAAAAATTATGAGACAACGAGTTAGCAGCTCTGTAAACGTTGCTTTTAAACATGTTGGAAGCAATACTAAAATTACTAAAGCAGACATTCAATCTGAAGAATACATTAATTGTTGTATAGAAAGTAATCTCGCATTTCTTCGATGTATACCAAACTCTGCTTGGTATTGGACTGAACGGAAAAAAGAACTTTTTGCTATGATTAGGCAATTAGGAGCACCGACTGCTTTCATGACACTTAGTGCAAATGAAACAGGATGGACAGATTTACTAAAAATACTATATAAACTTAAAAATAATGGAGTGGATATTTGTGATGAATTTTTATCAAAAATGTCTTATGTACAAAAAGCTGAACTAGTTAATGAAGATGCAATTACTTGTGCTATTTATTTCAACAAGCTAGTAAATTGCCTAATGAGTATTTTACAAAGTAAAAGAGGCAATCCATTTGGTAAATATAGAGTGTGTCATTTTTTTAAACGTATTGAATTTCAACATCGAGGAAGTCCACATGCTCATATACTTTTATGGTTTGATAATGCGCCTGAAGATTTACTAAATAACACTCGAGATTTTATCGAAATGGTAGACTCATTAATTTCGGTATCTGAATCAGAGGCATCCGGAAATATTAAATTACAAACACACAAACACACTTTTACATGTTACAAAAACATGAATCCTGCAAAAAAAAACAATTGCCGTTTTGGAGCGCCATTCTTACCATTTCGGAGGACAATAACGTTACGGCCAATGAAAAATACAGATTCAAATTACTCTGTTGAAAAATTTCAAGAATATAAGAGACATTACAAGTTACTTACAAATAATTTAGCTAATTTTGATTACAAAGATTTTGATGAGTTTTATTCGAAAAATAATATTATCTCAGATCAACATTATCACGATATTATTTGTGCTGGCATTGTTCGACCAAAGTTATTTTACAAAAGGCTGCCAACTGAAAAGTGGCATAATCCTTTTAATCCATTTGTATTTCATTGTTTAAAATCTAATATGGATTTTCAAATTATTCAAGACGAATATGCTTGTGCTGCTTATGTCGTTGAGTATGTTAATAAACATAATAGAGGCATCAGTAATTTACAACGATTAATTATTGAAACTATGGACGAGCATCCTGAGTTTGATATCGTTGATATCACTAAAAAATTAAGTATTGATATACTCAATTCTGTAGAAATGCCAGCACAAGAAGCAGCTTGGTATTTACTGCGAGAACCAATGGCAAAAGCATCTATAATATCTGCTTACATTCCAACCATTTATCCGAACGAACGTCAAAGAATAAGAAAATCAATGAAAGAGTTAAGCGAGTTAGGTGACGATTGTACAAATATTTGGAAAGATAATTGGTTTGACAAATATGAAAAAAGACCTAATACTTTAGAAGATGTAACATTAGCTCAATTTGTCGCAAATTATGATAAAAATAAAAAAGGAGAGTTCAGAAAAAGGAAACAGCCAAGAATTATTAGATATCGCAATTATGACATGGCAAAAGATTTCAATGATTACAGAAGAGAAATGGTGTTACTTTACATTCCATTTAGAAGTGAAGACTATGAAATTCTTGCTGAAAATAAATTTATTAAAATTTATGAAGATAATAAAGACCTCATATTACAACGCAGAAAAGAATTTGAATCGAACTTGGACATAGAAAAGACCCTTGAAATTTGCAGACAATTAGGCAGATATGACGATGATGACAATGAAGGTGAACAGCTTAGAGATGAGGCCAGAGTCTTATTTAATGATGATCCATATGAAAGGCTACTGCAAGATGTTGACTCTTCCATCAATGCTGACATACAAAACGCCACAATCCAAAAACTCGGCGCCATCGCAAAAAAAAGAGAAAATCTGATGGACACAAAACAGTTTAATGAACTTATGAGATCAACGAATAGTAAGCAAAAAGAGCTCTTAATGCATATTATATCTCATCTGCAAACTCCAGATACTCAGCCATTTCAAATTTTTTTCACTGGTCCAGCTGGTAGTGGTAAGACTTTTGTAATAAGACTAATAATGGACATCTACAATCGTTTTACTAACACTGATGGTTACTGCAATGCATATATAACTTGCGCATCTACTGGAAAAGCTGCTGTGGCGATAGATGGAACAACAGTTCACACTGCTCTTAAAATTTCGATTTCAAAACTATTGCCGTTATCATCGGAAATGTTGCATTTATACAGATCTCTCTTTAGATACGTGAGAGTAATGATTATTGACGAAATCAGTATGATTAGTGCAGAACTTTTAGCTAAGATTGATATGCGTTTGAAACAAATTACCGGAAATAAAACTGCTGATTTTGGTGGTATTGATATCATTTTAATAGGTGACTTGCGTCAAGCTCCACCAGTAAGATCTACATTAATTTATAAACCAATTAAAACACGGATGGTTGGTCCACATTTGTGGCGAGGTCTCAAATTTTTTGAATTAACAGAAATAATGAGACAAGCCAATGCTACATTTTCATCAATTCTTACGAAAATTGGAAACGGAGACGTTTTAAAACAGTCCGAGTTAGACCTCATTGAATCGAGATTTTTCACAAAAGCTGAAGCAAATCGTTTATGTCCAAACGGACTCCGGTTATTTCATACTAATACTGCTGTTAATCATTACAATAACACAGTTTTAGAAAACTATCCAGATAAAGTTATTTCTACAGCTACAGATGTCATTACTGGATCCAAAAATGCTGAGCATGAAGCGTCCATTCGAGTGGCGTTACATAAAAAATCAGTAATTGATACTGGTGGATTACCTTACCAAATAAATTTAGTAAAAGGAAAAAAATATCTTATAACTACCAACATTGATGTTACTGATGGATTAGTCAATGGCGCTGTTGATAAGTTGGTTCACATAGATTTTAACAAAGACAACATTCCTTGTCGTCTTTGGTTAGAATTTAGTTCAATCAAAGTTGGTAGAAAAAGAAGAAAAAAATATGCTTCATTGGCTGTTCAAAGCAAAATTGGTAAGCGTGCTGTTCCCATTGAGTTGCGTACATCAAACATTACTTGGACACGAAATAAATCTGTTATTGTCAAGCGAAAACACTTTCCAGTATTAGCGGCATCTGCAATGACCATTCATAAATCCCAAGGTGGAAGTTTTGACCAAGTGGTTTATGAATATGACAAAAAACATCCACAACAACTTGTTTATGTCGCACTATCTCGGGTTACAAGTATTGACGGTTTATTTATTGTTACCCCAGATGACGACTCAACCAAATTCCGATTTCATCATAATCGAGTGCAAGCGACATCTACGGTTTCTTTAAATCAAGAGTTTGAAAGGCTATCCTTAAATTTATTACAAACTAAAACTCAGGCCATCATTGATTTTATTAGTAGTAAAAAAGGTCTGTCTTTATGCACTTTGAACATTCAAAGTCTTAAAGCACACAGAAATGACTTAATTGATATGGTTACCGAAAAAGTCAATTTTTTACTACTCTCAGAAACGTGGTCGAATAATCAAGAAGAACTTAATAATATATCTAATTTTAACTGTATTGCTCATTTTAAACGTAGCAATACCACTGCTGCAGCTGGAGTTGCTATATATCAAAATAAGAAAGATAAAACCAATATAGTAACAACTCAAAACATGGAGGTCATAGCACATAACGATCAACAAAATATCGTGAGAAGTTCCAGTGTTGCGGATATTTGTGCCACAGAGTGTATTATGGGTAATGGTCTTAAATTGGTTATAGCCGTTATCTATGTGTCACCTGGTCAGAAAATTAAAGATATTAAGGAATTTATTCATAAAGCACTTTTTGAATATACTGAGGAAGCTTCTGAGTGTTTTGCAGAGTATAATAAAAATTTACATAAATTGCCATTAATTTTATCTGGTGATTTCAATATTGACTTCTCAAATGAAAAATCAAAACCACTAGTTCAATTTCTTTTTGAAAAATTTAACTTGAGAATCAACAATGATCCAAATGTTTCAACAACAAGATTCAATACCACCATTGATGCAGTGTTTTCAAGATACTTACGAAAGATAGAATCTCAAATTTATGTTTCTTATTTTAGTTATCACAAACCAATTATCTCCATCATAGAAAGTTGTGATTTAAATAAAATTTAAATTTGTAAATATATAATAATAAACAATAATAATTACAGTTATAGCACTAAATTTTACTTTTAAATAATGTGCTTGTAAAAATATATAATTACATTACATGTATATTGTTGTTGATTTAAATAATAAAAATACAAATACTATAATTTAAACAAGTGTTCTGTTATAATTTTTTTTCAAGAGAATACATAAATATAATATTATCAATTGTTTAAGCTTACTTTTTTTTTTTTTTATTTTTTCATCCTTATTAATAATATACAGTTGAAATTCTTTTNATGTATGAAAAAGTGAAAAAATTACTAAGACACGTAAGACCACAGACTGGCTGACGGACTACGATATTTATGTTTTTTTTTATATATATATCTGTTTCAGCATGAACAACAACAACAACAACAGCGACCCCAACCCATCCAACAATTCCCTGCAGGACCTACAACGGTTCGTTCGCCATCTGGCGGATGAGATCGGCCGGACCATACAACCTCTCCCGCGGGTCCTCCGATCAGCTGAGGACGCTGCCCGAGCTCCACTCCCTGAGATCCTTCGCGACCCCGTTTCCGCATGGGTCGCAACGATGCACTCCGCAGTTTTCTGTATTGCCTGTTAGTGTTTTTAAAAAACTTCCATAATATATCTTACTATCATACTTTAAGAATATATGTTAACAAAGTCATAATTGATACTTTATCTAACTACACTTATTATCTATACTAAATAAGAGTTTTAATTCGTCATAAAACTAGGTTCAACACGAATAGAGAACTTTGTATGCACATTCTTATTCAAAGATTCATAATAGTAATTTTAATTGCTTTTAAATTAATATCTAAACGGGTTTCTCATTTTTTTGGAATTTATAAGCGCAACTAGAATTAATACTTTACACGGTGTTATTATTATTTTTAGCTTCGATGCGAAGCTGAGAAGGTATTGGTTTTACTATGATGTGTTTTTTTTTTTTTTTTTTTTTTTTTTTTTTTTTTTT
>NW_026099575.1:1010037-1037569 GCF_025091365.1 Daktulosphaira vitifoliae
GAAATCTACTTATTAAATATTTGGTAGGTTATCACCAGTTTTTATTTTAAAAATATTATTTTTGCTGGTATTGGTACAAGATTTTCAACCATTTACAACATGGTGCATTATTAGGTATAGTGTGAAATATCAAAATTTAGTTTATTTGATATATTTGCTACTACTCAATAAATTCAAAAATTAATTGAGTGTATTATTAATCATAGTCATTGAATTAATGAAATTAATAACATTTTCATGATGAATGAACAACATTCAGATAGAATAACATTTTTAGTTTTTTATAGATAAACCTTATAGTATTGCCTAATGAGAAAAATTATTTCCTAAAATTTCAATCAAATATATTTTAATATATTTCTAATATTTTCATTTGTAAAGTGAGAAAAAATATTTTATTCATTTATTATTACATTTATTGAGTACTAATTATTGGATGAAAATAAAGAAACAAAGGTTAAATTTGAGTTAAATCAATTCATCTGTTCAATACTAAATACAATTATTTTAATTTATATTTATAAAATATAAGTTAAAGAAGCTTAATCATTCAGTCACTAAGGTATGTAAAATTAAAGAAACTTGTCTGTTATTATACATTTTCTTATATTAGATAGAAATATTTGACAGTATTCTTCAACAAATTTTAACTATTTAAAACTTTGTACATACTATTTATTTATATTTTATTTAAATGGTCCGAGTACTTTCTGAAACACTTTAGCCCATGGAATAAAAATATTTGCCCCGCTCTGCCCCCCCTAGAAAAAATTGCTAGTGCCGTGCCTGGTTGGTTAACATTAAGTTCAAGATAATCAAGGAGATGTCACCGAACAATCCAACAAATACAACGCCACCGGCTCAAGGAGCTACTCAAATGGTGAGACTTTATGGAAATATTGGATTCCAGAATTCCATACTAATGGTGAATGGACCATTTATCAGGAAAGATTAAAAATAAGACATTTTTAATAATAACGGATGCATATTCTAAATGGCCTGAAGTTTTTAACATGATTAAAACAGATTCTTCTAACACAATAGAGCATTTAAGAGAGACATTTGCACGGTATGGTTTACCCGAAATCATAGTTAGTGACAATGGAACGCAATTTACTTCTCAAGAGTTTAATAACTTCTGTGAACTAAACCTCATCAAACATATTACTTCTCCGCCTTATCATCCATCAACAAATGGAGCAGCTGAAAATTCAGTTAAGTCTTTCAAGTCAGCTATGTATAAAGCTCTAAATGACCCAAAAAACAATAATGTAAGTATGACAACCTTTATAGCCAGATATCTATTAGTTTATAGAAACACTCCTCATTGGACAACTAATGAAACACCATCAAAGCTAATGATAGGAAGAACAGCTAGAACAAGATTGGATTTCTTAAAACCAACCATCGTACAGCAACAAATACAANTAATGTAGTCTAAACTATAATCTATAAGCTATGTGATATATTCTGTCTATTGTAAGTGGAAACACTGTATATAACCTAAAAATTATTATGTATATTGATTGATGATCATTTTATTATATAATCATAAAGTATTTTAAAAAGTACAAAAGCTATGTTAGTGTTAGTTAAAATTTTCTCAGGTATTTTAAATTTCATTTTAATAATTTTATACCTGCATGATGATAATTGAATGCTATCGAAATGTTATACTAACTTACAAACCCTGTTTTAAATCTAATTGTTTTTTTAGGGTAGCGGAATGAGTTTAAAAGAAAGTAGCGTGGAAACATACAAGAAACTGCAACGTGACATCATCCGTGAAGAGCAAGCGGCACCAGCTCCGTCTTTAGGTCATGAGATGGCTAAGTTGGATCGGTTTGTTGCTGACATAGAAAATTTAATGGGTCAATTGAGTCAAGAATGTATTGCAGATATTGAAGTTATATCTAGCGACAGGTTTTCTCAAAAATACTTTAATCCCAGGTAAAATTAAGTGACCTAAATTAAATAAAAATTAAATTAACTGAAATATTTTATTCAGGATAATGGATGAAAGTAATAATGCTATTCGTAATGTAATAACAGAGTTGAGAGTGAACATGAATCATACCCTTACTATTGAACACGAAGAATTTAAAGCTAATCTAAACNGGGATAATGGACGAAAGTAATAATGCTATTCGTAATGTAATAACAGAGTTGAGAGTGAACATGAATCATACCCTTGCTATTGAACACGAAGAATTTATAGCTAATCTAAACAGAAAAGTATAGAATTTATATTGTATATGTTGACTGTAGATTTAAACTTTGTATTTACAGGAAAGATTACATAGAAATACTTTGGATATAGGGGTACCTAGGTTTCATATATTAATTTTGTCAAAATTTAAATTTAAAAGGCTTACTAGTTTAAAGTTTCCCACTTACAATACTCATTTTGGGCCTTTTTTTAATTAGGATACACNCCACTCACAATACTCATTTTGGGCCTTTTTTTAATTAGGATACACAAGTTGTATCACTAACCTTTGGATTTTTTATTAAAAGTAACTTTTCTTAATTTTCAAATGTCTTTTGGTAGAAAATTGCATTGCCTATTTAATTTAATTTAAATAACCACACTAGAACACACAAAAAGTTGGTTAGAGATTGAGTTCTCTTTCATTGGAACATCAGAATTGCATAACTCGATCGCCGTGTTCTAATTTATAGCGTGTTGATTTTTATATATTAGCTTCGATGCGAAGCTGAGAAGGTATTGGTTTTACTAAGATGTGTTTTTTTTTTTTTTGTGTCTGTTACCACTTTTTCTCAGCTCTCACCAAACGGATTTCTTTCAACGATACGTCAAAAGATCACAAATTGTATCTAGTCGAAGACATTACCCTTAAAAATTGAAAAAAAATCCCTCGTTCCCCGTAAATGGGGGAAAACTCCAAAAAAATTACAAATTAAAAAATCGCTAATTTTCAAAAATTTTTCAATTTTTTTTACTTAAAAGTGCCATAACTTTTTCAAAAATAAACGTATCAATATAATTCTTTTTNATTTACTTTAAAGTACCATAACTTTTTCAAAAATGAACGTATCAATATAATTCTTTTTTATATAGATGCATAATATAATTATCTTTCATTTGGTATATTTTTTTCATAAATTTAACCCTTAACCTGCCCACAAGGGGGGATTTAAAATGACAACTTTTTCACAAAAAATTAATTTTTTTAACTTAAATTTTGAAAATGTTCCGGAAGGTCTGACACTTTTATATATATCTTAAATTAAAGCTAATGTAATATGCTTTATCATGAAAAAAAAAAATTTCGGACTTTATCTTATCTTCATGGTGAAAATGGCTACCGAATGCTATTTTTGTGTGAAAATTTTCGATTTTGTATTTTCCATTTTTAACTTTATTATGCTATAACTTTTTGAAAAATGTATGAATCATTACAATTTTTTTATGAGAAGTAGTATTTATATAGATCTTTCATTCGACATACTGTTTTTTTAAATCGGACCATTTCCCTAAATACAGGGGGGATTCAAAACATAAAAATGCATATAGAAAGTAGAACTTTTTCAACTTAACTTTTGAAAGTGTTCCGGAAGGTCTGACACTTTTATATATATCTTAAATTAAAGCTAATGTAATATACTTTATAATGGTAAAAAAAAATTTCGGACTTTATTTTATCTTCATGGTGAAAACAGACATTAAACTTAATAAAAAAAATACAATTTTTGTAAAAAAATTCTTTTTTATATTTTTAACTTTATAATGCTATAACTTTTTGAAAGATGTATGGATCAATATAAGTTTTTTTATTATAGATGCATGATGTCTTTACCTATCATTTAGTATATATTTTTTTTATATCTGACCCTTTACCTGCCCACAGAAGGGGATTAAAAATACCACTTTTTCACAAAAAGTTTACTTTTTCAACTTAAATTTTGAAAGTGTTCCGGAAAGTCTGACACTTTTATATATATTTATGAAAATGTATGAGCCAAAATCACACATTGTATGAAAAATTAACAAAAATAAATAATTAATTGAAAAAGAGAAATTACGCTTAGAAAGCACAGAAAAATTGAGATCATTAATGACTGAAATTAAATGCAATAAGCATAGAAAAAATTGACTGGCGTCAAAACTCAAGTACAAAAAAATTAATAATAAATAGAAAAAAAATAAATCACAACAACGCATTGCGAGAAGTCAGCTGTGTCGTCTTGACACGAAGTAGCATTAATCAAGAAAATATTAAAATTATATATTGGTTCGCGTTCACCGAGAACGACTAGAATTTAACATTGAATAAATTAACTATATTTGAGAGAAAATTACACTAAAACAAATGTGCTGCGACACAAAAAAAATAAGTCTCTAAAATTTAATAAATTATTAAAGGTTATTAATCAGAGTAACATCATAATTAAATAAAAAACCCTACAAAAAATTGACACGTGTTTGCATAACAGTCGGACAAAACTCACGAACCTGATTAGCAAATAAAACACGTCAAAAAAAATTACTTATGGTAGCCGGAAACACATCGTGCTATACCGAAATAAGAAATAAAAAAAATTAAGTGTGTAGCAAGACACAAGAGACAAAATTAATTTAAGTTAACTTGTAATCTTCTCTCCCCAATTACCCTGAATAATAATTCAATAATTAATAAGCGCACGGAATTAGACATCGTGGCTAAAAAAATAGACTGACCTACGGAGAGCTTTGGGTCACCTGAAATTACAAAACAAACCTGAAAAGGGAACACCCTACAGAGAGAAAAATATGAACCAATAATAATAATAATTCTATCTTAATTAATTGAAGTCTTCAATGATGGCTTCGACGTTGGTGACAAATGGTGATGGCACGGTGTAAATTAACTCCATGACTGTAACAAAAGGTCCAGACTGTAACAGTCCACCAAAATTCATAGACAAACGTCCAGGAACGTGAACGGCAACAGGCGGCACTTGTGTGTACATCACGGGAAGGCACGGCAACTCTTGTTTCTAAAACATGGTTTTAGGCAAATAACAATGTCCAAGGAACCGAAATCGTTAAAAATGTTATGAGCCATTAAGAACAAAATTAATAGGTTTGATGTACATTACTATACAACGACGACAACTCAGAATAAAAAATTTTACGAAAACATATAAAATAACTAAATATAGAATAAATGAAAACAAAGGTAAGCCTAGCGAAAATCGCAAGGATCCTGGCCAAGGTCGCCACTTTGAAAGGTTACAAATATATAAAAATCAAATTAATTGGCCGCAACGAAAAATTTGTAACTTTCATGGCGTTTTACAAANGAAAAATTTGTAACTTTCTTGGCGTTTTACAAAGTTAGAAGTAAAGGGTCGCCAACCTACTGGGCGAGACAGTATATTGTCGGACCACAGTAGGATTTTTAAAAAAAATTAACTTTTTTATATTAAAACAATTAGAAAAAAATATATAATTAATAAACATTAAAGTTGATGTTCGTTGAGTCGTTGATAGTAGATGTACACCAAAACCTCGTGACAGTTGTCACATAACCATATTAATGAGGGATGACCTTATACAAGGCCGTTGCCCGTACCTTATAAACTAGGGGAGTTGATTTTTGAAAGGAAAAAAAAAAATACACGAGTCCATTGAAGATGGAACACGCAAAAAAAGAAAAAACATATGATGGTTAAGTTAAATTAAGGGGACTTTATTAAGTAAAAAAAAAACAAAAATTAAGTTATTACGAGGCAAAAAACCGAATGATCAAAAAACCTCGTCTACAAATTAAAGGGGACAAAGAAAGAGAAAAAAAAAAACAGATATTAATAAAAAAATTAGTTACACCTACACTTTTATTGTTAGAGAATACGATGAACGTCTTGGGGTACCCGCCGGCTATTAATCGCAGCATTGCCGCTAAGCACGGCGGGTATACGTCCCAAGTAAGCGACTGGTTTCTGGCAGTTAGGCTTAGCTTGCAAGACGTTGGGACACCCCGGAATAAAATGCACTACGTCACCACATTGTACCAATAATATATACATATCACCCATATAAAATATGATATAAAACCTATAAAAAGTCACAAAAAAATATATATATAACATGACAGGTGGTATTGGAACACGCCTGCCATGTTGAGGGACCTAGATAAAAAAAATATAGGGACACCTACAAAAAAACTATATAAAAAAAATTCGCCACACGTGCTTATGGCACGGCGCACAAAAAAAAATAATCAGGCTCAAAACATTAATACAAAACTATACATTACCAGCCCCGAAGGGCTAACGAATATGGAGGCAGGTTTAGCCGACGCCAATATAAATAATAATTACATTATAAAAAAATAACGGACACTCACGAAAATATATATAAAAAAAATGAAAAAAGTTGCAGCGCACACAACAAAAAAGACCGCTACGGACGAAAATTAGCGTACCAGTTCCGACGATGGCTAATTTCCGACAACCCGTCCGACGTTTGACCCGGCGGTCTGTTGGCGACAACACGGCTAGCCTTTGGAGTAGGGGTAAAAAAAAAACCTAATACCCAGTGCCGGAAATTACTAAGAACAATTTAAATAAGGCGACAATGTATGCGGTGAGCAGTGCAAATGACGTTCAAGATAGGAAAGGAGAGGGGTGAATGTACACACAAATGCCGCCCATTAACCGGTCTGAAGCAGTACACAGCTGACTATCTCGCACGCGCATAAACAAATCACAATACCTTATCATAATAATATTACTGACAAACGCCGTCGCAGTCTGCATTAGGCTCAAAACAAATATATATATATATATATATACAAATAGACAAAAAAATGACAAGATACTTTTGTCACGTTACAGAAACCCCCCTGAGAAGATTTGGAGTGAAACAACAAAACTTCTCAAAAGAGAGTAAACGTGAAAAGAGAAAAAAAAAAATACCCTAGATGACTAGCATTAAAACGAAATTAGCCTATTGCATCCTCCGACTTGTATCTTCGGAGAAAAATAACATTAAACGTGCCCTTGATACGTCCTGACAAAGGACAAGTTACTACATATGAATTATTTTGTTTAATTTCAGAAACTACATAAGGACCGTCATAAAGCAAAAAGAATTTTCCAATCAGCTTGTCAACTCCAGAGCTGAGTTTATGAGTTCGCACTCGATCACCCATATTAAAAGATACCGCTGGTCCTTTGCGATCATGTCGCCGCTTCCGCTGTTCGGCTTTTGAAATTTGAATTTCGCGAGCCATAATAATCTTTCGCTCTTGAGGCACTGTGTTACATGGAGGAAATTCAATGATACTATTGATAAGGGTCTTTTCTTCCTGATTTTCGAATAAACTCGCCGGTGTGTATCCAGTAGACTCATGGATAGTATGATTAATTATCCACTCAATATAAGATAAATAACGGGGCCATTCTGAATGGTATTGGTGACAATAAGTTCTAAATAAACGTCCCAATTCACGCATCACTCTTTCAGACGGATTAGATTGTGGATGGTATACACTTGTATGTGTAGGTTGAATGCCAAGTTCAGATAGACGGAATTGCCACAAACGGCTACTGAACTGTTTACCATGATCAGAGACTATGATTTTTGGTTTACCGTGAGAGGGTATGTAGTCTTTAATAATCCGATTAAGGGTAGCTGATGCAGTGGCCCTTTTTAGTGGGTATAACCGAACAAATCTTGAAAAATTATCCAACACTACAAAAATATACTGTACTCCATTCCAGCCAATTGGGAGAGGTCCATACAAATCAACCAGAACCTTGTCCAACACATTATCAGACAGGACATGTTGCATAAATCCTTCGACTCGTTGATTAGAAGGTTTAGTTCTTTGACAAATATCACAAGATGATAATAGCTTTCGGACTATTCTATCCATATTGGTAAATACACAAAAATCTCTCAGAACACCTACACATTTCCTTGCTCCAACATGACCATATAATTCATGAAATTTAATGATCACAGTAGCAATTAAATTATTGGGTAAACAGATTAACCAAGATTCATTGGATTTGGACCTTCGTCGAAATAAAATGTTATTAAAGATCATATAATAATCAGATAATACTGGAACGTGGGACGATGTAGATAATTTTGTAATGATTACACTTAATTTAGAATCGGACCGTTGGTGTACATCAACATTTTTAAGTAGTTCAATAATGTCAGGTGAAAGTTTTGGGGGCGCTTCGACTTTTAAACTCATCAATCTAGGCATAGGTTCTTCAACTATTTCATCACGACCAACAGGGCTACGCGATAGAGCATCAATTACGTTTTGAGTCCCAGGACAATGAACAATATTTAAATCGTACTCTTGCAATAATAAAGTCCAACGCGTTAACCGAGCATTTCGCAAACGACATTTAAATAGAAACACCAGAGCCTGATGATCTGTAATTACATTCACACGATGTCCCAATAAAAATACACGAAATTNTTTTACATACTTTATCTTAATTAGGTTATTAATAATGAACTAGCAGATCATGTAGCTTTTGGAATAGTCCACCAATTTTTTTAAATTAAAAAGTATCTAAAGATTTGCATCGAAGCGTTTTTTATGATAGTGATTTTAATCACTGTCAGATATCATTATACTTGATCCATCTATGCCACGTCACCACTGTGCCGCGACCCCCCTGTGCTGGGTTTTTTTAATGTTGATGATGCTATTAATTACTACTAGTGTATAATAACTATTAAAATATATTTATGAATATTTCAAATAATTTTAAAAATCTGTAATTTTTTAGTCGTTAAAGCTCCACAATTTAAATTGGTTAAGCCATATGAGAGCAAGAAGTGAAGAAGAAATTTCAAAACTCAGTGAAAAAGTACAACATTTACAAAAACTATATGAAAGTCAAGAATTAGTAATTAGTAAGTTTTTTTGGTACTTTTGGGTATATTATAAATTCACTTTTTAACTACACTGTTTAAATATCATATAATTAAAAAGTATTTAAACGTTTAATTAAAAAAAACATGTGTATTTTTGAGATTTCTATATTTATTTTATTTTTTATAGCTTTCAATACACAGTATTCGTGTAGTTTAAAAATTAATTTTTATTTTAATTAATAAATTATAAAAATAAATACATTAAATTTAATTATAATATAAAATCATTTTTTCGAAAATTACAGAATTGTTGTTTAAAGTGCAATTATTCATTTAAAATGTATGCAATTGTGCACAGAAACCGTTGACGTGTCGTCCCGCATTAAGGTCGATTCACACCATACGGAACGTGAACGTCACAGATCGGCAGCGTCACAACGTCTAACCTTATCGTATTGTTCACATACACCGGCCACGTTACGTAACGTCAACATCACGTAAATACATGGAAAGATTTTTTTTTTTTAAAGTGACGCTGCCGATCTGTGACGTGACGTTGACGTTCCGTATGGTGTGAATGGACCTTTACGGTTGGCATCACAATCGGCCGCACGTTCGACCGTCACAGGCTGTCCCTTTGCGACGAACGGATTCTATTGTTCTATTAGGTATACGATCAACATTTTATTATTTCATGAATGTACAATAGAACAATAGAATTTCACTTGAAAAATGTTAAAAACATTAAATGTTTTATAGTAAAACAAACGTTTGTTTTGTTTTAATAATAAAAAACGGCTTATTATTATATTTCACAAAGCTGAGGTGTTAAACCATTGAAAATAATAATCTATTGTTAGTATCTCATTAAAAATTGAATAACTTTAGGTGTTAAGTGTAAGTGCAAACTGGTAATTATGTCACTGCTACTATGCGTTAAAATTACTTCTCTACCGTGTATTATTAATTTTTTAATGGCATGTACAGGAGAGTTATCAAAAAACAAACTCTCTAATACTGATCAGTTAGAGAGAGAGTTGGACAGAGTTCGTAGCTACCGCGATACATTGGTTAGTGGTGAACTATCGTGGAAAGACGCCACAATATTTTACCAAGATGCAACTGATTATAGTCTTACAGCTTACAAAAGCTGGCAATCATTGAAAGATGAAATGTATGTATCCCATAAAAAACGACAACATTTTATAGTGTAACAAGTTGTCGATTTTCCATTTATTATTTAAAATTGTACGCATATTCCAGAGACGAATCTTCAAGATTTCGCCAAGCATTGCGAACAAGAGATTCAATGCATCAAGCGGCACTGTGCGTTCGAATGGCGCAGACTATGTTACCTGGAGTTCAGTTTCCATATTGCCTTATCTAGAGAAATATTTGCTATTTTACAGGTAAGATAATGAAATGACACTCGATAAAAACATCTAAAACCGTGACCTCATTTTCACCAGGTCATTGAATACTTATTTACCGATTTACAAGTACCTGAGAGGTACGGTCACGCATTAGAAGTTTACAAAAGTTTCAATAAAAGAGCATCGGCGTTGACTAATTGGCTCAAACAAGTAAAATAAGCTAAACTTCAATAAATAATTCTAACAACTTTAATATAAAACCGTCAAAAAAATTAACAGAAATTAATCAAACATCTAACACTGACAGTTCGTTACTAAGTAAAAATACTGAACCTATTACATCATTAAACCCTGGANAACTGAACCTATTATATCATTAGACTCTGGAAAATACTAAAAAGAATTTTAGGATGTGAAAATACTAATAACAAAAAAACCGCTACTAAAACTCGTCCACATGATATTAAAAAAATTTATGGGATAAGAGGTACTTATTGTTCT
This sequence comes from Daktulosphaira vitifoliae, assembly GCF_025091365.1. NCBI lineage: Eukaryota > Metazoa > Arthropoda > Insecta > Hemiptera > Phylloxeridae > Daktulosphaira > Daktulosphaira vitifoliae. The sequence continues at coordinate 1,020,766 of NW_026099575.1, forward strand.
CTAAATTCAACGAAGGAATCATGATGGACAATGGTAATAAAATAATTATTTATACAAACTTTAGTATTTTACTATTAACGATAACGTTTTTTTCTTTTTCAGAATCATTTTATTCCGTTTGTCCTGAGATCTTAAGCAAACATCTAGCGTTGAGATGTCCCAGTTTAGACGTCGTTATGGATCCGTTTTGTGGTGCTAGTAGAAACGTCATCCAATTGCCAAGAGATACACACGAGTTATCGCTGTGGATATCGATGCTAAAAAACAAGAATTCGCCAAAAGAAATGAAGAGATTTATGGAGTCAGGGACAAAATTATATTTATACAGGGATATTTTTTCGAGATTGCAGAAACGTTAAAAAAATATAAGCCACAGATCATAGTGACGTCTCCCTCATGGGGGCGGCCCTTCGTATAAGAAACACGAAGTTTAAAGTCTCGAGAATCATATGTGTAACGATTACGTATAAAAAACTCTTTGACCTGATGAGTATTGCTCCCAACGTAGCACTGCACATCCCTAAAACTAAAGATCGAAAGGAGGAAAATTAATCTAATTTCGATAGATAAATCACAAGTGTAATTAATGTTGATCAATTAATTTTCTAGTTAATGCAAATTGCAAAATTATTCGACCTCAACATGGTAATTCAACACAATTACATCGACGAAAGACACGATTCTATAACTGCGTTTTTCGGCCGATTTTTCAACATGAACAAAAAGTACTTATTTAATGACAACAAACTTTACACGAATAGAAAACATCTCAAATATCTAGAATTCGCTGATTACTATTATGGTTAGATTATAATTCATCCAATTTACATCTACGAATTTCCACATATTCTAATTTTCAATATTTTAACGTTATATACCACCGACTTCGGAAATTATATAAATATTTTATAATTCTTTCATTTTTGCCGCAGCTGCTGTCGGATGACATAATATTTTACTGAAAAATTCAATTTATATCATTGTGTTATGATTTATACATTTCATTGTATAACATATATTTTTATTAATTTTGTTTTATGTTTGATTTTTTATTTGTAGATTACTACTTTAAATTATTCTTGTACAAATTTTGTTGATAATAAAAATGTAAATATACTAAAATAACCAAAATTTCTTTGTTCGAAATATATTTCGTATTATATTCTATAATAAATAATTCTTAAAATAAATTGAATGCTGCAAGTTATTTTTCAACATATTCATTTGAANATTGAATGCTGCAAGTTATTTTTCAATATATTCATTTGAACATATTTTATTAATTTAATATTAATATATTTTTAATATTTTAATTTATGTTTCATAAGAGTTATTAGAAAATTTTCTATTGTTTCTATTAGATGTTCGTGCCCAGACGCCGTACAGTCCACACGTATATTGTCTCGCACACCGCTTATCTGCTCCGATAGCATAGTCTTAGTGCTAGACGTTACGCATTGCGCTCACGCGTTATCAAGTTGCCGGTAATTTTGAATTTATCGCTCGACCCAAGTCCAACATTAACTCTCTATCGAAATCACCATGAAAAATAATCAACCAAACAGTCCTAATAACAAAACGACGAAAACCGTTCCGTCGATTACTATCGCAAAAACAACTACACCAATAAACTCAGAAGCTAATACTATAGACACTGGATGGTCAATACAAACAAACAAACGTCTACACTCCAACTCCTTAAACTCACAATCCGATCCCTCATCTCCGAATACGAATTTGGATACAAAGGAAAACAATAAACAAATAAAAAAAAAATTTTTTTGCTTCACGCAACAGGTTCGAATTGCTTGTTCAAGATGACCCTTTCGACTCGCCCACTACTGAAAATATATCTACAAACTCTCTTCAATATGATGCTGAAAATAACATAATGAATAATGAAAACACACTTATTAAATCTCCTCCACCAATATTTGTTAAAGGTGTCGAAGATTTTCCCGCACTTTGCACAGTCTTAATAGAGCTTATAGACCTCGACAATTTTATATGTAAATCGTCAACAATCTCATTGAAAATTCAAACTACGGACCCTACTGCATACAGAACATTATTACATTACCTAAAATCTGAAAAAGCCGAGTATCATACTTACCAGCTCAAGGAGGATAAACCACTCCGGATAATTATACGTAACCTCCACCCATCCACGCCTCTAAATCTAATAAAAGAAGAGTTAGAAGTTCGCCACTACGAGGTAAGGCAAGTTACCAATGTACTACATAAAGTCAATAAAAATCCCTTCCCGTTATTTTTCGTTGATCTTGAACCAACATCGAAATCCTTCGAAATTTTTAAAATGTCTTCACTGCTTCATTGTAAAATAAAAATCGAAGAGCCATACAAACCGAAGTCAATCTCTCAATGCTTCAATTGCCAGCAATATGGACACACCAGAACCTACTGCGGATACCATCTTCGATGCGTTCACTGCGGAGCAGATCATCAGTCAACCCACGCGATGATCCTTCAAAATGCGTTCATTGCTCTCTAAACCACCCAGCTAACTACAGGGGCTGCACAATTTATAAAGAACTCCAACGTCGCAAGATACTCAGCACACCTAGTAATCATATTCAAAATAATCTTAATACCCAAAACACTAATGTACAAAGTAGCCACCCACCTGTTCGCACTTTCCCTAATCATCCCTCTCCCATATTCAATACTATATTTATAATAATATGTATAATTATACATATTATATAATATACTGATATTTAAAAATAGTCCACACTGTGCCACGACTCCACCATTTTATTAATTTGTAATTATAATTAAAAATAACTTATGGCTATTAATAATTTACCACAAGTAATCAATTAAATTCTTTTTGGGTTTAACTTGATTTATTTTTTTAATGCATTAAAATTAGTTAAAAATATTATTTTAAATTTAATATTTGCATTATTTTTTATTTTTAATAAAGGTTACCAAATAGAATGGGCTAGAACTAAATCTATTGAAGAAGAAAATTTACGACTTAACAAGTTATTGGTTAAAGAAACTAGAGGTATTTACTAATTAACTATCAAATTAAATTTAAAACCCTGTATTTTGTTATATATACCATTTAAGTTATATAAGTCAAGTAAAGACGAAAAATTGTTTACATGTACACATGTTTGCCATTTGACAAAATTTTGAAAAGTATTTTTAATTATTTTTGGTTCATAAACTATTCCTGGCAGGTATGTGATTATATATAACCAGGAAAAACATTTCAGGAGAATATAACTGGCAAAAAAAACTGGAGTATTAAATGAAATAAAAAAATTTGAAATTTTTATCTAATAAAAAAAAAAAAATGTTGATGGCAACACTTGAAAATTTATTCCTGAAAATATATTTATTCGTGTTAACAGAGAAAAATACATTGTTTAATCTTTTTTACGGTGGTATTTTAATTTTTGATTATATTTTCTCCAGGCGTAATTTCCTAAATTTATACAGTTTTTAGTGATTTTATTTTTAATTAATTAAATGAAATCAATTTAATGTTAAAAGTTATCAACATATTCTGTAGTGCGAAATGAATTAGAAACAGCATTAAGATTTTGTCACAAAAAGATAGACAAATAGGAAAGAAATGAATAGACAGTAAGAGACAAAGTTAAAGAAACTATTGAATTAGTAGAGAAAACTTGTATGGAAAAACAGCGTGTCACCGAAGAGTTGAAAAAATCCAATGGTTATAATTATCAAATTAATTAAAAAAAAAATGACTATTTTACTTATTTCACTTAGTCAATAATAACAATATACTTTCCTTCAGATGAAGTTAATCGACTTGAAGAAGAATTGAAGAAGTTAGTAGTGGATGCTGGTAACAAAATTAGTATCGAAGTTGAAAAAGTCAAATTAATTTACGATACAAAATTTCAAGAAGTCAATATAGAAACCCAGCGTTTGCAAATGGTGGAATGAGTGTAAAAAAAATGTACTTTTAATATATTTTTTAAATTATAAATATTTTTTAACAGGAAAAGAAAACAGCCGAACGAGATTTAGAAAAAAAAACTAAAGAATATGCCGATTTGACAAAAAAATATGAATCAGTCGCCCAAGAATGTGTCTCACAACCTTTAGTTCATTTGGAAAATGTTGACTCTTTGATTGATCAAATTAATGACTATAAAATCGAATGTGAAAAACTTATGAATGAAGTAGAAATCATAAAAGAAGCATTTAAGGAAAATCTAGAAATGTAAAGGAAAATTAATATCGAATTTGAATAATTTATAGAAATATGAAGTTTTGAAACAATAAAATTTTATTACAAAATTCATAATTTTCATTCTATTTTTTAGTTACACAAGAAAATCGGAAAGATACAAAATGGAAATAATGTTTTTAAAAAATAAAGAAGAATACTCATTTATGCGGAAAAATCACATATTTTCATCGAGGGTCGGCAAATTACAGATCACATATCTCTGTAAACTAGCCTTTTCGTTCACCATTTAAGTGATTTCACTTTAATATCATAATAATTAAATTTAAAGTCACGATTTCTAAATATTTTTATACAAATATATGTAATAGAGTATGTGTATACTCAATATGTATACATATGTTTTATCTAATATCCAGTCGAAATATGGGCTTTATAACTAATCAAACAAAATGCATGCCAATGGCATGTCACACGCTCATTAAGAACGATTTGGTGGTCGAACCTGCTATGTAATCAATGAAATTACCGATGAGTAGCGGCAAGAAAACAATTCATGTGAATAGTTGATGAAGTTGTTAAGATTTTTCACCATAATTTTGTGGATTTGCACTGGTTTCAAATAGCAACTCAGTTTTTTTATTTATCGCTTGTATATAATATACACTACACTTTAATGATACAATAAATAAATAAACTCACACATACACACATATGCATTTATAACATTGAGTCTAATGTAAGTGTTGCGTACGAGGCAGTTAGACCGTAGGACGGCTAATTGTGCACCGCACTAGAATGCCGTTTTACCTTGTCTGTTTAATAAAACGTTAATATTGATGCGGGAGTGACCCACCTAGAAGATGACGGCTAACTATAAATCCAATAAGTAAACGAGAGTAGACAATAATTAAATAACAAATAATCACACATATTAGAAATTACTCAGAGAGTATCTTAAATTTAAGGGGTAACGGGGGGGCCTTAAATACTAGTAGCCGTCGAAGCAGCATAAAACATATAGTTAATCTCAATTAGAACAAACAATAATTAACATTAAAAATAATATAAAACTCAGCTGTATAGATGACGCTGTTGATGATGATGAGTGTATGAGATCTTGTGGTAATGGTGTCGTGCAAGGGCACGTAAACTTTGAGCACAATGGTGCAATAAACAAGAAATAAAAAACTATGCCGTACAATAGCCGAATAATTTACTATTCAAGCGAAGGCGCTTGCAACAGAAAAAAAAAGGTGACACGTTAAACAATCGACTAACTGACTTATGACAATGTACTATCCATGGATGAAAAATGACACGGAGGTCATCGATTTGCTGTGATGGGTGGACAAGGGGGTGAGTAAAGCAAGATGCTGGTGATCAGCTGTCCCACCAAATAATATAATCAATGATCTTTATAACAACTAGTCAACTAGATCATTCTAAAGGCGTTCTGTACCATACAGTAAGTGTAAAATGTATTGATAAAAAGTAACCGTAAAATGAAGTCAACACAAAAATTAAACTTAACACAAGATTAAAATCTCCCAATGATATAGACCTAGCGGTTCTCAATCTTACTAACTTAATACAAACAACAGCATGGTCTGCTACAAATACTATGCCAGCACCTCCTTCCGCAAGCCCACTTCTTGAATATATACGTAACAAAATTGTAGAAAAAAGAAGAGCAAGAGCTCTATACCAGCGCACGCGTTTACCTTCCCATAAATTTAACTACAACAAACTAGCTAATTCACTAAAAAAACTGCTCACTGAATTTAAGTCAAACATATTGCAAAATCATTTAATGAAACTCACTTCCGTAGACGGTAGCCTATGGAGAGAGACAAAACAAGTACTCCGCTATAAATCGCCAAATCTCCCTATTAAAAATTCAGATGGCAGCTTAGCTATTTCGGATACCGAAAAAGCTGAACTCTTTAAGGATCATCTTGCTTATACTTTCCAACCATACGCTGATATCATAGATGTTCAAAACATGAATCTAGTTGAAACGTTCTTAAATACCCCCCTCCCAATGTCACTCCCTGTCAAGTCATTTACACCTAATGATGTAAAATATGCTATACAAAAATACGCACTTAAAAAATCACCAGGCTTCGATTGCATTACTGCGGAAGTAGCCAGATCCCTCCCAACCAGAGCCATCGTTCACATTTATTATATATATAATGCTTCACTCAGACTTTCCTATTTTCCCCTATTATGGAAATTCGCATCTATAATCTTAATTCCAAAACCAGACATACCATCATCTCACCGTCCAATCAGCCTTCTCCCTTTTTTCGGCAAAATATTAGAACGGTTACTTCTGAAACGAATTCTCCCGATAATTACTGAAAAAAATATTCTTCCAAACACCCAATTTGGGTTTCGCGCTTCTCACTCGACTATCCATCAAGCACACAGGGTCGTAGACTCCATTGCATATTCCCTGGAAAAAAAATTGTTCTGCAATTGTGTGTTTCTAGACATCTCACAAGCTCTTGACCGCGTATGGCATGACGGGCTTTTGTTTAAACTTAAGAAATTTCTGCCACCTACCTATTATTTACTTATTAAATCCTATCTAACTGATCGGCATTTCAAATACGCTACGGTTCTGCTTTATCTGACTTAGCAGCTATCAATATTGATATATTATTATATATAATTGATATAGCTTTCAAAATATTGCTCTCCGTAAAATAATGAACGCCCCACCCTACGTTTCTAATCACACCCTCCATACTGACACTCAACTTAAAACAATTAACGACGAAGCAAAAATTTTTTATAAAAGATTCCATTCTAAACTAAATAACCACCCTAATGAACTTTTAAAAACTTATCTACTCCTTCCATACCTGGTAATACCCCTCGACGTCTGAAGCGTAAATGGTGTCGTGATCTCTTAAGATAAGGTAATTTCAAATAAAAATTTTAATAAAAATTAAAAAAAAAAATCCACAGAAAGTGCCTTTGATGAGTGGCTTCTATCATCAAATTTTCCATGTCATTCTTGTAACTTTTATTAAATATGCTTATTGTGTCTGTTGATACAGATTGTATATTACGTTTAATAATAAAAACAAATTAAATAAATAAAATCAAACTTAATGATAAACCGTGACTAATACTGGTTTCTCACTGATGATGTAAATATCGTTTACGAAATACATGAATGTTTTTTGGAAGTTGGTTTAATTAAGATTTTTACTTTTAATTAATGAGCTGTAGATAATTAATATTATTTTTTTTATATTAATTTGATTATTTTTATTTACATAAATAAAGACATAATCAAAATACATAAAGAATTACTTTTTATACATAGGATTCAATAATATTTTTAATATTAATTAGCAACTAAAATAATCTGCATTATTTGAAAAAAATCTGGTAATGAGATTTAAAATGTATTGTTCATAGTATTAAAACTAGGCTCTTATTAATATAATTAAAATAAAATCTATTGTTAATTTTATAATATACAAAATTAACAATTCAAACTATCATTTAAGTGTTATCTTATCTAAAAATAATAAAATATCTGTGGTGTTATGAACAAATTTCACACCACATTAAATATGATTTACAATTAAAAATTTATCACATTTTAGAATTTCTTCCATTAATAAAATATAATTGCAATGGTGTCTTTTTTTTTTATAATAAAAAATGATCATTTAATAAATTAAAAAAATGTAATCTCTAAATAATAATAATAAATATTTTGGTATTATGACTTAAAAAGCACTTTAAATATGGTTTTTATTTTGTTTTACAATATATAAGCTTAGTAAATATGAGTGTACAGAATTTATATTTTATACCATTTGTAATGAATAAAAATATACAAAATAAGATAGTTTTTTATTTTATTCTTTCAGGCAAATGTTCCAGCAGATCACGACTATTCGTAAGTTTAGTTTAGATCTGTTATTAATGAAACCTCTTATCTATTAATTTACAACAATGTACCTTACTATTTTACTTTAAGAATATCTGTTGACAAAGTCATATTTGATACATTTTTCTAACTATACTAATGATCAATACTAAATAAGAGTTTAAATTCGTCCTAAAACTAGGTTCAACACGAATACAGAACTTCTTGAGCACATTTTTATTGAAACATCTTACAATAGTGATTTTAATCGCTGTTAAAATTAAATCTAACCAGGTTTCCAATTTTTCCGACATCTATTCATAGTTGCAACTAGAATAAAACTTTAGGGAGTGTTACTATTATTTTTTAACAACAAAAAATATTTTTATATAAGATCACATATATATCCCATTTTTTTTGTAAGGTACTTTATTTAACCTCCAGTTGTGTTTTTACATCTAAATGTACTAGATTTTCGGATTATACTTCACTTCCCATTAGAATAATCATAACTCATTTACATTTTTACCCACAAAAAAATATCGAATACATCAATTAAAATGTACGAGAAATTTAGTGTTTTGATTAATAAAAAAAAAATCGCAGTCATTAATATAATATAAATTTGACTATGTGAATACAAAAAAAAAAAAAATTCTGTTCTTAAATTAAAGATACCTCTAAAGTTATCACAATTCAATAGCCTTATTATGTATAATAATTAATAGTTAAATATCTTTGAATGTATCAATTTAATTAAGATACATTGAACAAATGACTTTTTCGTAGCAAATGTTAAAACTCATACATGCGACATATCTTTCTGAAAATGTTAGCATAGTACAGCCAGTTTTTTTTTACATTTGCAAATGTATAGCGCGTTCTAGTGACATAACTGTCTTGATATATCAAACTATGTACAGCCCGCTATTTTTATATTATAAGATTTAAGTCATCATTTGTTTTGAAAGTGTAACATAAATGAAAACAAACTTTCATATATCAATATGCATTTATAAGCAGTTCTCAAAATTATATTCATATATATATAAATATACAGTATTTAGTAATTAAGGAAACAGGCCAGTTGTTCTAACAATAAGAACAATAGAAACCCATTTCTTTACTTACTGATCACTCTATATATAATATAATATATATATATATATTATATATAATATATAGGTTATAATAATAAAAAAAGGTATAATTAATAAAAGAACCAACTTTTTTGTTTAAATTTCATAATCAAATAATTTCATGTCAAATATTATTTTCAATTAATAAATGCCCAAAATTTTTTTTTATTTAAAATATTAAATCTCGTATAAAATAATTCGAGTATTCAATATTTTTTGTGGGGGATAGAAAGTCTAAAGTGAAATTAAGTATATTTCAAAAATCTATTACATACAGTTGTATGGGCGCAACTAGAGGCTATGAGATATTGACCTCACAAAAAATGTAGGACATAAATGTGTTCTTAAATAATAATAATTTTTAGGGTAAGATAATTATAATAACACTCACTAAAATTTTATTCTACACGTGCCTATAGAAAAGTTTCCGCAAAATGGAAAATCAGTTTAGATTTAACTTTAACAGCAATAAAAACCACTATTGTAATATGTTTCAATACAAATTGAATCACTTTTTAAAATTTAACATAAAACGTTGAATTCAAGCTAATTTTATTAATTAATCCGTTCACAATAACTCAAATTTAGGTAGAAAATGTCTATGTGTATTAAATGTCATTTATTTTCATGTTAATTGTAATTATATTATAAAAATTAATGATATTAGATAGCAAAGGCAATATTGTAAGACTAGTGTCATCAAAGGCATATCGCTTTTTCTTTTCCCCTAGGAAAACATTTTTATTAATACAAAATAATATAATTAAAAGAAAATATATTATACATGTATATTAAATCAAGAATTTAAAAATTTAACGGTTTATATTTAATAAACGTATAAAGTTCTGTTAAAAATTAAAATATTATACTATTAAAATAAAACTGCAAACATTTCATTTAATGTAAAATATGTATCCTTATTAAAAAAAAAAAATGTTGATATACATCCAAGGCATTATAGATGAACTTAAAAATTATTATATAGCTAATAATTCTAGAGTTCAAATATAGAATTATTAAAATTTAATAATTAGACGTCATTCTAGACTTAATTTTGGTATACTATTCTTACAATTTTTCTGAATTACATTCAATCAAGTTAAGAATATATTAAAAAGTTTACTATAGTAAAAAACAAAATGATACATTTATTATTATTATAAGTATACAGAAAAAAATTTCAGCTAAGGTTTATTAAAGAAATATATGTATCTAATAAAAGCTAAAACTTGACTATAATATAATATAATTGTGGGTAAGTATCAGATTTTGGGTAATGTCACAAAAATTAATCACTAAAACTACTAATTTAGCAACGTCCAACCTTTTTTATTCAAATATTACTAAAATAAAAAAATGTAATTGTACCTCATTGAATTTATACATCATTTTCCAAATGTTTTTAATTAAAAAATAATAACTTTTAATACAATTTAATCATTACCATTGAAGAATTCATTTGTAACATTATTATTAACCCTCCTTGAAAAGTATTATTATTTGGTAAACGCTACTACTCGTACTAATATGCAAAATAAATTATAGAACAAAAATTAGCGAGTTAAACAAATTAAATAAAATGAAACAATACATGATAAATAAACAGTTTTAATTATTTAAACTCAAAGTAAATATCTAATTAACGTTTCAAAAAATTTAACTAATGTACATTTACATAAATAGAATGTTATATATTTGTCTGGAAAATGTTTAATTATTAAAATATAAAAATTACCTTGATATTTTTCTGTTGTTTGTCATTATTGAAATTTCATACGTGTCAAATTAATATTTTAATAAATATATTTTATGACTGGCATTAGTCTGAAAGCTCAACAAGTAATATTCATCTTACTACATTGTGTTATTATTGAAAATTGTATTTGATTTCTAAAAGAAATTGCATCACTGTATATAGTATAAAATAATTTCCCATAACACATTGATTACTTGTAAATACAGTTAATGTTTAAAAGATAAATAATAAAAACAAATTTAATTATTCATTATTATTATAATAAACACGAAAATAGATATTTCAGTTAATCACAAAGTATTAAAAAACTCAAATTTACTAAGAAAATGTCTATGTGTATTTGTTTCCATGGTAATTTTAACTTTGAATTATAAAAAGTACTTTACTATTATAACAACTATTAACATTAACAATTAGCCAGTATTAATTACTTTAAAGTTATTTATATTTTTTAGCAGAAACAGCATTTATATAATTAGTGTTATAAAACGTTTACCGATCTATGTATTTCATTATCGATGTTGTTTACAGAGTTATAAAATAAAAACAATAAACGAATTACATTTTTAGCTTTCTTTCTTACTAACCATGTATGGTAAAAAAAATTCTATACACTAAATATACAGATTCTCTGTACAAAAATTATTTAAAAAATAAAGAATAACTTCTTATCAGCTTTAGAATAAAAGACATAAATATATTTAATTATAAATCATTTTCACTATTTTGTTTTTTAAAATTATAAAAATTAAAAACAATTATAATATTGAATATTCACTAACCTGTACTCTTTAAATGGGTCAGTCTAGCATAATGGGTAGAAACGTATGTTTCGGCGCACAGGATCCTGAGTTTAATCCCAAGGATGCCAAAAAAATTATTTTTGTGATTTTCTCATTGGTGGTGTTTGATTTTTGTTGCAAACCAAAGATAGTACCCACCCCATTCATAATTAGTTTAGCCAAGAACCATCTTTGACTGAACTTGTAAAACTTGGTGTTAATGTGAAACATTACATTTTAAATATTATGTGTCAGAAAAAAAATTAATAAAATAAAATTTACAATATTTATTTTTAAAACTGAAGAAAATATTTATAAAAATACAAAATATTAACTATTGAATTTTGTTGAAAATATGTTTTTGATACCACAGAAACGATTCCCAGTAACTAATTTTACTCACAACCAACTTTTATTACACTAATCTTTCCTAGTATAAAATTTCAAAGATATAAAGGTATTTTTATATCTATTCATTATGCTGAGAGAACAAATAAATTAAAAATTCATGACAGTCTTTTATTTTAAATAAGTAGAAAATAATTTTAAAAAAAACTATTTATTATTGTTGAAAATATATTATTTGAGTATCATCCCAGTTCGCAAAAATCAATTTAAATAATATTGTGAATAATAAATAATAAAACAAATAATAAATGTATCAATAGGGAATAGTTATTATTTTAGTTTTACATTTTATTATCTAGAAACAGTGGAACATTGATTGTCAGTTTCTGCATTAAGCACAGCCAAGATCATACACAAGATGTTGTGCATGATGAACTAAACTATAATAAATGTCTCCTTTTGTAATTGTTGAGAGTATTTCTAACAAAACAACTATCAATGAAATCTACATCAATTGGATAAAAAACAATAGTGATTTATAAATTATTTCTTTAGCTTTATTGACAACTTTATCAGTTTAATTTTCTATTTCTCTTTTAAGTACAATAAGAATACTCTAGAAACATTGTTTAATGGCTTCACAGTTTTTAAATCTACAATTCCATCTATTATTACTAATGCGCCCATAGTTTTTGTTTTTATGTCTAAGTTTTTATGCAATTCAACTAATTGACAATTCTTTAAGGATGGTAAAAATGAACGTAAATACATTTAATCAAGTTAAAAAACTTAAGGTTTTTTAAAAAAATTTAATTATTACAAAATAAAATTTTATTATTTTAATAAAACAAACATATTTTATTAATATTGGTTTTTAGTTTAAACATTTTGCACCTATCTGCAACCAAAAGATTTATTCTATAAAACATACCAATTCTTATTCTTGATTGAATCCATTAAATTTTCAGACATGATATTTCCACAGAAATTCCAACCATTATAGGATTGTGAAATTATTTGAGCTTTAGTATTTAATTTATAAGTTTCAAAATAATATTAAACACTTGTTCTTCTTTATAAAATCTAAAACTAAAGCAAAAATGTAATAGTAATATTAGTGTTTATTAATTATACATTTTTTTATCAATAATGATTTTTGAATTTATTACCTTGCTTCATCACATATTATACTATTTACTCTTTTTCGCTATTTGCACATATTTCAATTATTTCATTTTGAATATGGTGACTAGTGTATTTTGTTTCTTTGTTAAATATTTCAGAAAATATGGGTATATGCTTAGAAAATAAAACACAGGTTTTGTTGAAATTCCCTAAGAAAAATTATTTAATAAGAAATTAATAATTTTATCTTCAGTTTTCATTACTTGATTAGATCATTTAAATTAGTTCCCTACCATGATTTAATGATGATCTGTTTTCATTGTGTCAAGTCAGTCTTTGAATACTAAAAAATTGTCATATCAATTAGACTTTTCATACATTACCTATTTGCGGCAAATTCTAGTTTAGATTGACTTATTAGCTGGGTATGAATAGTGTCAGTTTTTTTGACAGTTACGTTATAATGTCTTGTCTATTTTGGAATAAGAGTTAAATGAGTTTCTGTAATATAATAATAGCATGATCATCCAGTTTTGTTAGTTTTCCATTTGCAATAACTCTAAACCCACATAACTAATAAATATAAAAAACAAATAATAAATGTTAATTTTTGAACAATAATTATATCATACACAAAAATATTCAACCTCATAAAATGAAGCCATGGTTATGTTAATGGAAATGGTATTTGTAATTTAAAACAAGAACTTTTAGACCTGTGCTTTGGAAGATATTCTAATTTTTGTACTTAGGTGGCAGAAGTGTGACCAAAGAATGACTAATGATAAAAATAGCAGTATCTGGGCTTTACCATCAGTACTATATTTTAAAATTCTAATAACTTTCAAAGAATTGATCCAAAAGTTATAGTCGAGAGTTATTTTCTTAATTAGATAATATTCTATATTATAAACTAGTTTAAAATGTATGCTGCCGTTCAAACAAATAAATTTGACACCCCTGTATAGTATATAAAGATTGGACCTAAAAATTATTTCATAACAGGCTTATAGAGATACATATGTAACTAACAAAATCCAAATATTTATATCCCTTAGATTCGTGTAACAACTACTGACAACTGCCGGAAGGTTGACGAATAACCAATGCCGAAGATTCGTATAAGTACACCGTTCCTAAAATAAGCTTAATAGCAATTAAAATATATATTTATAATACAATGTAAATATTATGTTGTCAGTTTTATACATGATATACCTCTAATATGGATCTTTTTGGACCAGACTGTAAATCAAATTTCGAGTTGTTTATAGAATTTCATATGTAGGTTAATTTTATTTATCTTTAGTGACGATAACCAATTTATTTGTTATGTTACTATTAGCAATATTCAAACTGGACGTCTGAAAGAAAATTTTAAAATATAAAAAGTGAAAAGACTATACGTAATAAGTCCAACAATAGAATAATTTATGTAATATGACTTTAAATTATTTGATTAAAAGTCACCTCTGTTTCAGGATTTTTTAGTTCAAAAATAAAAAATAATTTTGAATTCATTATTTTATTAACAAATTAATATAAAAGTAAAAAAACAACAGATCTTCTAAATGACAGATATATTTCACCGTGTAGTGATGGTGCAAATCAACATTGATAACGAGCTGATAAGTATTCCATAGCTAAATATAGAATTCGTTAAAATAGTGTAATGATTTTATTATAGTCAATATATCGCACAAGCCAAAGATTGTTAACAATAGCATTATCTATGTTACTTCTACCACAGATTCAGGGCCGGATTTAACGGAGGGTTTTAAGGGCACTTGCCCCNCTATATGAAAACAGATAGTTCACTTGGCCCAATAACAAAACGGTTTTTTGATTGGAGAAGTGAAATCTCAGTGCAACCGTATGTATAAGCGCAAAAATTCTTTTAATTTATTTCATTATTAAATCTGCTGTAGCATAAATATTATGAAATTCCGTATATAAACATAATTATTGACATAAATTATTTTAATACATCATTAAATTAAGGTATTAAACCCATAATCCCTTATTTATGACTCAAAATTGCTAAATTAGTCATGAAAATTAAATAATTATCAGTTTTTATAATGTAAATTATTAACTACTTAAATTTGACTTGAGCAGTAACAATTGTTATTGTTAATATTGTCAATGATCACATGTATCTTATTTCGTGTTATATTTGGTGCTTTCTTTCAAAATATCTCACTACCTCACCAGTATGCGATGCTCAGTGAAGTTTTGTCCAAGTACATATTCCTTCAAAGATAAAAGCTTTTTTTCTTATCCTAAAGAAAACGATCGTTTGAAACTATGGATGAATAATTGTCAAACTAATCATTTGGCCGAGACTTTATCCAAAAAAAAAATAATCTAGTAGTTTGCACGGATCATTTTGACGATAAAATGTTTTTGATAAAGACTACAAAAAATCGGCTGGTCATGATGCAGTACCTACAATATTTAGTGGTCAGTATTTTTTATCTTCGATGCAAAGCTGAGAAGGTATTAATTTTACTATGATGTGTGTTTCTTTAATTTATTTATTTTTTGTGTGTCTGTTACCTTGTTTTTTTCAGCTCTCACCGAACCGATTTCTTTCAATGATACGTCATAATATCACAAATCGTATCTAGTCGAAGACGTTACCCTCAAAAATTGAAAAATTTTCCTTCATTCCTCATAAGTGAGAGATATCTCCAAAATAATTACAATTTTAAAAATCAGTAATTTTTGACATTTTTTTCTTAACACTACCATAACTTTTTCAAAAATGAAAATTTTATATAGATGTTTGATGTCTTTACCTATCATTTGGTATATCTATTTATAAATTTAACCCTTTACCAGCCCACAGTGGGGAATTCAAAATGACAACTTTTTTACAAAAAATTAACTTTTTCAACTTAACTTTTGAAAGTGTTCTGGAAATACTGACGCTTATATATATATATTAAATCAAAGCTAATGTAATATACTTAATTTTGGGAAAAAAAAATTTCGGAATTTATTTTGTCTTCACGGTGAAAATGGCTACATTTTGGCCAAAAAATGGCTAACAATAATAATAATAATAAAAATATATAATTTATTATATCTAAAATAATTCAAATTTTATAAAAAATATAATACTATTAACAGTTTTACCAAAAATTACAGCTTCATATATTATAGGTAAAACTAACTAAACGTTGAAAAAAATTTATGAAATAATAAACTAGACAAAATGTCAACTTTTATACAAATTAAACACAATATTCATAATGTCAGACAATATTTAAAAAAAAAACATTTTTATTAAGACTAAACGTTATTTAAACAAATAAGTATGCGAACAGTTATAATTAATTATCGTTCAAGTATTTAAAATATAATAGTGTCACTAATTTAATATCATTGATAATTTTTGTAACTGATAGAGGAATTATACAATATTATTGTAAAATATTTGCACAATAATATGTATTGTACAACAGTCTCTACTGCTTTGTCTTCTGCCCAATCAGAGAGCTTGATTTTTTTTTCCATTGTTCTCGGCTAAGTGAACTATCTGTTTTCATATAGTCTGTG
>NW_026099575.1:1039399-1054311 GCF_025091365.1 Daktulosphaira vitifoliae
ATATTTTTCACTTACGATATTAAATACTTCTTTCTTTTTGATAACATTGGTAAGGATATTCATCGAGGACGTGTCAAAAAATTCTCCATTTATTCCTTGAAGTTTAACGCGATACTCTTCGGGCTGTTCACGATTCTTGTCATTTACTTTGGTAACTGTTAAATTTTGCACGTAGTTATAATATCTTATGACAATTTGATCTCCTATCTCTAACGGCGCCATAATTATGTTCAATATTATCGCAACTGAATTTGATGGCTGTTTTCGGAAATAGACTTGCGACATTCGCGTTGATTTCAAGATATTTGAATTTTGATTTCGACTCGACTGAGACTAATAGACTAGTTTGGCTTTCACAAGAGCTTCTATGTTCTTCGTTCGCTGGTTAGACTAAAAGTCCCAATGCATTTTTAGTTTACTAGCTCTTTTATACTAATTTTTCCCGTTTTTTTTTGGCCAACAACAAATAAAGTTGCTAAACAAATTTTCATTATTTCAAAAATAAATAAGTTATTTTACGATAACCATAATAGATTGTTTTCAGCCAATAATTAAATTATATTTCTTCAACTTAAACATATTGAAAAAAATTATTTTAGTAACATTATTATGTCGTTGGCCAAAAAGTCTTGTTTACTTTTTATTTAAGCCAATTAATATAAAACAATAACAAATTTTCATAGTAACCGAAATGAGTTATTTTATTAAACAAATTTAATAATTGTTGGCCAAAAAGTCTTGTTTACTTTTTATTTAAGCCAATTAATATAACAAAATATTTTTAATGATTCTTAGTTTCTTAGTGACCGAAATGAGTTATTTTATTAAACAAATTTAATAATTGTTAGCCAATGATAAAAAATATTTTGGTATATTAATTGGCTTAAATAAAAAGTAAACAAGACTTTTTGGCCAACGACAAAATAACGTTACTAAATCAAATTTTGTCATTTTGTATAACTGGAAAAAATATAAATTCATTATTGGCTGAAAGCAATCTATTATGGTGATCGTAAAATAACATATTTATTTTTGAAATAATGAAAATTTGTTTAGCAACGTTATTTGTTGTTGGCCAAAAAATTAGTATAAAAGAGCTAGTAAACTGAAAATACACTGGGACTCTTAGTCTAACCAGCGNTCTAGTAAACTGAAAATGCATTGAGACTTTTAGTCTAACCAGCGAACGAAGAACATAGAAGGTCTTGTGAAAACCAAACTAGTCTATTAGTCTCAGTCGCGTCGAAATCAAAATTCAAAAATCTTGAAATCAACGCGACATTTGCAAGTCTATTTCCGAAAACAGCCATCAAATTCAGTTGCGATAATATTGAACATAATTATGGCGCCGTTAGAGATAGGAGATCAAATTGTCATAAGATATTATGACTACGTGCAAAATTTAACAGTTACCAAAGTAAATGACAAAAATCGAGAACAGCCCGAAGAGTATCGCGTTAAACTTCAAAGAATAAATGGAGAATTTTTTGACACGTCCTCGATGAATAACCTTACCAATGTTATCAAAAAGAAAGAAGTATTTAATATCGTAAGTGAAAAATATGTGTAAATAGCATTGTTATTAATCATACTTATATTTTTAAAGGCATTTATTGTCAAAAATGAACTTATGTTGACATATTCAACATCTAAAAAAAGTCTCAACACTCAGATTNCATATTCAACATCTAAAAAAAGACTTATGAAATATCGAAAAATTGACGAACAAGAGTCAAATAAATTCAAACAACTCGAAAATAGACAACAATATAACACCAATAATACACGTCATTCAGCTCAAAACACTTCCGTATTAGCTAATAATTCCTTTAACACAAACATATCACAGTCAAAAAACAATCTTTCTACTCAACCGTTAAAAATATTACCGGGAAATATTTACACGTCAACTCAAGAAAACAACACTTTAAGAAATAATCCGAACAACTTTAATAGAAAACCGCTTAAGAAATTAACAGAAATAATTGAAACATCAGAAGACCTGGAAAAAGCTAAAGAAAATAGAACTGTACGATGTGAAAATAATAATAACAAAAAAACCACTACTAGAACTCGTCCACATGATATTAAAAAAACATTTATGTTATAAAAGGTACTTATTATTCTCTAAATTCGACCAAGNCATTTATGGTATAAAATGTACTTATTGTTCTCTAAATTCGACCAAGGAATCATGATGGACCATGGTAATAAATTAAATATTTAAGCAAACTTTAATATTTAGTATTTTACTATTAACGATACCAACAAACCCAACCCAACCGTTTGTCCCGAGATCTTAAGCAAACATATAGCGTTGAGATGCCCTGGTCTAGACGTCGCTATGGATCCGTTTTGTGGTGCTGGTGGAAATGTCATCCAATTGGCCAAGAGATACAAACATGTAATCGCAGTGGATATCGATGCAAATAAATTAGAATTCGCCAAAAGAAACGCCGAGATTTATGGAGTCAGGGAGAAAATTACATTTGTACAGGGAGACTTCTTCGAAATTGCAGACACTTTGAAAAAATATAAGCCACAAGTCATAGTGACGTCTCCCCCATGGGGCAGCCCATCGTATAAGAAACACGAAGTTTACAGTCTCGAAAAGCATACGTGTAAAGACTACGAAGGAGGCGGTAGAAAACTCTTCGACCTGCTGAGAAGTATTGCACCCAACGTAGCACTGCACATACCTAAAACTACAGGTCGAAACGAGGTAAATTATTCTATTTTCTATAGGTAAACCGCAATTGTAGTTAATGTTGAATAATTAATTTTCTAGTTAATACAATTTGGAAAATTATTCTACCTCAACATGGAAATTCAACACAATTATATCGACGAAAGACACGATTCGATAACTGCGTTTTTCGGTCGATTTTTCAATATGAACACGAAATTTTTATCTAACGACAATAAACTTTATTCAACTCAAGACCGACTTAACCAGTACAAGAACACCGTAACTCCGAAAGAAACGCAGCCTAAACAGTATGGCACAGTGAACACAGATATTAACCCATATGAAGTTAAAGTAAAATACTGCAAAGAACGAAATCTCAGCACTGAGACCTATACAACAAAAGACCTATGTACTAAGAAACCAACATTAAAACTGGGCGAGACGCAAAAAGTTAGTTATTTATAATTATCATACATACAATCTTTTATTACTATAATTTTTCCACAGATAATGATAGTTCAAAAACGATCGAAGACGTGTTATCTTGTACACTCTATGGAGAGTAGAAAGTCTGTTATCACCTTGTGCGATAAACTACGCGAAATGGAAAATAACTTCAGACGCATCCAGAAAGTTGAAAATTACGACATGTGCTTGATATTTTTTGGCGCTGAATGGTACCGTGGGAAAATTATGGACGAGACGAACGATGGTATGTTAAAAATTTACTTGATTGATATAGCACAAACGATGTTGTTTAACCGAAAAGAAGTCTATGAGATGCCAAAGCAATTTGAAGGAGAGTCTTTATTAATTAAAATTGTCGTAACACCTCCACCAAAAGAAATGCTAACGTAGAAGCAATAAAAACTATTGGACCGAGTACGGTGGTGAAACTGATTTGATTATAAATTACTATACTACCTTATAACTCCTATTCAATGTATATATTCCTTAACGTTGTTAACCTTCGCGCTGTCAATGATGTCTTTTTATATTATATATATTTTTTTCATTACGTTTATTATGAACTATTTGTATTTTTATAACTAATCATCTTATTGCTTTATTTATTAGTTATATATTTGTGTATTGTTACATTATTTAATTTTTTGTTATATTTTTAGATTATGTTTGTTCAATTATCTTTATTTTTTTCTGAATTAAATATAATTCATAAAACTAATTATTTTAATTGTTGTTTAAATAAAATAAAGCTCTTCAACACTTATTAAACATTGTTATTTTATTAAAATGAGTAGATTATACTTAAATATTATAATATAATAACAAGAGAGTTGAATTTATAGATGGGAATAATTTATTGGGAAATGATTGCATTTGTTAATAAATTTTAATATGTTTGAATGACGTGATTCTTAAATAAATACCGACGTATTAAATCGGAAAAAGCACATTTCCATTATGGTTTAGCGCTGAACTTAGAAATAATATCAAACAAAAAATATTGCTCACAAAAACTTAAGATTATCAAATTGTTCAAATAATTATGATGTATCTTCTAATTTAAGAGCCAAATGTCAACGTACGACTAAAATTTGTTATAGTCATCATATGAAATTATCTCAAAATCAAATAAGAATTAATCCATGAATTTTCAAGGGTTTATTAATGAAAGGGGATATTAAAACGAATTACCTGACTTTATGCATCTTTACTATAAAAAAGCTGTCCCAAACTTATCAAAAACCAGATTATTCAGTCAAAAAAGCAAGATTACAAATTGAAATAATTAATGATAGTAACAGTACTTCTTTAATTATTTATCATAGTGTCCCTTAAACTGTACTAAGGCCTATATTATTTATTTTATATATAAATAATTTACTTAATATTAATCTTGAGGCCAAATATGTTTTGTTGATGACACTGTCTTCAGTAATAATGTCATAACTTTAATTTAGTTCTCAAACGTTAAAGGTACACAATGAATGGTTTCATTATTTTGTATAAATATCAGGATTGAAAATTTAAATTATAAAAATGATTGATTGTTTATCATAACTTTTAACAAATTTCATTAAATTTTTTATTAATTCTAATATTTAACATATTTTTACGATTATAACAAAAATTAGATATTTAAAATGTAGTATATAGTAAATATTTTTAACACTGACTTTTGAAATTATTAATATAACAAATATAAAATAGAATATATTATGAGTAATAAAATATTCTATTTTTTTGAATGATATAAGATTAGGAACTTAATTAATTGTTAATTACTATTGTATTAATACAAAAATAACAAAAATGTTTGGGTATTTTGACCAAGGTTGGATATTTGGGGATTTGGTCAATTCATGAGCAACGAGGTTTTATCAAGTTTGTAGAGTCCTAGGGTTATAATAGTAATGAGAAGTAGATATAAAAAGAAAAGATTAAAGTTCCTCTCATAGAGGTATTATACGCTGAGGTATTCTTGTAGTGGCCGGGATCTTGGCCTCCTATCTGACATCCAGTCGAAGTAAGCACTAACTAGTTATTAATAATTTAATTAAATGATGTTTAAAAGAATCTATTGCTTTACCATTCTTTACTCAGATTATTAATTCTAAATAAATGGGTTAATATGAATTTACTTACCTTTTTAGATATCTTCCGTTCAGATTTATACTGTTATTTTTAAATAAATAAATAAAGTATTGACGCAAAATAATTGTATTCGATATCGTTTTAAAATATACCGACGACAACACGGGGTCGCGGCTAGTTTGATCAAAATAAATCAGATAGAAGAATTCTGAATTCTTTATTGAATTCAGATTTTCAAAAAGGATAGAGAGAGCCGCTCGCTAGCACGCTCGCTCACTGATGCGTAAGCAGAACTAAGCCTTTTTATATAATTTTTAATTACTCCCATAATGGGTTGTTGTTGTTGTCAGCGCTTTTAGTGATTTTCAATTTATTGTATTAAATTTGTAACATGATAGTTATTTAAAAATAAGATGCATAGTATACAATAATCAATTTAACACATTTATACATATATAATAGCTAGTGTAGAACAGTGTATATGTTATGACAGATAAATAAATTATTTGTTTATTTGTATACAATTGGTATTAAAAATAGAGTAATAATTTTTTATTGATAAATGTAAGATGCGTAATGCAGAAAATTGTGCATATTACGACACTATTAACAGTAAATTTATGAGAAAAACTCAATATACCGTTAAAATCACTATTTTTATTGTAATAAATAATTTAAATAGAAGTCTTATTAATCATATCTATGCAACTATTGATGTTTGATGAGGAACAATTGATGAGGTACAAATCGATCGCATCCTTCAACATGACCTCCTCCAGCTCCATGGGTTCCTCCATTAGTGGATCTTCTGTTGAGGCTGGCTCTGCTCCTGGTGCTGTGTCCATTGTCGATGTTGTGGTCGTTTCCATTGCTGTGGTTGTGGTTGTTGTTGTTCCAGTGGAGGTCGCCTCGCCGACGACCACTCCCCAACGGTTTAGCATGTATTCTTTGTACCGCTTCTCGCGGCGCTTCTGTTCGGACGTTGAGTACCGACGGGTCGCGGATGCGAGGGGACGGGCAGCCAACAATGGGCCTGCGCCTTCTTGGACGACAGGTCGCAGTGTGGGTCGAGAGTTAGGAGCGGTGTTGTCAGGTCACGCAGCGCAAAATGACATCAGGTTGGTGCTACCCGTTCGCGTATCACGATTGGATAACAGGGGTGGTGGTGACCAGGTGCTTGTTTGAGTCGTACTTCCTCCCCGTAAACTGACGATCGCAGAACGCGTCGGTTGTTTCGATGACGGCGTAAATATTATCAAGAATGGCTAAGCGTGGGGACGGTTGTATTGTGGGTGCCTCTATTAAATTGTCGTCGACGGCGGGTCCCTTCGTCGGATAGCGTGACAGCATGTTCGGCGCTTCAAAAAAGAAATTTCTGAAAACCCGATTTTACACTTTTTAGTGTGCCATGTGATACATGTCGTTCTAGGTGTTTCAAAACTTTACTAAGGTGGTCTAAATGGGTTTCCTAGTTATCCAAAAATATCAAGATATTGTCCAGATAGACTTGAACAAAGTCATTTACATACCCCCTAAGTACTTCGTTTATAAGTCTTACGAAGGTCATGGGTGATACTGCCCGTTAGCGCTGCGCGTTGCGTTGTGTGTTTGATTGCTGTAATAGGAATGGTGTCGTCGTTATGCCAGTGGATCGGATTAATTTCTCCGTGACTGATGCTGGTTTCCCGAAATATCGGCTTGGTCGGAGGAGACGTTCTGCGTTAGGCGTCCGCTGTCGGACGGCTTGTGACGTTTGAGGAGCTGCAGGAAGCTGTACGTACGGATTTAAGTTGGCTTTTAGCCTACCCGTGCATAAGGGCCTGTCGAGATCGTTCGCGATTACGCGCAAATCGTCTAGAGTACGCGGACTTCGCATTTTCACATTGCCGTAATATTCGTCGTGCAAAAGACTGACAACCCGATTGTGCTACAATGCCCTGCTTTGAACAACTGGGGCGTACGCGCATCGCTAAACGTTGTTTATTTATAATAAATTCCGTCATGCACTGATGAGGCCCCTGTTGTATCGTCATGAGATCGTTTTCCAGCTCGTCTTGGATACTGTTATTATCAAACGCCACGAGAAACTCCCTTGAAAATTGGCGCCAGGACATGTTGTTCAACTTAATGGACTCCCACCAAGTAAATGCCGTGTCCCTTAAAAACTGTACCCCGGTTTTCACCCACAAATCGTAATGAATACCGGATTGAGTCAGGAGATTTTCTAGCTGCTCCAGAAACCCCTCGGGTCCTCCTCATATTTCCCCGTGAATTCGGGAGACGGAGGTCGTATAACAGGTGGATTATTTTACGGTACAGTCGCCATATATGTATGTGAGCGGGTTGATGAAGACGGTGACAAATCGCAAGTCGGTGGCGCGAATGTGTTCGGCCCGAAATGCCCCGTGTGTTGTGGGCGTGCGTCTAAATGAAAGACTGTTTTGTGCGTGCTCTCTCGAGATCATGAAGGTGACGCACGCGCGTTGCCCGGCTAATCGTTGAAGGTTACGAGCTCTTCGATCTCCATCAAATGTTTTTGTAATGCCGTGTCGTTTTGGGTCTTGCTGAACGTTATGCGGTTTGGTTCCGACAAGTGCGCGTAATCAGTGCGATTTGCTTCTATTGTTTCTCGCGTCCTCTGGGCGGTAGTAAACGGATTTCATATGGTCTCGTTGTTCGTGTCGCAGCTTATGAGAAGGACCGGATCTCCTGCGTAATGCGAGACAGTGCTCTCTCTAATTCGGACATGGGCGCATCCATACGGGTGTTAAGAGATAAATCACGTAAACTTTCCCTTAACGCGCCTATCTCCTCCGTTGCGTGGGATATTTAACGCGCCGTATACAAGTCATCTGTATACGCTGCGTTCAAACTGCCGTTGGGGCATACGGTGCCTGGGATCACTCGTGTAGGGACTCAGTTTCAGAATCCTCTAGTGCGAAGTTAATAGGTTAGTCCGCGTTTGTGGTGATGTCGACGGTTCAGCATAGCGAGGGAACTTTGTCTAACTATGACTCGTCGCGAGTGTCTCGTAATGAAACGGCCGGCGTTCGGGTAGAATCGCGTTCGATGGGTCTTCGTTGCGTAAACTATTCTCCAAGACGGCTATCATTTCGTTCTTCGTCGTTGGTCCATTTAACTGCCTATAAGCGCATTCACGAAATAGTTCCCGACCGTTCATTTGATAACAAATTGATTATTCATACGTAACATAAATATTTGTTATAGTAATTAGAAGGATATTGTTATAATTTAGTCCATATGGGAAACTCTGATTTCAGATTTGAAATCGGCCCAAAAATTAATTTAGAAAAGTATATTTTCGTTTCTGATGTAAATCCCATGCAGACCAGTAAATTTATTTATAAGTAACAAACATTTTTTTTTTTAAGTATGACATCTCCTTAAAATTACAATACTAAATTATTGAATATAATACTGTGGCGCTAAATATAATAAACTTTATCCGTTTATTAGATATAAAATTTTAAATTTTCGGGTAAATGTACATTTATAACAAATGAGGAATTACAAAGACAGGTAGCTAATTTTATTTTTATGATGTCGCTATTTCCAGGTACACAGCATTTATTGTCAATTATAACTTTATTAACATATATGCTTAAAGTATGGTCGTAATCACATTGCTGTGAGTTAACATTTATAAATACATCAACAGGCAATACAGAAAAAATACAAAAAAAAAATGTTTAAATTATTTTTATTCTGTGAGTAATTCAGTAGGTTATGATAATGAAATCAACCGGTATAGAGAAATGTNAATACAAAAAAAAAAAAATGTTTAAATTATTTTTATTCTGTGAGTAATTCAGTAGGTTATGATAATGAAATCAACCGGTATAGAGAAATGTAATTCTTTATATGAGATGACAGTTATAGTAANGTAATTCTTTATATGAGATGACAGTTATAGTAACAGCTGGTACAAATATTTAATTTAGTTAAAAAATTTTAAAATTTTAATATTTAATTTGTTTTTGAAATATTATGTGATAATAACTACAGAATTATTTTAATTTATTTTATTATATTATATTATATTTATCAAATTTTAAATCCTATTATCTTAAAAAATGAAAATTTAACATTTGATTCATTTAATATTGATAGTATTAAAAAACCCGTTGATTTTCTTAATAATAAGAAAAATGATTATATCTATTTCTGTTTTAATTTATTCGTATAATTTACTATACAAGATTACAATTTATATTGTATCATTTAAATAATCTTAAAGAAAACTATGGAGAAAAAACAAAAAAAAAAAAAATGAATGTATTTATGATAAAAATCCATTATAATAAAACGGTAGCACAGTGGGGTCGCGGCATAGTATGGAAGTGGCATAGTTGGGACAAGTATAAATAATATCTGACAGTAATTTCAATCACTATCATAAGACACACTTCGACGCAAATCTATAGATAGTGTTAATTTTGAGAAATTGGTGGGTTATTCCAAAAGCAAAATTAATTTCTATTATTTTTTCTAATATTTTACATAGAGGGGGACGTAAATGGTCAGGTTTTAAAAAAATTTATATCAAATGAAAGGGAAATACTTAAGGTTTCAATATAAAAGAAATGTATTTTGATTTATTCATTATTGAAAAATTTAAGTAGAAAAAGTTCTATTTTTTATACGTATGTTTTAAATTTTGAACGCCATCTGTATAAAGGGAAATTATCTGATTTCAAAAAAAAGAATGTCAAATGAAAGAAGTATATGCAGTATATATAGGGGAAAAAAATGTGTGCTGATACATAAATTTTTCAAAAAGTTATAGCAAATGTGTTAAATATAATATATAAAAAATATCATGTTTTTAACTACGGCAGCTGTTTGCGCGTTGAAGATAAATAGTCAGAACAAAATTTTTTTTCAATTTATAGTACACAACATAAGCTTTAATTTAATATATATTTAAAGGACTCAGTATTTCCAGAACATTTTCAAAACTTAAGTAGAAAATGTTGATTTCGTGTGAATAAATTGCTATTTTGAATTCCCCTTGTGGGTAAGTAAAGCGTCAAAATATCAAAAAATTATATAAAATAAAATAGCCGTTTACTAACAAAAAATGTCAAAATTTACTGATTTTATAAATTTTTTGGGAATTTCCTCCATTTACAAGGAACGAGAGATATTTTTTCAATTTGTAAGCGCAAAGTCTTCTACTAATTACGATATTTGTTCCTTTGACATATCGTTAAAAGAATTTAATCTGATAAGAGCTGAGAAAAAGTGGAAACAGACATAAAAAAAAACATAATTAAATTAGTACCTTCTCAGCTTCACATTGTAGCGAAAAAAAGTTGTATTGAAGCATTATTTTTCAAAAAGTTCACTGTTCATTGAAAAGATAAAATATGAAATAAAAAAATTTCAATAATCACATCATAGTAAAATTAGCTTCATATAGTAGCATAATTAGTAACTATTAGAAAACTAAATAAATACAATTTTTATATATATATATATATATATATATATACTAATATATATATTATTATGAAAACATATAATATTATTTTATAACAATATCACTTAAGATATTTTTTAAAATTTAATATGCTATTATTTTCTGAACTTATTTATAAAAAAAAAAATCAAGTTAGCATACTAGAAGTGTTTTTTTATAACACACTATAATGTTTTAATGTTTAGATTAGTTAATGTTAAATATTCTTAAAACATACTCTTTATAAAGAAAATGAAAATTCAAATTTTCATCTTCTTTTTTTAAAAACTTTTCCTTTGGTATTTTTACCAATTTCTTATAACTTTTGTAATGGGCCGTAAAATTAGTAGAATCGAGAGCGAATTGTTGTTTATCATCATCCTGTTTTTGAGATTGGTTATATTTATCAAACATTTAACTTATCTCATCAATTGGGTCTCTACGTAATCTATAAATAATAAATTTGTTTAATAAAATATTACAAATAGAAACGAATTTATTAAAATGATCACTAAATGATTCGCTTTCACCTGTTGAAGTCTGTACCATTTATGTAATAATTTTATGATATAAACATAGTATATTAATTCCAAGGCTTTCAATAATATTTCTAAACCAATTTAGTAGTTCTAGTGGATTTATGGCTTCGAGTGGATCGTTACGTTTTTGTATAACTACGTCCTTAATCTCTTCTAAGGTATCTCCTCTAATATAAGTCTTGTATATTAAAGGAATCTTTGTATCAGAGTAAAATAATTTGTACGCCTCTTTCCTGTTTTTTGCATGTCGATATGTATCATATATTAATTTTGAAGATAGCAAATCTTCGTGTTTATTTATATGTTCACATACGACATCAAGTGATAAATTATTTAAATCAATTGGCTCACACGTGCAAATTTTACTTAAAACAATGAACATTACACAACTAAATAAAATCATATTTAAGAAAATTGCAAAAATTTTATGAGTGAAAATCTAACGTCGATGTTCTGAAAAAAGAAGTTTGAGCTATTTTATACTATGAAAAAAGTGTAAAATAATTGAAGTAATAATAACTTTGTTACACAATTAATTCGATGGTAATAACAATATACATAACATAAAAAAACGCAGTCGACACTAAATTTTGTCGTTGGCACATAGAACCGTTTGTTTTAAACACTTCCACGATATTCTTTTAATGTTATAAAAAAAGAAACACTGAACATATAACAATGAAAATTGAAACTAGATACTTTAATGTACGTCACTTTTTTATATTATGAATAAACTGTACAATAATAGAAGTAATAATAACTTTTAACATATTTATAAAATCAAATAAATTTGTTTATTTCTGTAACTAAAAATACTAATAATAAATTGATCATAATTTAAAGGCAACAAGTATTGGTTTATTTGTGAGTTAAAGATGACTAATACATATGCTTTTAATTAAAATAAATAATAATCATGATAAATACAATACTAACAGTATTGTATTTATTTGAACGGAACGCCCGGCTATAATGTGCGGGTTAGTTAACGTCCAGTTGGGTTATCTAATTATGCCGGAGAAAGAAATTGGGAGTGGACTGTATATAAGAGGATGGTACTTACACTAAATAAAATAATAAGAATTAAAAGATAAGGAGTTATATTAAAGTAATAATATATATAAAAACTATCATAGCATTGTGGATTGGGGGTGTCACTTAATACTAATGCAACAATGCGTAAAATAAAACAATTAATAAAAATAAAAAATTAGATAGAACAATATGATTACAAACTACTTATACGATACTAATGATGATGACTGGTTTGATGTGAANTTATACGATACTAATGATGATGACTGGTTTGATGTGGATAAAATGCGAATGAAGTTGTTGGCGTGACAATTGTACGAGGCAGAACAGACTTTGGCGCGAATAGTACTTCAAGGTGTACGAATTTAATTCTCAATGCGCAAGGGCGATAAAAACAACGCACAAGGGTGCGACTATCGCAAGGGCGATGTATAATGTCTTTAACAATTACGTGCTCGCAAGCACCGTAAAAGCATAAACAAAACGAGTTAGGATGGTGGCGAAAGACGCAAAATCCCAAAAAGAAGACCAACAGCAACTGGACGCCGTACAACGATAGCGTACGTAATCATCCAACGTAATGAATCGCTCACACAAACGGTGGTGGGGTAGTGCGAAAGACATTATCAGTCATAAAAATAAGATGTAGCAAGACGCCTTCACGTAATGCGTACCCAACAGTATTTTTCTTGTAGGCCTAAAGTTATTAAAGTTATTATATTAACTAAAGTTATTTACACACTATTGTAAAAATCGTATAAGGTTTTATTGGAAAACAAATGCATTGATACGTCGGCGGTAACGGTTAGACTCGAAGTAACTTTTGTCGTAGCCACACAGGTGGACAATAGCCACGGCGCTAAGATAATCACAATAAACATTTCACATCTAATAAAAATTACAACACAGTCTTATTGATCTAATAAGCTAAAATCATTACAAGCTTAATCATCCCACGAACTTTCCTTATTTCGATATAATTTATAGTTAAGAACTTCGCCACAACTATTAAACATTTGAGCAATAAAACTGTAATAGGTAGAATGAAGATTACATCTGTTTATATTCTCATATGGAAAGACAATTTTAATGTTATAAACATTAAAAGGGGCCCAAATAAATATGAATGTGTTTTTTTAAGTTGTAATTTGTTTCAAAACATATTGTTTATATCAGCCGATGTTATTGCTGTTGAATATATAATATTATTGTTACTGCTTTTATACTATAGACGATCCATGCCAAATCATCCAGAAGTGGTTTCAAAACCACATCATAATTTGCTGAAATGTTCAGGGTTTATTCTTTATGCTATTATTATTATTATTATTATTATACCAATTTTTTTTTTTATGACCTTCCCATTTTTATGGCTATTTCAATGTAAAAAAAATTAAAAATAGCTAGAACGTTAGAAAATACAACGATTATTCAATGTCAACTCAATCGAATTAAAATTTTATATTTGACCCTATTTAACTTAAAGTTTACATTAAAAAAAAATTATGTGAAATTCTAAACTTTAATGACTTTCAAAAAATGGCGCTTTTTTGTGAAAATTGGCGTTTTTCAACTCACTTAAAACCATTAAGAAGTTATTATTTTATAGTGATTTTTACATATGATATTGTATAGTGTATAATCTATGTTTCAACTAAATTTCAAATATTTAAAACAATTATCTTGGGGTTTAGAGGCCCACAAAGTTAGACATTTTATAAAAATACGTGTATTCTATGTGCAATATCTGTTGGCTGACCTAATTTCAAAAAATCATTTTTAGATTTGTAGATATATATTTGCTTCATACGCCATAAATATTTGAAGTTTGAGAAAAATATATAACATGTAAAATTTAGCATTAGAAAATCAGTAAAAGTCCGCTCAAAATCAAATAATTTAATGATAGTTTTTCCTTGTTTTCAACCCACATTTTTGTAATTGTTTTGTATATCATTAGGTCCCTTAACAAAGATATTGCACATAGAATACACGTATTTTTATAAAATGTCTAACTTTGTAGGCCTCTAAATCCCAATCTAGAATTTCACATTATTATTATTTTTTTTTAATGTAAACTTTAATTTATAACAGAGTCAAATCTAACATTTTAGTTCGATTGAGTTGACATTGAATAATTTTTGTGTTTTTAACATTCTAGCTATTTTAAACTTTCTTTACATTTATATAGTCATAAAAATAGGATAGTTATAAAAAAAAATTGTATAAATAATAATAATAGCATAAAGAATAAACCCTCAAAATTTCAGAAAAATATGAGGTGGTCGTGAATAGTGATGTGCAAATTCCCAGGAATTTTATAATGGGAAGATCCCTTGAGAAAATTTCCGGACACATTCCTTATACCGGGAATTTATCGGGAATATTATAATTTTATTAAATTTTGTTTCAATATTTAACTAAACTTATAGCTGTAAATGGTCCATGGCCTATATTTTATACACAAAAATATTATCGGAGAAAAGTAAGACATTTGTGTAACAATTAGTAGAATTATTCAAAAAACATTTGATTTGATTAGGATTTAGGTACCTATAAATTTATCAATATAATGAAATTATGTACTAAAGGTTCAGTTGTTGATGCA
>NW_026099575.1:1054411-1058141 GCF_025091365.1 Daktulosphaira vitifoliae
AAAAATCTAGTACATTTAGTTGAATAGGCATAACTAGAAGCTATGGTAAATTATAAAAAATGTAGGATATATCTATGTTTTTATATAAAAATAGTTTTTAGTTTGAAAAAATAATAATAACACTAAGTAAAGTATTAATTCTAGTTGCGCTTGTAAATTCCAAAAAAAAAATGGGAACTCATTTAGATTTTAATTTAAAAGCAATTAAAATCACTATTTCAAATAATTTGAATTAGAATGTGCATAAGAAGTTCTCTATTCGTGTTGAGCCTAGTTCTAGGACGAATTAAAACTCTTATTTAGTATAGATAACAAGTGTAGTTAGATAAAGTATCAATTATGACTTTGTTAACAGATATTCTTAAAGTATGATAGTAAGGTATATTGTGGTAATTATTAAATACACCAACTGGCTATTCAGAAAACACAAAAAATATAGTTGAATTTTCCGTGTATTATATA
The DNA here is from genome assembly GCF_025091365.1 of Daktulosphaira vitifoliae. Lineage (NCBI taxonomy): Eukaryota > Metazoa > Arthropoda > Insecta > Hemiptera > Phylloxeridae > Daktulosphaira > Daktulosphaira vitifoliae. The sequence goes on from NW_026099575.1 coordinate 1,054,874, forward strand.
TGTATATAAACTCAAACATTTTAAAATTTAATTTTATTATCTAATAAAAGTATAAAGTTAAAATTTTCAAGTTATAATAATTACATAATAAAAATTATGAAAAAAAACACGAATAAATTTGTGTTAAATATTCAAATGCCATTTACTATTAAAATAATTTTTATCATAATAGTTCATCATTTTAGCCTAGTTTATATGATTGAATTTCAAATTTTAAATGTCAGATACTAGATTTTTTGTGTATTACAATAATGAATAGATTCCATTTTCAGGANGTTGTGTATTACAATAATGAAAAGATTCCATTTTCAGGAACTGAATTAAAATTTCCCTAAAATTAATGTGGTATATATTTTTTCGGGGGGTTGTGGTAAATTAAATTATTAAAGGAATTAATAAATATCTAACACTACTAAATACTATTTTACGTTAAGTACTAATCTGCGTAATACAATTTTAATAACTTAATAATAATTGTAATTATAATAGTTCTATTATTTTTAATTACAAAATTTAATGGAAATAAAAAGAAAACAAATTGTATTTATTTCAATATATTTATTATTAACATTAATGTATAATAAAAATAATAATTTTCTAATTACATATAAGGTATAAGATTAAGTTTAGAGAACTCGCATGTAGTCCCTACTCTAGGTATTTATTACCAAACTAGTTGACCCGAGATGAGATTTTTTCTGATACTATTATCGTTATTGTTGTAAAAAAAATGCTAATTAATCACAATTGTGCGACGCGAAATACTCGGACGACCAATCGCCGAATGAAATCACATCTCTAAAGGTTCCTTTAAAATAAAATTAAAAAAATAACGTTTTTAATGGACTGTAATTTATTTACCAAATTAAATATGTATTCCAATATAATAACTACAATGAATTTTCTTATATCTATGGTTAGTACACTTATAGTTAGAATAATATCATGAACACAACACAAATATATTAACAAATTAATATTTAAACAAAAACAAATATGTATATATTCTGACCTTGCCTTGTACCAGAATGAATATTGTTGATGTATCAATTACTGTATTGAGCCCGACGCAATCGAAACACAGTGAATTGAACCATAAAAACCATCAAAAGCAAGCCGTACAAAAAAACAACCGAATCCGTGACACTACACATGAGTACTCTAGACAGGCCGGTATGCGAATGACGCATTCGTGACCACCGCCACACACTACCCCAACAATTAAACCAGTTGTGACAGGTCGCGCTCTTGTTGAAGAGAATTAAAAACCGGCGATCACCCACCAAACTGTTTCGTCACGACCGAACAACAATAATTTTCATATTAATAAATGAAGATCAATTCATTTTTTTACCGTTTTATCTTTTTTAGGTACTTTCGTACCCACACCCCGAAAGAAAAAATTATTTTAAACAATAAGTAGTAACTCACCCCACCCAACAAAAATTATTATTTTACTTGGGGTTAATATGTACCTATGTATAAGCTTCTAGACGATTTGATTTTCAAACAATTGTATTATAATGATAATAATTAACGTATTAAAATTATCATGTATACAGTATTAAAATTATGATATCATATCTGTGAAAAAAACTAAATGTATGTTTTGGAGAGTGTTTTTTGATTTTTCATAAAAAAATAATACCATGTTTTTTCCAATTAAATAAATATAATATATAATCTCTTCATTTATTTTTTTCAACAATTATTTGAGTTTAATGATTCGATAAAATTTAAATTAACATAGGGAAATATATGTATTTCACTCTTGTTGTGACTAAAGAATAAGTATAATATAGAATACTGTACCTTAGTAAAATACATATCCAAAATAAATAAATTAATTAAATTATATGCTAGTAACTAAAGAAAACTTTTAGCACTTACATATAGTTGGCAAAACAAATTTAATAATTCCAACATAAATACTAGCTGATATCGTCACGGCATTTTATATAGGCAAATTAGCTACATGTGTGTACACATTGCTCACAATTTTGTTCATAATAATGTTTTTTAACATAAATGGTTTTGCAAATTTGTAGTACCTTTTCAATGACTTTATTATTTAATTTTAACACGTGTGATAAAACGATCGATCATCATGAGTGTCAAAAAATTTTTTATAATTTGATGAAACTTTAAGAGTTCAAGTTGTTAGTAGGAGATGATTGCATCCTTATTCATTAATTGCTTTGAAAGCTAAACCAAAATAAATTTTAAAATTAAACTGTAAAAATAATAGACGATTAAACCGTGTTCCCATTTCATAGCCATATGGAAAATTTGAAATTACACCTTTGCTGCAGCATAGGTTCAATTAATCCACTTCTACGACCCCTTACATTGATTTCATTGACACCTGTTTTTATATAAAAATATATACGTTTCAAGACATTTGTAAAGTTTATTTAAGTACATCAATGATAACAAAATATTCGTGTTTGTTATTCTTTACAATAAAAAATGNAAATTTTCTTACACAATATACAAGAGATGATATAATCCAACAGGGAGCTATCGAAGACACACACACTATTTACGTTATATTTAACCTTACTTACCTACCAAGTAAGGTTAAATATAAGACAAGACTAATGGTCGCGATGATGCTAAAGAGTCAACTACCGTTTTGGATCTTAGTATTATGGCACAGTGGCCGTGAATTTCAAAAGTATTTATGTGTTCAGTGTGCCCTCCTGTAGTAATACATGTGTCACTGTGTCAACGATATAAGCCTAGTCGGCATTACAATAATAATATGTGATGTGATCACATAATATGATCGTATCAACCTTATTATAACTTAAAGTTTACATTAAAAAAATATTTATGTGAAATTCCATACTTCAATGACTTTCTAAAGATGGCGCTTTCTTTATGAAAACTAGTGTTTTTGAGCTCAATTAAAAACATTAAAAAGTTATTATCTTATAGTGATTTTCAAATGTGGTACAATACAATGTAACTATTATAAATATTGTAATTATTTAATTCATTATATATAATAATTATATAGAAACTTTTCTGTGAGAATTGTGTATAGGTTTTATAGCTTGTATCGTGGATATTATTAATTTTAAATCTAATACTTTGACGATGTTTGTCTTTATAGATATCTTATTAGATAATATCATTTTTATATGTCATTGTTATTGACTCAGTCTGTTATGAGATGGTCGTACAACTACTTCTGGATAATTTCGCATGGATTGACCCTAATGTAAACGATCGATTTAATAAAATTTTTACTTATTACTTTTAT
>NW_026099575.1:1058241-1059499 GCF_025091365.1 Daktulosphaira vitifoliae
TTATTACGTAATCACAAACTTGATTAGAGAGCAAGACGGTGTCGTACAACGTCCACTCCGTATAACGGTCTGTACTGTACTAAAAATATGTGTAAATAGCATAGTTATTAATCATACTTATATTTTTAAAGGCATTTATTGTCAAAAATTAACTTATGTTGATATATTTAACATCTAAAAAAAGTTTCAACACTCAGATTAGGAATGCTGAAAATTTGAAACCCAAAGACGTCGGCAATAGATATGAGAAGAATACTAAGAAGAATGCTTACAAATCTGGACTTAAGCCGAACAATTACACAACATATAACGCCAAATGTTATCCAGTGAACAATTTACGTAAATTTACGTATGTATTTTATGTTATCATATTTAAAAGAATTAGTTAATTATTTTCACATTTATTTTTTATATCGTAAAACATTAAATTTATACTTAAATTTCATGGGCCTCTCACGCAAAATCCAAGCTCCAATACAGCGTTTATCTTTGAAGAGCTTTTAATAATGAACGAAAATTATATTCTAAATATCAAGTGAATATATATATATATTATAAGTATATAATATATTATATATATTATATACTTATAAAAGTATTTATTTATTAAATGCAAAATGCATTTTAGCTATAACTGTTTGGTCTATTTTATGAACCAATTAATAAATAATAAAATTTATGGACTTATATATATATTGATGAAAGCATGAGTTGAAGTCTGTATACATTTTATACGAATGTACATTTTAAATAGAATAATTCGTTTATTTATAAGGGATTTTTACCCATATTGTGTGAACACGCGAGAAGAAAGTAATATACATGTTTTAAATATTACGCCATATATATATAAGTGTGTGTGTGTGTAAAATAAGTGTATAACTCGTCATATGTGTAATAACTATTTTGTTGGTATTGAAGATTTATATAGATAATATATTTATATATATATATATATAGAGATAATTAGTCCAACCAATACTTTTTTTTTTATATATTCTAGTCTTTGTTAATATTTACAAAACTGTNTTTATATATTCTAGTCTTTGTTAATATTTACAAAACTGTTATCATGAGTTTTAAAATATTCAAATAGAATAAGAAATTTCTAAAAAATATAAGTGTGTAAGATATTACATTAAAATTTATAACCAAGAAAACAAAAAAATAATAATTTATATAATTTTGAGATTTCATTCTATAATTTTCAGAACCAAAAAAATCTTTTAAAGAAAAACTAGCCAAAAAGGTAGTAACC
>NW_026099575.1:1059599-1070823 GCF_025091365.1 Daktulosphaira vitifoliae
TTGTGTGAAAATTTTCGATTTTGTATTTTATATTTTTAACTTTATTATGCTATAACTTTTTGAAAAATGTATGGATCAGTAAAATTTTTTCATGAGTAGTAGTATTTATATACATCTTTCATTTGACATATTAGTAGAGGGGTAAAGTATGAGCTGGATACCCCCCTAACCCACATGTTGTGGATTTACCCTGCCATTGGTAGACGGGCGGTGTAAACGGCTGTTGGGATATGGTGAAAGGCATAGTCCCCCCACCCACATGATGTGGGTTTACCTTATCCTAGGACGACGGGCGGTGTAAACAACAGGGAGGGGGTATGGTGAAATGCATAGTCCTCTCCCTCACCCACCCACATGATGTAGGTTTACCCTGTCCTAGGTGGACGGGCGGTGTAAACGGCCGGGGGGATATGGTGAAAGGTCGATGTTTCTCGTTCCTAGATAGCATTTCGTTATACCATGGTACATGTTACCGTGGTATATGCATAGTATACCGAGATAGATGGAATATCATATAGTATATCTTGATATATTACAGAAAATTAGAGGTATTTTAAAAATTACATCATTTTAGAATTATATGAAAATATTTGAATGCAAAAAAGTGAAAGGTGTAATCAAGCGGCGACGGCGGCTATTAATCCCACGAAACCCAACTTTAGCTATGTGACGTGTATGCCTTTGATCATAGAAAGGCCCCCTTACTTGACTAACGTATGTATTAAAACAGTAAATGAACAGTTTAGCCCTACATAGAACGGGAGGTGATGATGAAACTCATCATAAGGTGATCATTATTATGATATTTATTAGTAAATAAATAAATATGTGCAATATTTCATAAGAATTGAGTTATTTTTTAATTAAAGAGAAAATATTTAAAAATCGATAGTTTAAATTAATTATTATGATATTAAGTTACATTATTGCGTTTGTTAATAGATATATTTTTTGTTAATGTGTAAACGTTATTGGATAAAACATATGTATACATATTGAGTATACACATACTCTATTACATATATTTGTATAAAAATATTTAGAAATCGTGACTTTAAATTTAATTATTATGATATTAAAGTGAAATCACTTAAATGGTGAACGAAAAGGCTAGTTTACAGAGATATGTGATCTGTAATTTGCCGACCCTCGATGAAAATATGTGATTTTTCCGCATAAATGAGTATTTTCACATAAAAGANACCTCAATGAAAATATGTGATTTTTCCGCATAAATGAGTATTTTCACATAAAAGACTGATTATTACTTGAGTAAAATTAATAGTGTTGTATCACTTAAACGTTTTAAAAAATGTTTTCTTGTGACAAGTGTGAAAAAGTGTACGTTGTCAAAAAACTGTTTTTAACTGCTGCATAGGAAAATACATGACGGTATACGATTTAAGTGTTATTTATGCTCATCTACTACTTTTTCGGACAAATGCGGACTTGTACAGTTATCATGTATTGTATACCCTGGTATATTCATAGTATACCGAGGTAGATGGAACATCATATAGTATATCTTGATATATTATAGAAAATTGGAGCTATTTTAAAAATTACATAATTTTAGAATTATTTGAAAATATTTGAATGCAGAAAGTGAAAGGTGCAATCAAGCGGCGACAGCGGCATATTAACCCAACGAAACCCAACTATAGCTATGTGATGTGTAGGCCTTTGGTCATAGAGAGCCCTCTTACTTGAATAACGTATGTATTAAAACAGTAAATCAGCGGTTTACCCCTACATAGAAGGGGAGGTGATGATGAAACTCATCATAAGGTGATCATTATTATGATATTAAAGTAAATAAAGAAATATGTGCAATATTTCATAAGAATTGAGTTATTTTTTTTAATTTTAGAGAAAATATTTATACGTTAGAAATAATATTTTATCAAATTGTTTTTTGATTATTCAGTCACACTACCGCGTTTGTTAATAGACATTGATGTGTAATCGTTTTTGTATATAACATGTATACACATAATCTATTACATATATTTGTATACAAATATTTAGAAATCGAGAGTTTAAAATTAATTATTATGATATTAAAGTGAAATTCAATACATCATTTGCTGTAAAGCTTTTAAAGCGTTAGGTTTTATTATGCGTTTGGCCAAAGATTTCAAGCAAGGACTTTCACTTAAAGTGCTATTCTGTTCTATAGTCAGACCTATTCTAGAATATGGTAGTGTAGTGTGGGATCCTTATACTGCCTTGGGCTCGCTACAGCTTGAGCGAGTTCAGCAAAAGTTCCTACGCTTTGTCAGCTACTCGCTCAACATAGTCTGTCCAAACCACGATTATGCCCCTGTCTCGTATTTGCTTGGCCTATCCTCATTAGCTGAGTGTAGGCGCAATGCTGGAATTAATTTCCTAATTGGTTTATTGAATGGTAATCTTAATTCGCCGATCCTGTTGTCCCTCATATGTTTTAGAGTACCTCAGCGCGCAACAAGAAATAATGCTCCATTTGTTGTCCCTCACTGCCTAACTAATTATGCAAAAAATGAGCCACTTAGGCGTCTTATGACTAATGCCAATGTTGACCCTAACTTTTCATTTTAATTTTTGTATTTTTCATTATTTTTTATAATTAAATTCATTTTCATTTTTTTTTTTTATTTCAATTTTTACGTTTAATAATTAATTTACATATTTTTAGTATATATCTTTCTATGTTACAATAACCTAATTTATGTACTTGTATTATTTGTAAAAAGGGCTTCTGCCCGTGAAATTATAAAATAAAATAAAAAACTTGAAAATTAACTTTATACTTTTATTAGATAATAAAATTAAATTTTAAAATGTTTGAGTTTATATTCATATATAATACACGGAAAATTCAACTACAAATAGCTATTTGTTTTTTTATGAGTTTTCTGTATTGCCTGTTGGTGCATTTAAAAAACTTCCACAATATACCTTACTATCATACTTTAAGAATATATGTTAACAAAGTCATAATTGATACTATTTTCTAACTACACTTATTATCTATACTAAATAAGAGTTTTAATTCGTCCTGTTAAGACTTGTTATTATCAGTGCGTCAGTACTAGCGCGACAACGGCCGCAATAACCCATCCGCTAGCTCCGTTCAATATCAATTAATTATAAATTGTACAGAATTTGTATTTGTGAATTAATAAATCATTTTTATATTAATTACATAAAATTATATTGTTGAGAATTTCATTTTTATATTATACAGTCCGCTAATCATTAAAAACAGAAATAAATTAACACACGAACCATTACGTGGCGTTAACATGTCCTAAAACTAGGCTCAACACGAATAGAGAACTTCTTATGCACATTCGTATTGAAATTACTTAAAATAGTGATTTTAATTGCTTTTAAATCAAAATCTAAACGGGTTTATCATTTTTTGGGAATTTATAAGCGCAACTAGAATTAACACTTTACACGGTATTATTAATATTTTTTCACACTAAAAATATTTTTATATAAGAACACAGATAAATCCTACATTTTTTGTAAATTACCATAGCCTCTATATGCGCCTATTCAACTAAATGTACTAGATTTTTGGAATTAATTTCATTTCACTTTAGACGTATCAAAACTTATTTGGATTTTCACCCACAAAAAAATATGGAATACCTAAATCATAAAGTACGAGAAATTTAGTGTTTAGATAAGAAAAAAGTGTGTAGTAATGTAATTTTTATAAAAATTATTTGACTACGTTAATTAAAAAAAAAAATTCTGTTCTTATATTAAAGATACCTCTAAAATTATCACAATTCATTAGCCTTATAAAATTATAGTAAAATAATTGTGAATGTATCAATTTATTTAAGATACATTGAATAAATGACTTTTCCATAGCAAATGTTAAAACTCGTACATGCGACATATCTTTCTGAAAATGTTAGCATAGTACAGCCAGTTTTTTTTTTACATTTGTAAATTTATAGCGCGTACTAGTGACATAACTGTCTCGATATATCAAACTATGTACAGCCCGCTATTTTTATATTATAAGATTAAAGTCATCATTTGTTTTGAAAGTGTAACATAAATTAAAACAAACTTTCATATATCTATATGACTTTTTATAGGCAATTCTCAAATCAAATTCGTATGTATATATATATATACACAGAGTGTTCAACAAGTAAGGAAACAAGCCTGTTGTTCAATCAATAAGGGCAATAGAAACCCGTTCCCTTAATTACTGAACATTCTATATATATATATATATATAGGTTATGATAAAAAAGAGGTATCATTAATGAAAGAACCAACTTTTTTGTTTAAAGTTCATATAGTCAAATAAAATTTTCAATTAATTAATGCACATCATTTTTTTTTATCTAAGATATCAAATCGCGTATATAATAATATGTGTATTAGATATTTTTTTGTGGGAGATAAAAAGTATAATGTAGTCTAAACTATAATCTATAAGCTATGTGATATTGACCTCACAGAAAATGTAGGATACAATGTGTTCTTAAATAAAAATANCAGAAAATGTAGGATACGATGTGTTCTTAAATAAAAATATTTTTTAGGGTGAGAAAATAAAAATAACACTCACTGAAATTTTATTCTACATGTGTCTATAGAAAAGTTCCGGCCAAATGGAAAATCTGTTTAGATTTAAATTTAACGGTGATTAAAACCNAATTTAAATTTAACAGTGATTAAAACCACTACTGTAAGTCATTCCAATGCTAATTTCAATACCGATTATAATTTAACGTATATTCCATAAAATATTAAATAATTCCAAATATGATTTATAATTTTTAATATAAAGAAGAAGAAAATTATATATTATAAAAATCATTGTAATTTGTTAGCAAAGACAATATTGTAAATTTTGGTTTCTATCATCCAATGTCTACCGCTTTTAGTATCTTTTTTAGTAACATTTTTATGATTACACAAATATAGAATTAAAAGAAAATGGATTATACATTTATATTAACTCAAAAATTTAATGTTTTATATTTAATAAAAGAATAAAGTCATGTTAAAAATTTAAATGCCATTTAATATTTAACGCGTATCCAATAATGAGATCGCACAGGTTATCTCGTTAATATATGTATAACTTATAGTTTTACAACGATAACCGAAAATAAATAGCGTAAAGAAAAACAAGATCGTAGCAACACGAATAGTTCGTTGTATAATTATATATATATATACTCGATCGACTACCCTAGTCGTTACGGATAATTTCTTACACCAACAAAATGTATATATGTAAATATAGTACACTACACAGTTTACTTAAGGTCTCGGTTTCGAGTTATCGTCTCAGAACACCAGAAAAACCAACTTAAAAAGAAACGACAAAAAGAAAACAACGGGTAACCAGTTAAGGCGTACGTCGAAAACGGAACAGAACGCAATATCGGTAATCCATATTCGGCGGCGGCCTTATCACAGTGTCAAGGGCGGGGAGACGACCGATGACAACCGATTGTCATATTAATAGCTGGACGGCTGATATCGAGAGAGACACGGGTGAGCGCCAGCCTAGAGCAAAAGGCGGTGCCGTGTCAACTCCCCCCCACCAAGCCGTCAGTCTATTTCTTGACCCGGCCGATATTTGTAAACAAATTGTCGTAACGTACACAGTAGATAAAAGTAATAAACAATTGTTGACTTACCGCCATGTTCCTTGAATGTGTGGATGGTCACTGATATTGCGTTTTTAAGACTTACCGTATTAGACTGAAACCTTCAGTCTCGCTGGCAAGAGGGAAAAGACTATTCGGTCCCGTCATCCGTAACCTACGGATGACATAAGGACCGAGGAAGTAGAGGAAAGGAAACTCCTCGACCGATTACTCGGCTCGAGGAGTTTCAGGAGGGGAGTCAGAGGAAGGATGAGGAGAGCCGGTAGCGGATGGGCCCGTCAGGAAAGCCTCCACGGCCCTGCCCAGATCGTCCACGTCCATGGGGCTTGGCCCCGATGTTGTCTCCCCTTGCGTTGGCGTGGCTGGCGTTGACCGTGCGGCGCCGGCCGTCCGAACGATGGCCGACAGCGGCGGCGGACGGGTCCTCGGTGCTGGAGTAGGCGGCGTCGGTTCGGATGGTGGACGGACTGCCGCTTCCCTCTCGCGGTCCTTTCGCTCCCTGAAGGCACGNCGCGGTCCTTCCGCTCCCTGAAGGCACGGTTAATGCGCTCCCTGAGAATCCGATGTAGCGGGGCGTCCCTGGCCGCCTCTACCGTCGCGAAGGTCGTCGAGGCATTAGCAAGCGGTACACGCAGCGCCTCCGCCAAGCGGCGGAGGAGATCGTGTACCAACTTGTCCTGCTTCCGACTCCTCTGACTTGACATGCTGAAAATTAAAACAGTCCATTAGCTAATGGACTGTTTTAATTTTCACTACTATACATCGACGACGGTCCGTACTCGGGCCGTACTTTGTAATTCATGAACATTATTTTAATTTTAAACATGATACGTGAAGTTTGCGTGGGGGATTTTGATCTGTCAGAAACATTCCTTTGCCTACTTTTCCCGCTAGTCTGACAGGGCCCCACCACTTCGGCGCGAAGCCGGCACAAAATTTTTTTTGTTTATTAGAAAAGTGGTGTGCTTTATAATACACCACGTCTCCGACCGTAAAAGGTTTTACTACGCGTGTCGTCGGAGCGTTATCTACAATTTTGCCGGCCTGCTGTTTGGGTGATGGATGGCTATTGTTTACATTGTAGGCAGTCGCCGTGTTTACATGTACGACCGCCCAGTCACCAGGTCGTTTCGCCTCTCGGCCGAGAACGAGTACGGAAGGCGGATAACCGGTTTTTTCATTCCGACGATTACGCAACGCAAATAGTATCGACGGTATTTTAGTGTCCCAGGTGCTATGGTCGCCCTCTACTAGTAGGGCGCGGAGACCTTTTTTTAGCTCCTGATTTTTTCGTTCTACCGGATTTGCGCGCGGATGATAAATAGGTGTGGTCCAGGCTTCCGCCCCCCATCTATTTATCGCGTTAATCATTTCGTTAGAAACCAGATTCCGTCCGTTGTCGCAAAGCAATACGCGGGGGTACCCAAAACGTGAGAAAAATTCGCGTTCGAGCGTGTCTACAATCGTTTTTGTAGTCGCTGCGCCTATCGGGTACGCTTCGGTCCAGCGACTGAAACAGTCAGTTGCTACTAACAGGTTCGTTTTCCCCCTTGATGTTCTGGGGTACTCACCCATTAAGTCGATACTAATGACCTCCCACGGTTGTCTTGGTTTGCGCGAAGTTAGAGGATCATTCGGACGCCTATTTAGGGCCTTTGTACACGCGCAAACATCACACGATTTTACGTACTCGCGTACTATATTTTTCAGGCCCTTCCAATAGAAGCGTTGTTTGATCGCNCCTTTGTACCGCCCCGCGGTCGGATAACGTGACAGCATGTCCGGTCCCTCGTTGTGTTTCCCGGGTACATGTGTCGTTGTAAAATTCAAATTACCTAGATGTAGCGCCCACCTAGTTAATTTTGAATTGTTGTCCTTTGCTCTGTGTAGCCAAGTCAACGCGGAATTATCTGTAAATAATTCGAACGGAGAGTACTCTAAGTACGGGCGAAATTTATCAGTCGCCCATATAATTGCTAAGCATTCTCGTTCTACAGCGGCGTAACGTTTCTGCGTTTCTGAAAGTTTCTTACTGGCGTAGGATATGATTCTTCTCTCTCCCGGTTCATCTCCGTGTTGAAAGAGTATTGCTCCCACGCCCATTTCACTCGCATCGGTTTGAAGGCAGAAAGTTTTCGCGTAGTCAGGAGGACTCAGTCGTGGGGACTCACACAGGGCCTTTTTTACCTGTTCAAAAGCCCTTTGATGGTCTTCCGTCCACAACCATTTCGTCCCCCTTTTTAGTAGATTTGTCAGCGGCGCTATTGTTTCGGCGTAGTTGTCGACGAATTGACAATACCAATTAAATATGCCGAGACATCTACGTAGGTCCCTGATATTCCGTGGGACCGATAGGACGCGGATGGACTCGAGTTTTTCGGGCTGCTTGTCTATGCCCTCACCGTGTACAATATGGCCCAAAAAGGAAATTTCGGAAAACCCTATTTTACACTTTTTTGTGTGACATGTCAGCCCGTGTCGCTCTAATCGTTCTAGAACTTTGCCTAAATGTTCTAAATGATTTTCTAAACTATTTGAATATTCTAAGTAATACTCCAAGTAAACTTGGACAAAATCATCTAGATATCCTCTAAGTACTTCATTCATAAGTCTTACGAAAGTCATAGGCGAATTTTTGAGTCCAAACGGTAATACACGAAATTGAAACAAGCCCCTTCTTGTTCTAAATGCCGTAAACTTACGGGCTTTTTGATTTAAAGAGCATTGCCAATAACCCGACTTTAAGTCGAGAGTCGTGTACATTTTTGCCCCTCTCATGTTCCTAACCATGTCGTTTAGATTAGGCATGGGGTACGCGTCCGAAACGGTTACTTCGTTTAGTCGTCGATAATCTATACATAAACGAAAAGTCCCGTCCTTCTTCTTGGCCAGCACTATCGGTGCTGACCACGGCGATACACTCGGTTCTATTAGCCCCTGCGCCTCCATGTCGTTTACCATATCGTCAATAACCTCCTGCTTGTGCAGAGGGTAGGGGTACGGTTTTAGTGCGATAGGAGTCGGGTCTTTCAATAGAATATCGTGCTCGATTAATTTTGTGCGACCCACCGTGTCGTTAAAGACCGCTGCGTAATTACATATCGTCTGTGTTAATAACGCGCGCGTTCATGGGTCGCCGGTTATATCTAACTTCGTCAGATCTGGTTTGCGGATCGTGTGTCGTGCGCCCGATTTCCAACAAGCGGTTGTACGTTTCCTATTGCCTAAGTGTATTGTTCCTGCTGAGTAGTCCCAGGCGACTTTCTGATCAATCAGAAAATCATGGCCAAGTAACACGTCGCAATATAGGTCGTCTAAAATAACCGCTGAAAAACGCACTTCTAAATCCGCGATTTTGGCGGTAAACGTGGCGGTACCGTTCGTCGTGGCGGTATGTCCGTCCGCTAGTCTAACCGCGTCAGTGTGTCCTTTATAAACAGTTCCGTATTTATAAGCAATTACCGGTTTTACATACGATTTATGCGCCTGTGAGTCGAGTAGGGCTGTGACGAAGCCAGTTTCGAATTCTAACTCGACTGCTGGAGTAGTAATTCTACGCGGGCATTTTCGTTGGCCATTACTCAGGTGGTTTACGGTTCGAACGGGGGGCAGCTGGTTCTTAACCGCGACGTCGGTTTGCCCACCGACAGTGTTAACTGCCATTAGTGGACTAGCCGGATCGACTGACACCCCCTCCCCCACTGTGCCCGAAAAAATTTCGAACACCTGACTCGCGCTTTGTTCGTTCGTGTCGGCAGCGTGTTCGAACTCCGATACCCTGATTACATCCGAATTTACCGCGGCGTCCCCTCCATTCCGATAAGAGGGGTGCGGTGCCGAAAAAGTGCCAAGATCGTTGGCGGTATGTAACTCGTAAGGGCCGTTAGATTCGGTGTTCTGCGCGACGGTCGTGCTGTGTGGTATGTTACCGAATAAAAATTGCGAAGCGGCAGGGCGCGTTTTAAACGAAACGTCGTCTAAAACGCTGCGCCCTGTTTGAAACTGTTGTAGGCTGGAGGGGCGGACTAATTCCCTCCTAGCCGATTGCCGTTTCCCGATACCGACGGTCTGTTTGGGCACTGGCGGTGCCAGTGTCGCTCGCCGCAATATCGGCACGGGGTAGGCGGTGCGTCCGCGTGTGCATAACCCGCTCGCTGTCGGGCCGCTGGTTGCGCGGTATGCCGCGGATGCAGATCGGCTGGCTGTCGGGACGCTGGCGGAGCGTACCGAGGAGCCGCGGTTTTGTCTACGTCGTGCGCTATTTCACGTAGATCGGCGAAAGACGCTGGGTGCATTAACCGTATCATAGCGCGGTAATCGTCCCGTAAAAGCCCCGTTAACTGTCGCACAAGTTGTTGTTCTGGTAAACCACAACGTACTCGCGCGGCCAATCGTTGTTTATGAATGATAAATTCAGTTAACGTTTGTCGGGGGCCCTGTCGCGTCGTTTTTAAGTCCGTCTCGAGCGCCGTCCGGATGTCGATATTGTCGAACTCCTCGAGTAATTCGGACCTAAATTCCGCCCAAGGCATATTGTTTAATTTTATAGCTCGCCACCAATCACCTGCCCTGTCGTTCAAAAACGGGACGACGATGTTCACCCACGCAGTTGGGTGTATACCGCCCTGACAGAGTAGATCCTCCGCTCTGTCTAGAAACTCCCGTGGGTCCTCTTCGTTTCTCCCGTAATATTCAGGTAAACAGGCGCGTACGGTGCGTAGGTCGTGGTAAGGTACCAGTACAGACCGCGAGCTGCGGGTAGGCGACAAATCATTAAAAGACCGACGACCGTCGGTTGTGTTGGATTGCCCCTCCCGTGGTTGGCGCGTAAACGAAAAATCTGTCGGCTCGTTCTCATATGTACGAGTGCGCGGAATATGTTCGTCTTGCCAACCCGTGCACACATTCGTGGTAGCGACGCGCGCGACGCTTGTCCGTACGATCGTCTCATGTTGCGGGCTTCCTGCGCTTCGATGTCCGCGAGGCGCTCGTGTAAAGTTGCGTCGTGGCGTGTCGGGTCCGTCGCTCCCGATGGACCGAATGTAACGCGATGCGCGTCCGATCGTCGACTATCGTTTCGTTCGACGTTAACTTGACGAATAGTCGGTTGTGCATCAACGTGTGGGGACGGCAGCATATTTTGACTGAGTCGCTCCAGCATATTTGAAATCTGTCGCTGTTCNATTGAGTCGCTCCAGCATATTTAAAATCTGTCGCTGTTCCATTGACATCCGCGAGAGCGACCGTTCTAGTTCAGTCATCCGTTTTCTCGATCCGCGCGTTATTCGAAATGTCGCGAATATTCTGTCGGATCGCCCCGACTTGTTCTGCCGCGTGCGCTATCGAGCGGGCAACGTATACGTCTTCAACGTATGGCACGCCTAGTTGACCGCTTGCGCGCGTAATATCCCCCGGTTGGTCGACATCANTGCGCGTAATATCCCCCGGTTGTTCGACATCAGACTCGTCGTCTGATGTGTGTAGCGCGAGGTTCCTCCGGTAACGGTGCTACGCCGGGCCGCTGATAGTTCGCGTCGAGTTCGCGGGTACGGTCCGTGGAGTTGTCTAAAACCCCCACTTCGGGT
>NW_026099575.1:1070923-1073722 GCF_025091365.1 Daktulosphaira vitifoliae
CAGGAAGTTGCTTATTTACAAGATCAGTATAAAAATCTAATGGATCAAATGAAAGCAAAAGTATATTATTTTGTTTAAAAATATATTTAGTCTATTATTTTATTAAAGTAAAAATCACACCATTTTCAGTAAAAATAGCTGATTTTAACATGTATATAGCAACATCTACATAGTTAAATAAAAATTATAAATTTAATGTACCATACAATTAAAAAAAATATATGTTTCGATGTCTTGTCTTCTCTGAGTTATTGGCCTCAAATCATGCCAATCATGTAATTTAAAAATCTAAATTCAATGCCATTATTTAATATAGTAGATATACAAGGTTACTCTGCCACCCGCGATAGAAACGAAACATAAGAAACATTAAAGTCATAAGGAAAATAATAGGTGCCATAATGTTAATTGTCAACAGGCATTTTGGTAATTTTGACGACGGGCCATTTAAATTCGCCGTCACTCGTACGCACCGTAACTATACGTACAACGTTGTCGTAATCGGGGTGTACTGAGACTACACGTCCCATACGCCAATCCGTAGGTGGTCTATTTGGAGCTTCTACAATAACCAAATCGTTGACTTTAATGTTGGGTTCCTTGATGTTCCATTTTTGACGTCCCTGCAGTGTCGTTAAATATTCACGGGTCCACTTCTTCCAAAATGACTGGTGAAGTTTGCGTAATAATTGCCAACGAGTGAGCCGATTGATGGGTATATGATTAAAATCATTCTCAGGCAGTGAAACTAACGGCTGGCCGATTAGGAAATGGCCTGGTGTAAGAGCTTCCAAATCATGTGGATCTGTTGACGCTGGCGTAAGTGGCCTTAAATTAAATATACCCTCAATGCGTACTGTAAGCATGTTGAATTCTTCAACCGTAAGAATTTGCATACCAATTACTCGTTCGANCTTAAATTAAATATACCCTCAATGCGTACTGTAAGCATGTTGAATTCTTCAACCGTAAGAATTTGCATACCAATTACTCGTTCGAGATGGAATTTAATGCTTTTAATAGCAACCTCCCATGTGAGGTGCAGCAGGTGCATTAAAGTGCCAAGCACGGAACACGTGCTGTTAATTGTTGTCGTACTGCAGGATCATCAAATAATGATTTCATTTGACGGGCTGCCCCTATATAATTTGTACCACAGTCTGAGTATAAGTCATTCATTAGACCGCGTCGCGCAACGAACCGGTCCAATGCTGCTAAAAACGCTTCGGAAGATAAGTCTGACACTATTTCAATATGTATGGCTTTTACTGCCATACAAACAAATAAAGCTATGTACACCTTTGTTGTGCGAGCATTTCGTCGTCTACACTCTTTTACCATATATGGTCCACCATAATCCATACCAACCTGCATAAAAACACGCTGAAATTGTACGCGTGGCGTGGGCAACTCACCCATATACGGTTTAGGATGGCTAGATTTATACCGAGTACAAGTTATGCATTTAAATATGCACTGACGTATTGCATTACGTGCGGAAAGGATCCAAAATCGCTGTCTTAATGCAGAAATAATAAATTTTGGACAAGCGTGTAAAAAGGCAGAATGGTAATAATCAATTATTCAGGTGGTTAAATGTGACGATTTTGGTAATAGCAATGGATGCTTAGCGTTCATAGGTAGCGAAGAGTACCTTAGTTGTCCACCAACGCGTATTAATCCATCTGCGTCTAAAAACGGAGCGAGTTGAGCTATGGAGGGCGGTTTGATTATAACATCTGGTTTTGACAATAATTCTAACAAACCGGTGAAATAGGTTTTTTGCGTTAGACGAACAGCAACATGAATCGCACGAGTTTGCTCAATCAACGTAATTGGGCCCATATCACATTTTCGTTTAAGTATAACTGCATTAACAAAACGAAGACTATATGACATTGAACGCTGTAGTTTTGCTAATGATGAGAAGCGCAATAATAAATAATCGTCAGACAGTGT
The DNA here is from genome assembly GCF_025091365.1 of Daktulosphaira vitifoliae. Classification (NCBI taxonomy): domain Eukaryota; kingdom Metazoa; phylum Arthropoda; class Insecta; order Hemiptera; family Phylloxeridae; genus Daktulosphaira; species Daktulosphaira vitifoliae. The sequence goes on from NW_026099575.1 coordinate 1,072,883, forward strand.
GCCGCGGACAATAAGTGAAACGGATTTAGCAGGTTTTACGTCAGGCAAATTGGCAATGCTCAAAGGCGTAAATTTCGAGTGCGGCCATTCACCTTCAGGTAAATGTAAAAATCATGGACCGTTCCAATGAATATTACACTGTACCATTGCATTTGGCAGTAAGTATATATTATATACATAATTAATTATGGTGACCAGATATATTTTTTTTCATGAGAGTACTTCTTCTATTTGACAACAGTGTTAAATACATGTAAAATTCTAAAAGCATGTTAGTAATTCTTTATTTTTATTGAGCTATTTTTAAATACTTTATCAGACTTATTGTATATTTCGTACAATATACTTACTTAAAATTTTCTTACTGGGCATACACATAGTTAATAATATTACCTAACTGAAATTTTTTACAATTATCAACAAAGCAAATAGTTGCATCATAATAGCAAACAATAAGGCAGATTATAGATATTAATTTTTATTTTAATAAGCAAACAATTAAATCATTTTTCACTTTTAAAATTGAATTAAAATATTTATACTTTACTTTAATTATTAATAAAAAGATATTGCTTATTTATAATTGTAAATTTATCATTTATAAATGTCACCCAAAATCCATTAAAAAGATACATATACCTAATAATTTAACTGCTCTAAATCATTATATAATTAAGAATATTTACTAAAAAGATTTTTTTTATTATGGAAAGTTTCATTTAAATGTATACTTTTGAAATATTCTTATATCTGACTACCATATATATATATTACAATTTCAATTTAAAAACATAAAAATCATTCTCATATTTAATATTTGATTATTATTAATTAATTTAT
>NW_026099575.1:1073822-1136059 GCF_025091365.1 Daktulosphaira vitifoliae
TTGGAATTCAACATATGAGATGTTTCAGCGTATTCTAGATCTTAAAGTTCCTCTATCATCAGTATTAGTTGATTGCCATTAGGATGTTTACNTTCCTCTATCATCAGTATTAGTTGATTGCCATTAGGATGTTTACTTGTCCAATAATGACTGGCTAATTATTTCAAAAACATGTGAGATATTAAAATATTTTAAGGAAATAACAGTAGAAATAAGTAGTGAGAAATGTGTTTCTATTTCAAAATCTATTGTATTTAGTCGAGCACTACTTAAGTATTGTACTCATTTGGAAAATCAGTCATATGATTCACCGCAATTAACAAATATGGTTTCCAAATTAAATCAACAAGTACAACAAAGATTTGGATCACTTGAAAAAATACAAATTTTGGCAGAAGCCATGATTCTTGATCCAAGATTTAAAAAATTTGGATTTTTTAGTGAAAGAGCATTTTTAGAAGGAAAAAAAAACATTAATTGATAAAGCTACATCAATACGGATTGAAAATAATATACCAATTGTGACAAAAAATCAACCTTCTGTTACTGGAGGAGATTCTATTTGGAACGATTTTGATGAAGAAGTAAGTAGTCAACTGATATCTACAAATCCAACTTCTGCAGCTATCATTGAAATTGATAAATACCTTCAAGAAGGGTTAATTCCAAGAAATAAAAACATTTTAAAATGGTGAAAAGACAACCAAAATGTATATCCACGTTTGTTTGAACTGATGAAAAAACACCACTGCGTATTAGCTACATCAGTGCCCTGCGAACGAATATTTTCTAAAGCAGGGCAAATTATAACTGAAAAAAGAAGTAGGTTAATAAGTAAAAACTTTGAAAAAATGATATTTCTTAATTTTAATTCTACATAATGTTTTTTTTAAATATTTAATTAAATGACTGTAGTTCTAAATATTTTGAATACCTATTTTAAAACTTTTATGATATCTTTATTTTTTCTGAATTAATTTTATTTCCTAGGTTTGGAAACATTGTTTTTGTATATAGAAACTTTATTGTAGGTTTACTTACTTCAAGTTATTGAGTATTTTTTTTATGTTTGTTGTTGATATAACAGGTTCTAGAACATGAGTAAATTAATATTATTTATGATTATATAAATACATTTTTCATTATTAGTAAATATAAAAATTTTAAATTAATATATAATATTAATATGAAGCACATTTGGTAATATTATCACCTATATATAATAATTATTACCATAATGTTCGTTTCAATATCAATTAAGAATTCCAATTTAGAATACAAACATTAGTCGGTATAGATATTTTCAAAATATTTTTATTTATGGAAATAATTTATTTTTCTTGTTACTTAACAACTGTAATTTCATTTCAGGTAATACTTTTTTGAATATTGTAGAATTATAATTTAAAATGATAATTTAAAAAATCAATCATTAATCTCAATTTAAATGTTATAACTTTTAAGTAATAATAACACTCACCCTTGATGAGTTGACATAGACTTAAAATGTTGAAATTAAATTTAAATTGAATTATATTTAAGTTACAATTTGCACAAATTCACATAACACTAATGGTAATAAGTAATATCAGTAATCGCTGGATCATGAAGAGTTATTATTAACCTTGATAAAGAATCACAATTCACATGATTCAGAATTAATTGGAAAGACGTTCTAAACTAAATTCAATTCTTAGTAGTTCACAGTGAGTCATTGAGTCACAGTACTATGGCACACTGATTCAACTCACTCAGTTCACCTAAAAGAGTCAACTCTTTCATTTGACTCACTCACGAACTACCCATCTCTAATAAAAAGGGAAAATTAAATCAAGTTGTGAGTCGGCTTAGACGTGTTTTTGTGTGCATTTTTATTCATATGTGTGTGTTTTGTTTCATATATGTTATTTTTGTTTGTTAATATTTATCAGGGCTTCTGTGTGTAAATAAATATATATGTATTAAATAATAGTATTGCGTCTTTGCTCTGCTCCTGTGGTTGCTTGTTGTAATTCCCATGTATATACACATAAGAATATGTTTTAAAAATCTGAGATTTTGACATAATTCATAATGTTTATGCATCTATTTGTTGTAATAGCATAACATTTAGTCATAGAACCAGAAATTTAACAATTTTTGCTAAAGTAACCGTAGTTACCCCAGTCTCCTCAAAGATTTGAATGTTAATTATAAATATTTTCAGAGAAAATATTTGTAACTTTCAAATTCAATCTTAAAAGTTTATTAAAATGTCCTTTTCAAAAATAATATTCTAGCTATCAATGGTTTAAGATAAAGTACAATAATTGAAATTATTTCAATTTGCATAGAAGCATTTTTATGATAACGATTTTAATAATTGTCAGATATTATCTATACTTGTGACAACTATATTCTCTGTGCTATAATTTTTTTAATTTGAAAATAATTTCAAACAACTGTTTGTTAAAAGTTTTTTATCCATAGATCGTTCATCCGTTATAGAATTTAATACATAGAGACCTGGCGTGCAGGATCGCTCGTATATTAGTGCAAGCTATAGATTTAAAGATCATTACTTATTCAAATTTATGTTAATACTTTCATGATATTTATTGCAAAATCTTTAAATAAATTAATTGGTGATTTTTTTTTTCAAAAAGCTTCCTTATATTGCTATTAAAATTACTTTTTCTTGGTATCTATGTCTGATTTTAACTGAATATTTAAAGTTTTTCAGGACATAAATTATAAATGTTTCAAATATAAATCTGGATTGACTCATAATTATTTATATAATAATAATAAAATACATTATTAATTATGTTGCGGATCTACCTTGGCTCTTATCATGAAGTAATATATTATCTTATCAGTTGTGATCTTATTTAATTTCATCTTTTCCCGCTATTTATTATATTTATAATGATAAGAATTGTAATCGTTGCTATCGTAATTATAAGTTCAACGTCTTTTATTTAAGATTAATAATTTCTGTTGGTAATTTTATTAATTTGTAACTCTCCTGTGTACTTTTTATAACGAATAATATTTTTAATAATAATAACAGTTCTAATCAAATTTAATAATTTTAGTGTATGTTATGAAGTAATCACAAATTAAGGTATCTTTAGTCGTTTACACAATATAACAAATTTGAAATATNGTAATCATAAATTAAGGTATCTTTAATCGTTTACACAATATAACAAATTTGAAATATAATTGAGTTTGAAGAATGAATTTACATGTTTATAATCCTATTTTAAAATATAAGTTATTAAGGTTTATTACCGTTATATATAAAAAGGTTTGGACAAAATGGTTTATTCTATTCCCTACTTGAGTACAATTGAACTACCATATTAATCTGATAATTATTGTTGTTAGAATTTTATTGACTATACTCTAAATAAAAATTAGACAAAGTAAATGTAAATTAGTATAAAATCAATTAAGTAAAAGATTCTTTAATGTCTAGTAGAACATTTTTCCTATATAGTCTTATAGCTATATTTTTTTATCTTATTATATATTATATAGAAATGGCTATCAATACCTTTGGGCATGACAATCCTGGACAAAGCCTATTTCAAGGGACTGATCTGACCAGCATTCAAGTTAATAATGATTTTCAAGATGATGAAGAAGATCATTTAGAAAAGCAGAGACTTCAAGAAGAGGTATTAATAATGTTAGATAGATTTTTTAGTTTTAGTTGTTAAAGGTTTCCCAATAAATACAGTGAAATTCGCTTATAGCGATCTTCTAGGGACCTAGGGAATCTGATCGTTATAACCGAACTTCGTTATATCCGGATCATAAAAAAAAAATAATTTTTTTGAAAAATTGATTTATTAAACACATTTTAACATTCAAGGTACTAAATTTTAATAAATGTACAGATTATAATACATATATAGTATACGTTTACGATTTGTTTGAAAAATAATCTTTAATAGTAGTTTGTTTATAATTTGAATAAGATTTTTTAACAAAATTAGAAATATTATTTAATGCCATTGATACTTCTGGCGTATTTATGTCACTGTTTACCGAAACAAAAGTACGCACCTGATCAATATAAAAATACATTTCCGAAATAGATGGTAATTTGAATACGATTTCTTCGCTCTCTTCGTCAGCTTGTTCACTTTCATCATTATTTGCATTCAAAATAGACTTGACAATTTCTTCTTCATTGGGTTCTTCATTGGTCAAAAGAGCATCGTCAACCTCCGCAAAACTTTGTATGTTTTCTTCAGAAAAACACTCTGTGTCCAAATGATTTTCACTTACTACTTCTGTTTCGTCGTTTACCAAAGCCTTGAATCCAGCGTGGTGGAAACAGTTTCTTATTGTTGTGGTAGAAACATCATTCCATGCATCGGAGATCATTAAAATTGCATCTAATACTGAAATTTTAATATCTTTTCCCTGTTCCTCTTGGTTAATAATTTTGAGTACTAGTTTTTCCCGAAATTTCACTTTTAATGCTTTTATAATACCTTGATCCATAGGTTGTAACACAGAGGTCGTGTTTGGAGGGAGAAAAACCAACTTTATAAAATCAGTTTGAACAGGAGGATGAGCCGGACAATTATCTACAGTCAATAAGATATGTCGTTTTTCCTTTGCTAGTTGTTTATCCCATTCTTTTAACCAGTCGGAAAATATTTCACCGGTCATCCATGCTTTTTTATTGCTTTTGTAGTCAACTGTCAAGTTTTTGACATTTTTAAAACATCTCGGAGTCTGAGATTTTCCAATTACTAACAATTTTTTTTTGTAAGAACCAGTCATATTAGAGGCTACAAGAAGCGTGAGTCGCTCTTTAGATAATTTACCACCACTGCATGTTTCCCCTTTAAAACGTAATGTTTGAGACGGTGTTAGACGGTAAAACAATCCAGTTTCATCAGCGTTATAAATGTCACAATCTGCATAATTTTTACGCAAATTAGGCCAAACGTGTTCCAGCCAATTTTCCGAAACACCAACAGGAACGCTTGACGATTCTCCGCTTATTTTTCCAAAAACAATATTGTGTCTTTGACGAAAACGGGTAATCCAAGAGGAAGAACATTGAAAATCGATTTTATTAAAACACTTCCCGAATTCGGTCGCTTTTTCTCGAAGTATCGGACCACTTATTGGAATATTTTTAGATCGTTGTATTTTGAACCATTCCAAAAGAGCCTGTTCGACGTCTTGATGTTGGCTACATTTTAATCTTTTGTTAGATGTCACGTCTTTTTGAAAAACGCTTTTTATTTGGTCTTTTGATTTCCATATGGTAGATAGTGTTGATTGACTAATTCCTAGCTCTTGGCAAAGATCTTTATTAGAAACACCACATTCTAAGCGTTCAATTATTTTCACTTTTTCAGCAATAGTGAAACAGCGTCTTCTTTTATTTGACATTTTTATCTACGGAGTTCGGAACGTGTCTAAACGGATAGCAATCAAAACGGCGACTAAACGAGTAAGAAACGTATGCTGTATACAGTACGGGCGTACAAGACACATTATCTGTTACAGATAAGATTAAGAATTATCGATTTGGACGAAATCAAATTTACTACTACAATACTGTATTATTAATCGCTATAGGTGATCAATAAAAACCAATTTTCGTTTTAAAATAACATCGCTATATCCGGATTATCGTTATAACCGATATCGTTATATACGAATAAAAATACTACACATAACATATAAAACCAACCAAATACATCGCTTGGAATCGTTTTACCCGGATTATCGTTGTATACGGCATCGTTATAAGCGAATTTCACTGTATATTGATGTAATAGAGAATACGTATAATGGGACTTTTACCAGGATAAAACATATAGACGGAGTAAAAAAAAAATTTATGGTAAGAGTAGGAATGCACCAAAGTTTTGCTTTAAGCCCTTTTTTATTTTCTATAGTGATGGTTAAAATTACTAGAGAAATAAGGAGAGGGACCATGGTGCATGTTGTTTGTTGACAATGTAGTGTTAATAAGAGAAAATAGGGAAGAAATAAATGAAAGGCTAGAGGTGTAGAGATTGGGTTTAACAATTAGTAGAAATATGGTGAGAAATGATGGCAATAAAATGAGGAGAGTAATGATAATAAATGAGGATGTGATAGATGAAGTAGAAAATTCTAAATATTAAAAATCATTTGTAATAGTAGCCAGAATTTGCTAATATTTAAGTAAAGAAACTTTTGATATTTTTAAAGAAGATATCAAACATCTAAAACCCAAAAAGATAATTTGCCAGACATGAATCTTTGAACATATAGATAGCTTAGTAAGACGTTTGACTTATGTGTATATATATATATATATACATAGGTGTCAGGTAATTAATAATGGCAACANTATATATATATACACATAGGTGTCAGGTAATTAATAATGGCAACAATATTTTGGTGAAAACACTAACTTAAAGAATCATAATTAATATAATTTGGTAGGAAGTGTGCACAATGGACCTAAAAGTCTGAGTTCATGGTTAGTTGTTGCTTACCTCTCTAACAAATAAAACTAGGAACATTTGTACAAAAAAACAGTGTTGTTGACGAGATTTTGAGACTTAGAATTAAGTGTGAATGGATCAAGAGAAGTGTGTTGTTTTGTGCAATAAGAAAATCCAAATCTCTAAAGAAAGTTCTATACGACTGTAGCGAGATACAAGTTTCATTTACAGTTCCTGTACCACACAACTCCCTATGGGTGATTCCCTGCTCCCAGGTGTTGATCATTCCCTAGATGTACATTCCACATTTCCTATCAGGTCAATAGAGGGGCTTCCTTTAGTTCTGACTGTTAATGAAAATGACGATTTTCCGAGTATCTTATCTTTACGTGAGTCACATCCTCTTTTCCCTTTCAAGTAGGGAATTTAGTGAGTCGGTTAATTTCTTATTTGTGCTTTGCCACCTTTTCCTAATGTCACAAAAGATTCTTCAGCCTTCCTCTTCTCAGATTTCTGGGAAACTAATTTCTTCCCTTCCTTCTGGGTTGTCAGTGGCTTAGTAACATAGTTTGTGAAACAAACTCTTCCTATTCTAAAATATAGACTGCATTTGAGTTCCTCCAGTGTGATCATGTTCTTCTTATCCACACTTAGGAATAGAGTTTGTTCTTTAGGGCCAACCTCTGTCTCATAGTAGATTATTTTGATGGTTATGTTCAGTCCCGGGTTCTGTTTTTCCAAGATTTTCTTACAATCCTTGAGCAGTCCCGGTATGTGACTGACCATCTTTTTGTATCTGGTCGTGCTGTAAGCCTCCATTTGAAGCTTAGCACCAAGGTTTTATTTTATTGACATTTTCAGTGAGACATCTCTTAAGCTGCACTGACCACAAGTGCTTCTACAATGAGCCTAGTGTTTTCAAACCTTGGTACATTGTTTCCATCAGTACCCGATAGTATCGAGTCTCCAATACAAATTTCAATGAGTTGCTTTTGTTCAGTAGTTACTAGTGGGATAGCCCGTGGGATCATTGCTACTTTTTTTTGTTGGTTACCACATACTTACAAATTGGTACTCAACGGGTTTTCTTTACTGGAAGTTTAGGTCCCTTAGTTTCTAATACAAGATTTTTGGTAACCTCCGACTTTACCAAGTCATCAGTTTCCTTATATTTTTTCTTCAGTTGGTTCTTTTGTCCTTTTGTGTTTTCGTGGTTCTCTGCAGCTTGAGCTTTTAAATGCTATTAAATATCTTAGATTTAAGTTTAAGACCTTCAATCCTTTCAGCAACTTCACCCAGTTTGTTTTGTGACTTCTGGTTTGCCTCTACTGGCATCATCTCTGTGCTAGTAGACGGTTCACTTAATGTCTTGTTGTTCTCATTGAGATTTTCAATTATAACAATTCTTCTACAAAGATCTATTAGTTCTTGTTTTGATAAGTTGTCTGTAAGATCCCAAGTTCGTTGTTTTGTGTTTTTTTTTATGTTTTTATCCATATAGTTTCCACGAATAGTAGAGATATGATGATCCATCACAGCAGAGCTCAATACTATGATAAGGCTTGAGTTGTTAAATCTGTGATCCTTACAGATCTCCCTATAGATAACAATTACTGTTACTAATTGTTGTGTTACTAAAATAATTGAAAACTAAAATTTTATAATAAAGAATTAATTAATTTTTTTCAGCTTAATAAAGAAATGGCAGAATTATTTAATGAAAGTGAGGCCAATATGAGTGTTATAAGTTCTAGTCATTGTAGTGACAATTCTGATGATGGTAAATTTGTTTAATTGAAATTTTTTAACTTTATATTTTATACTTGTATGGATTAAATTAAATTATTTTCCTTATTAAGAGGAAGTAAAAATAATATATTAATACCATCCACTCGAAATATATTTTTCCATCCAATATATTTTTAGAAAAATTGGTTTATATTTTGATTTTATATTTATATTTAATGTCCTCTTTGTAAAACTGCTTCTGGTAAAGAGAATGGAAAAACCCTAATAGCTCAACACAATGAAATTGAATCTCAGTACATAAAAACTGAGTCTGAATGTGTTCCTCCAACTGAACTATGTACTTTATTTTTTTTTAATTTTCAATTTTATATTTAATAAATTATTTAATTATGTATTTAATTATTTTAATATGTTCAGCTAAAGTACCTTATTCTTATCTGTATTATGTATTTTATTAAGTTTTTACATGTGAAACATTGTTGTTAATATTTATAACTATATTTAAAAAATTTTATTTACTTAACATTATTGATTTCCAATATAGAATTCTGTTTATTTTTTTTCCAGATTTAGAAAGTAACACGAGTCATAAAAAATCTATTCCTAAAGTAAAAAAAAAAAAAGACTGCATTATATCTAACAAAGTTTTTGAACATTTTCATCATAATGTTAACCAAAATTTTCATCCGGATTTTCATAAAGATGGTATAAAATATTTTTTAACGACTTTTGTAAAGCTTCTAAGTAATATAATTAATCATTTTTTTTATTTAGGATCATTTCCTTCCCCAATTCCTCAATACAATTCTCCAAATCAAGAAAAACCAACTAATTTAACTGAAGTTGCTCATAATGTAAGCAAGAATTATGTATATGAAGGTATAATTATGAAATAATTAATTTAAAATTTTTATATTACAGAATATAAATGCACTTATGATGCTTATGTATATTTGGTAATTTTCGAAGAAATAGTAACCCAAAGACATATTATATAAACAATTTTTCTTAATTTTTATATATGTCTTGTAAAACCTTTAATATAATATATTAAGCCAAAGATATACAAGGAAATTGACTAATTATAATACCTTTCACAAATGCTTATAAGTATAAAATATTATATATATATATATACAGGTTCATCAGTTTATCATAAACCACTCGATTACTCTCAAAATAAATACAATATTGAAAAAAAATTTTGCCTTTTTACATTTATTTCTTAATGTATATGCTAATAATTACTATTTAGGATCATTCTTTATTACTCAAATAGATTTCAAATTTATTTTTTTTATGCAATATACATATTGAACTAGTTTATCAAATAGAAAATAATCTAATTAAGAAAATGACTGGTCAATAGCAACTTTTGAGCTAGTATTTCAGAAGTTCTTAACAATATAAGTAATGATTGGAGGTGAGAAATAGGTACTGCTATTTTCCTGGGTTTACTTTTCTTCTCGCCTATGTATAAAAATGGTAATAACTTCCAAAGTACTGGTTCAAAAGTTGTTATCAGCCAGTAATTTTCTTAATTAGATTAATAAGTTTTATACTTTTAAACATTTGTGTGAAGTATAATTAATCAATTACCTTATTTATCATTGACTTAATATATTTTATTTATTTATTGATTTTCAAAATAATCTTTGGTCCTTTTTTTTTTTTTTCCACATTCCGGCATGTTGTGGACCGCCCTGGAACTACCGCGAGGTATTGCTTCAGGGCCACGCCGCCTAAAATTCACACCACCACGTTATGAATCAGCCCGAAATTAATCAAGAGCTGATTCACAACGTGGTGTGGCCTCCCCCGTCAACCGCATCCCAATAGTCGGGATCCGTTGCCCGGGTTGCACTTTGGTCCTATACCCCTCTAACCTTCAAAATAGTATCAATTTTTTTTATAAAAACATCTTTTTCTAGCTTAAAATAAGAAAATTACAGATGTTAATAACTTTTTAACTAGTATTTTAAAAGACATTAAAGACATTATTCTAGGGCTGTAGAAGTAGTGTGGTTCATAGATGCATTCAGATTAAAAAACACTTCATTTTCAGTCATTATAGTAAAATGTTAATAACTAAAAAAAATGTTGGTTTAAAATTTGTTAACGTCCAATCATTTTCTTGTTTTTAATGTACTTAAACATATATGTTTCCATTTAAACATAAATAGATAATATTTTAAAGGAAAGATAATTTTCTTCTTTTCAGAAGTTTATAGTGTCCTATTTTGTGTTCTATAATTTTCAAAAAAAAAAAAAATTCCTTCCGTTTTATAATTTTAAAAATATTGCGCGAGGCATAGTTAATCAATTTTCCTGTATTACATCTGTAATATGTACAAAAGCCATACAAATGGGTTTTTGAGATTTTTAAAAATTTGTTTAAAAAATTATGTTTTGTTATATGTGTTAAAAAATTACTATTAAATTTTAATAGGAATGTTTATAAATTTTAAATATATTTTTATATTCCTGTAAGTGACTAAAATTTACTTTAGTTTTTAAAAATAGCTACAGATTGGTATTTTTGGTGAAATACTGAAGTGGTTATTGAATTAGGCTATTATTCTATGCATTAGTCCTTATAAATGAATTCCCTGAAAGGATGAACCAAAAAAATATTTAATTGTTTATAAATCAAGAAATTAATAATACTAAACAAAATAAAAATAAACTTTTTTTCAAAATTATTATCACTTTAGAAGAAATGTTATGATGAAAGATTAATCAATCTTCCAATAACATTATTTTCTTTTAAAATTAATTTATTTTTATTTTTAAGAAATGCAAGGCGATACAAACCAAGAAATAACAAAAACCATTAATGAAATAAGACGTAGAGAAATATCAAGATTAGAAACTGAATTGGCAGAATATAAAATGAANTAAGACGTAAAGAAATATCAAGATTAGAAATTGAGTTGACAGAAAATAAAATGATAGCAAATATAGAAATTGAAAGTTTAAAAAAAAAATTATTATTAACAGAATCTGAAAATCAACGAGTTATAGTACAATATCAACATCAATGTGGTAAATATTTTATATTTATAAAATATAATATTTCAATATTTTAGTATTTAATTTATTAAATAATAGTTTAAAATATTTGAATTAAAAAAAAGTAAAATATAGTTAAATAATTAATATATATTTAAATAATTAAGTAAAAAAATATATGTATATTTTTAGAGAATTTAAAAAAACAAGCTCAACAGTTAGAGGAAGAAAATGAATGTTTGAAACATAAAGTCGAATTATCTGAAAAATCAAATGTCAAAGTGAGTTAATTTTAGTTTTTAAATAGTCTAATATATATTTTAGCTTCTATGTGTAGCTAAGAAGCTATTGGTTTTACTTTTCCATGTTTTTTTGTAGATAAGTTTAATCCACTTCTTTGTACCTATTATGCTCAATAATATGTCAGAAAATTACTAAATGTATCTAAATAAAACTATTATGTGTACTACGAATTATTACAAAATTTTTATTGATAATACTTTAGACAAAAATCCTGCAGACTATACTTTTTTTTAAAATCCAATCATTTAATATACTGTTGGGACTTAAAAATCATATCAACATTTTTTTCTTTATAATTTTTGATAATTTTCTAAAAACCTTACCATTTTTAATTTTACAACAAGTTAAAAATAATAAAATGTATATTGTGATAAAAAAAATAAAGTATCCAAAATATAAATTTCTAGAAGTTATATTAGGTATTAAAGTTGTATGAACGCAGCGCCCGGTGGTATTCACGCGGGTTCTTCAACGTTGGTGGTTTTGTTTTGTCTTACGTTTTAGCTATGTCGAGGATAAAGAATAAGATGAGTGGACTGTATGTTTGAATGTTGAATGAATTTCACAAGATATAATTATAAAAATTAAATGTATTATATAATAAATATAAAATCTTATATACACCAATGTGGATAGGGGGGACACTTAATACTAATGCCACAAAGGCAATGATATAAACAAATAATAAATTATACAAGTGAGTCTTAGAAAGATAAATGAACAAGCATTATACTTATCTGCTAAATGAAAACGGCTGATGATAATGCTGAATATTGAAAGGATCAAGTGTCGAATGCAAGTTGCTGACCAAAGTGTACAATATGCTGTCAAAAGTATTGTGATGTGTCTCAGAAAATATATAGACCCAACGGCGATAAAACTGAGCGCACAGGGTACGAAAAGGTGATATTTTCTTTTTACAGTAAAACGAATACAAAACTACTAGCTCGCAAAAACGCCATAGAGCTTATAACAGAAGAAGCGTTAAGATGGCTGCAACAACGGTGACATAGAGAGAAAAACCGACAACAACTCTATGTAACACAACGATAACATGAATAATCAAAAAACACATTTTCTTGACAGCATATTCGATCGATGTGTATCCAACAAAAGTCAAAGAAAAATCACACCATTTCCAGTAAAAATAGCTGATTTTAACATGTATATAGCAACATCTACATAGTTAAATAAAAATTATAAATTTAATGTACCATACAATTAAAAAAAATATATGTTTCGATGTCTTGTCTTCTCTGAGTTATTGGCCTCAAATCATGCCAATCATGTAATTTAAAAATCTAAATACAATGCCATTATTTAATATAAAAAAGAAAAGCTTAATATCATTGAATTATCACACAACTAATACAAAAACCATATAATTTTTGGTTAAAATAGTTGATTTTAAAAAAGGTTTTGTGTAACAATGGAACATCCACATCATTCAAAACTAATCAAGTTATAGTTTATTTAATGCATTTTATGATTATAAAAAGAAAGATGTTCCAGTGTCTTGTTTTCTATTAGTAATCGACTTTTAAAATTGTAAATCATGTAATTTTTGGTGGATATGTTAAGCTTTTCAAAAATACATTGAAGCATTTAGGACAGTGATTTTAATTATTGTTAGATATCAATTAATACTAACCTAAAAAAATGTCTTAACTCCAACCTTTTCTGGATCCCTACTGTACTTTATTTTTGATTGTTTGTTAATAGTTAACTAAAGATATGGATAAAATGCGTTTAAATATGGTCAATCTTGAAGAACAACTCACTATTTTAAATCGAAATAATGGAACAAAGCATTATGATACAAATTTTGATGTTATTATTAATGACTTAAAGAAAAATCATGCTCAGGAAGTTGCTTATTTACAAGATCAGTATAAAAATCTAATGGATCAAATGAAAGCAAAAGTATATTATTTTGTTTAAAAAAATATTTAGTCTATTATTTTATTGCTATTTAAAAATAATATCTAATTTAACAACTCAAATTTTTTATTAAGTTATTTATATAATCAAATGTTTTATTTTTATTTTTTAGGATAATCATTGTTTGATATTATCAAATGAATTTAAACAATTGCAACAAGCTCACTACAAAACTATTTCAGAAAACAGTCATCTAATAAATGATTTATCTAAAGAATTGAATAAAACACATAAAATGAATCATACATTTCAGCCATCTAATAGTTTCGAAAATATTATTCAACTAAATAATCAACTTACCCAGTGTGCAAAACAAAATCAACAATTAAATAATACAATAGAAAAATTAACAGCAAGTTTTTTTTTACTTAAATAAATCATTTAATTTTTCTTTCATGTTTAATAACCTCTCTATAAGTTATGTTTGTGCCATAGAGATTAGGAAAACCTACATAGCCCAGTGCGACAGAATCAATCCTGGTATTTACATACTGAGACACGACATTTTACTGACTGAGCTATGAAGGCCACTAAATTTAAATAAATATGTAAATATATGACATATATTGTGTAGTAAATGTGTAACATTTTACATAGGTTGAAAATGAAAAATTACGATCAGATTTAAATACAAAAGTTGTCAACCTTAGTCTCATCAAAGTTGATAAACCTACAGAAGATTCTGATATGAATAAATTAAAAGATAATTATCAAGAAACTTTACAACAACTTCAAAAACAAAGAGACGATGTTAGTAAGCTCACAGAAATATTAAAAATTAAAGACAAAAGTATTGCAGAAAAGGAAAAAAAAGAAATAGCATATCATGATTGCCTAAATAAAATACAGGTATTTTAAATTTTTAGTATTTGCATTTTATTTTAAAAGTATCTTGTGTTTCAGTTTGAGTTGAATAAACACATCCAAGAAAAAAATCAATCAAGTGTGCACTCAAATCATGATTGTGAAACTTTAAGAAACACTTTAGAAATGCAATTAGAAGATACTTTTTGTAAATTGATTCGGGTTGAAGAAGATGGTGTTGCTATAATGAAACAAATAAAAAATGATGAAAAACTATTGAGTGCTAATATTGTTGATGAGTATATGTACTATCATCAAGTTTCTATGGAGAAATTTACAAAAGAAAAAGATGAAGAGATGAAACAATTACAGTATGTAACAATCCATCTACTAAATATACTTGTGTATATTTATTTATTATGTTTATTCTATTCATATTGTTTTGTATTAAAATTCTTGTAACTTAAAAAGTACTTATATAAAAATTGTTATTGCTACACTAACATTTTTTGTAAGAAAAGCACTAAACTATTTTTTAATTTTGAAAAATATTTTTAATTATAGACCAATAGTTAAAGGAGTTATCAGTATATTTGAGAGACAATATAGGGTGCTTCTATTATCATAATCCTCTTAATTAATCTTCTTCTTCTTCTTGGGTTTATTGGGCCTTTAAGACCATCTCGTCTCACAACCAAGCTTCCAGCCTTCTCTGTCCACTGCCAAATCCCTCCAATTGGACACACCTCCAATCTCAAGGATGCTCAACATCCTTTTTTACAACATCTTCCCAGCGCATTCTTGGTCTTCCGAAAGGTCTTTTACCTACAGGATTTTGTTCAATCACTGCATGTAGAAGTGGATTTTGGTTCCTCCAAGCATGGCCGGTCCATCGTAGTCTTCTTCCTCTGATAATCTTCAATATATTCGGACCACTATATAGTGTTTCTAGTTCTATATTCTTTCTTCGTCTCCACTCCCCAGTTATTTCGTCCTTGACTGGGCCATATATTTTCCGTAATACTTTTCTTTCAAAGGTAATAAATCTCTGTTCGTCCATTTTTCTAAGTGGCCATGTTTCTGATCCATATAATATAACCGGTCGTATCAGGGACGTATATAATTGTTAATTAATTCTTCGCGATATTACTCTTGAATGTAGTATCTTAGTGAGTCCAAAGTAACATTTATTCCCAGCTTGAATTCTCGCTGCTACCTCGTTTGCTATATTATTTTTTTCAGTCAAAATAGTACCGAGGTATTTGAACTATTGTACTCTTTTAAATTCGTAATGATCTATTTTTATGGACTGACAAAAGGGTAGCTCTCGTCTACTCAAGATCATATACTCCGTTTTTTGTTCGTTTACGTATAGTCCTACTTTTGATGCTGCTTTATACAATCTACTAAATAATATCTTCAATCTATCTTCAGATTCTTCCATCAACACTATATCATCCGCATAAGCAAGTATACCTATCGCCGTGTCTTGTAGTCTAATACCTTCATGAGGTTCAATTTTCATTTCCCTAATTACCCTCTCTAAAACCACGTTGAACAGAATCGGCGATAACGAATCACCTTGTCTTAGTCCTGAATTCACTCTAACCGGGCCAGTTATTGAATTTCCCACTTGAACCCTTACCAAGGTCTCCATTACACTGATCGATATTAGATTGACCAGTTTTTGTGGGAAATAAAATTCTTTCATAATATTCAGTAGACTGTCTCTATAAATACTATCATATGCTTTTTTAAAGTCCACGAAAAGTGTATGTATTTCTTTATCAAACTCCCATTTTTTTTTTGAAACAATTGCCTAATTATGAACTTCTGGTCCGTCGTAGATCTACCAGCTCTAAACTCTCCTTGATAGTTTCCTATTATTTGTTCTGCTTTTTCTTTAATTCTGTCTAAGACACAATTCGAGAATATTTTATATGCTACATTAAGCAAGGATATTCCCCGATAATTGTTGCAATCCTGTCTATCACCTTTTTTGTGAATTGGCACACCACCGCCACCTTCCAATCCTCTGCAAGTTTTTCTGTTGTCCACACCCTGCTAATGACTTGCCAGATCCATCGTATTGCATCTTTTCCTCCATATTTTAAGAGTTCCGCTTGAACACAATCCTCTCCTGGGGATTTGTGACTTTTTAATCTTTGTACTTGTACTTCAATTTCCTCAAGTGAGGGGTGTGGGCATTCTTGTGTATTTATGTTCCTAATATTAAAGAGACATTTTTCGGTTGGTTCCTCACAGTTTAGTAGATGGTCAAAATACTTTCTCCATTTTTCAGCTATTTCTTTCTCTGTAGTTATTAACATTCCATCATCATCCTTAAGAAACCGTTCCTTCTTTTTAAAATCTTCTTTTAAATCTTTCACTCTCTTACACATATCGCGGGTCCTATTTAACCTAAAGTCCTGTTCTGCATCTTGCATAATATTTTGAATATACTTTCTTTTTTCAAATCTTATTGTATTGTGAGCCTCTTTCCTCCGTCTGCTAAATTCTGTAGCACTTTCTTTATTATTAGTATCTTTCAACCATTCTTCCCGGGCTATCTTTCTCCTTTGTACTGCATCTTCACAAATTTTGTTGAACCATGGTTTCTTTCTCTTTTTTCTTATCCCTAAGGTTATTTTTGCGGTTTGTTGTACAACACCTCTAATTTTGCCCCAAACATCATTCACATCGTCTGTGTTTATTATTTGTTGTTCTTTAAGATTTTCGCTGATTTTTTTGTTGTAATTTTTATATATGTCACCGTCTTCTAACTTCTCAATATCATACCTCTCTATTGTATTTAATTTGTGCATGCTTTGCTTCTTGAATTTTACTCTTATCCAAATACCTAACAGAAGATGGTTGGAGTTTGCGTCGGCGCCTCGTAATGTTCTCACATTGATTATACCATTTTTAAACCTTTTGTTAACCAGTACATGGTCAATCTGGTTCTTGTGTCTCCCATCCGGTGACACCCAAGTATATTTGTATATATCTTTGCGTGGGAACATAGTGCTTTTAATTATTAAACCTTTTCCTAATGCAAAATTTGCTAGTCTTGAACCATTATCATTCGAGTGTATTGGAGGCTGTGTATTCCTGCCACTTCATAGTATATCCTTTCCTTTCCTATTTTAGCATTTAGGTCACCTAGTATAATTTTTATATTTCCCAACGTTGTATCAAATATCTCCTCAAGTGTATCGTAAAACTCTTCCTTTTCTTCCTCATCTTTATCCTTCGTTGGCGCATGTACATTGATTAACACTATATGAAGGTCTTTATCCTTTAGGGTTAATGTCGAGATTCTCGGATTTACATATTTGAACTCTTTAATCATATGTAGAATCGATTCATGTACAGCAAAACCAGTCCCTAGTTTGTACCCTCGTTCGCTTCTTCCATTTATGATTGTTGTTTGTGACATTTTTGTTGTTCCCGCATCCTCCAATCTCATCTCTTGTAACCCCACACTCTTCATTTTGTATCTCTTCACTTCACCTACTAATTCCGCTGCTACTCCAGGTTTGTATAGTGTTTGTATATTCCAAGTACTACATTTTAAATCCGATATCCAATTTCCAGTCGTTTTTCCCAATCTAGTCCGAAGCTTGTTGTTGTTCGAATCCTGAACATGAAGTTTTTACAGTACAGTTTGTCGGCCTGTAGCTAACCTATCTAAAGATAGGTGTCAGAGTTATCTTTCGATAACCCTAACAAATAGGGTACGCGGGGTCGTCACACCTGTAGACTTAATAAAGTCTCCCTTGCGGGACCTCTTAATTAATAGAAAAATAAAATTAATATTGAGAATTTTTTTTTTTCATTTAATTACATCTCCTCCTCCTTTTTCTTTCTCTTTCTTTCTTAATTCCTACTACTTGGGATTGGCCACCCTTATCCTAAACTTCCACTTGACACGATCTCCCATATCATCTATCACATCAGCTGTCCACAAATCGCATTCAATAGCATCCCTCCATCTCTATAACTGTTCTTGCAGCTTCCGATTCTTCTCTCCGCATAACATGACCAAACCATCTAAGTCTATTTTCTCTCATCTTATCCATGATTGACGCTACACCTATAATCCCTCTTATGTGCTCGTTCATTATCCTATCTTTTCTAATCACTCCACTCATCCATCTAAGCATTCTTATCTCTGCTACACTCATTCTCTGCTCTATTTTCTTATCAACCGCCCAACACTCTGAACCATTCATCATAGCTGGCCTTATTACAGTTTTGTAGAATTTACCTTTCAGCATCATTGGAATTCTTTTATTGCATAAGACACCAGACGCTTCTTTCCACTTCAACCACCCGCACTTAATTCTGTGTCTTACATCCTCGTCAATACCGCCACTCTTTGGCACAACTGACCCTAAATACTTAAAATTCTCCACCTCTCCAATTACGTCCTTGCCTATTGTCACTGACCTCATTTCATCTACCTCGTGTTCTCCTTTGTCAAACTCGTACTCTATATACTCTGTCTTACTACTACTTATTCTTAAACCCTTTTCTTCAAGAGCTGTTCTCCACACCTCTAGCCTTTGATTAATTTCCTTCTTATTTTCTCCTATTAACACTACATCTTCAGCAAACAACATGCACCACGGCGCCTCTCCTTGTATTTCTCTAGTAATTTCATCTATCACTATAAAGAATAAGTAAGGGATTAAAGCAGAACCTTGGTGCACACCTACTCTTACCCGAAAACCTTCTGATACTCCTCCTACGCTTTTTACCCTAATACAAGTTCTATGATACATATCCTCTATTATATTAATGTACCATTCCGGAACTCCTTTTCTCATTAATGCCTACTTTAAAACCTCACTCGGTTCTCTATCATATGCTTTATCCAAATCTATAAATACCATACAAAGCTTTTTATTTTTTACTCTAAACTTTTCTATTAGTTGCCTCACACAAAATAATGGCTCCATTATTGACTTACCAGGCATAAATCCAAACTGGTTTTTAGATACCGATATCTCATTTCTTATTCTCTTATCTATTACCTTTCCCAAAATTTTCATACTCATAAGCTTTATGCCTCAATAATTTCCACACTCCTGTATGTCACCTTTACCTTTAAATATCGGCACCACAATACTATTCCTCCATTCATTTAGAATTTTCCCTTTTAATAAGATTTTATTTAAAAGTTCCTTCAACCACCTTATGCCAACACCGTCTAATATTTTCCATACTTATACTGGAACTTCATCTGGTCCCATTGCTTTATTCTTTTTCATTGATGTCACAGCCTCCCACACTTCTTTTTCACTAAATAAGTCTACCAGTCCCTCATTCCACAAGATATCCTCTAATGTCTTTTTGGGTACTCCTCATTCAATAATTTTTCAAAATACTTTTTCTATCTTTTTCTTGACATCATCATCACTCGAGAGTACCTTATTATCAATACTTTATACACCTTATATAATGACAATCTTTAGACCTTTTCTCTCTTCTCTTTGCAAGTCTATAGATTTTTTTCTCGCCTTCCTTTGTTCCTAGCCTATCATACAACTCATCATACCTCTTAAACTTCGCCTTACTTACTGCACACTTTTCATTTAATTACATATTTTTCTCAATTTATCAACCATATGGTATTTTTTATATTCATCCATTATTTCTATAAGAGTAGTAACTTATTTTTTTAAAGTAGTACTATATATAATTAACTAGTTTATTTATTATATATTGATTTAATTTAGAAAATGACTGTCAATCAACTTTTGGACATAAATATTTTGGAAGAATTTAACAATTTTATATATAGGCAGGATTGTGGCTGAAATATTTCTAGCATTAAAGAATAAAAGCTCATACGCATTACCTCTAGTTATTTTTTTATTATTTTAAATCAACTATAACTTGGTAGTAATAACAATTAAAAAGAGTTTATTGTTTGTAATAATTTGCCTATTTATTTATATTTTGAATATCTTATATATTTATATATATTACAAATATAATTTAAAAAAAATAACTTTTAAGCTTATAAAGTTTCATAAATTAAGTAATATTAATTTCTATTGGAGAGTATTAAAAAAATATGGTAGTACTTTAATTAGTATAAACTGAAAATTACAAATACTATTTTTAGATTTACTTAAATATTTTTTTAATTTGGTTAGATAAAATTGTTTGAATATTTTTATGTACATTACATGAGTATATCAACAGTAATTTTTTTATTTAGATATAACTGTGTCTTCAGTTTTATCCTGATATCTCGACTTTATTGCGTAATTCACTTTGAATAGTTAGCTATTTTGGGTTATACTATATTTTTTTTATTGTTGAAGTTATGATCTATATTCTTCTTCTCCATACATAATTCGACCCTTAGGATTATACTGACAAGTTCCCCTATTTGATGAATTCCTAATCTCTAGTATATAACTCTTACTAAAGCTTCAACATCTTTTTTATTTGGTCCTCTCATCTTAGACAGTCTTCCCATTAGTCTTTTTTATTTCTAATTTGTCATTTATATATTTTTGACAAAAATATTTAACTCACTATAGATCTATTAACTTTTTTATAAATATGTATATAACTCCAAAGGTTTTCTTTGAACATTTTCTAAATGAAAAATAAATATAAGATGAGAAGAAGTATTGATTGTGGTGATTTAGAATTTTTTTTTTTTTGTTAATATTTATAATTTGTGGATCTTACAAAATTGAATTAATTATGTTAAACTATTTTTATTTTGTAGAAATAGAATTGAAGAATATATAAAAGAAATTGATGAATTAAAACAAATGTATGTGAAATTGTGTTCAGAAAAAGAAAATAGCTTAAATGAAAAAGAGAAAATGAAAAAGAATTTTGATGTTTTAAATTCTCAGTTTCAAACATTAGATAAACAGTATGCATTAGTTATAAAAGGTATTCTCATTTTTTAATTTATCTTATAAAATAACATTTATATTAAATTGAGTAAAAGAAGTCATTGTAAATGGATTTTTTTTTAATCAATACACAAGTTTTTATTTCAAATTTACATTTAATATGATCGCAAAACATCAGAATCAGAAATTTTCTGATTCTATTTTATTTAAATTTTCTAAATTTTCTAACTAAGAATAGTTAGAAAATTAGAATAGCAAAAAAAAGAATTTTCTTAAAGAATTCAGAAAATACATTTTTAATTTATAATAAAATCTGTGGAATATTCTAAGAGAAAAGATAAATTTACAATTACTCCATTCCACCTTACATCCTTTAACAATTTTAGGATGTACATTATTTATATATTAATGTATTTTTTTTTTTCAAATTTTAAAATTAGGAGTATTTTCCTATGAGATTTAAAATAATATCTACAAAATTTGTATATGACATGATTAACATGACACATTTTAGGCTCAAAGCTTAGATAAAATCTAAAAATTTGTAGTTTTTTGGATATTTCTATAGAAGTTTTGATTTTTTAAAAATGTTATTAGGAAAATTTTTGTAGAATTTGTAATTTATGTACAAGTGTTCTTATAAATTTTTAGCTTCGATGCGAAGCTGAGAAGGTATTAATTTTACCATGATGTGATTTTGCCACAAAAGATGTCTTGCCACTTTTTCTCAGCTCTCACTGGACCGATTTCTTTCAACAATACGTCAAAAGATCACAAATTGTATCTAGTTGAAGACATTACCCTTAAAAATTGAAAAATTTCCTCTAGTTCCACGCAAATGGGGGAAATATCCAAAAAAATTACAAATTTAAAATTCGGTAAATTTTGTCATTTTTTTCACCTTTTTTTTTTTAAAACTTCCATAACTTTTTCAAATATTAACAAATCAAAATAATATTTTTTTATATTGAAACCTTAGGTAATTTCCTTTTGTTTGATATAATTTTTTTTTGAAAATCTAACACTATTCTGCTCACAAGCTTATTTTATGTATCGGGTCAATCCATGCCAAATCATCCAGAAGTGGTTGCACGACCACCTCATATTTTTCTGAAAATTTCAGGGTTTATACATAATGTATATTTAGATTAAAACGATTTTTTTTTTATGATCTTCCCATTGTTATGGCTATTTCAGTGTAAAAAAAGTTAAAAATAGCTAGATTGTTAAAAAACACACAGATTATTTAATTTCAACTCAATCGAATTAAAATTTTAGATTTGACCCTATTATTACTTAAAGTTTACAAAAAAAAAAAAATTAATGTGAAATTCTAAACTTTAATGACTTTCAAAAAATGGTGCTTTTTTTGTGAAAATTGGCGTTATTGAGCTCACTTAAAACCATTAAGAAGTTATTATTTTATTGTGATTTTTACATGTGGTATTGTATAGTGTATAATCTATGTTTCAACTAAATTTCCAATTAATTGGAAATTAAGTTCCCCAACAGAGATATTGCACTTAGAATACACGTATTTTTATAAAATTTCTAACTTTGTAGGCCTCTAAATCCCAAGATAATTGTTTTAAATATTTGAATTTACATAATCATAAGCTAGTTTAATATGTATGTTGCCATTTAAAAAAAATAAGTTGACACTCCTACTACATCAAGGATAAATATAAAATATAGTCCTTAAATAAAAATATATATATATATATTACATTGTAACCAACAAAAGTAAAAATAAATTTCACTAAAAATTATTATTTAAAAAAAATTGAGTGGCTAGTGGTAAAAAAATCACTCTGTATAAATCACAAATTAATTATTTATTTTAGAAAAAGAAGAATTGGCTATTGAATTAATTAGTGTCAAAAAAGAGTTAAATTTTTTGCAAGATTCATCTCATAAACAAATGGTATTATTTTAATTTATTAATATTTTATTTTATTCTTAATTTATTGTGACTGAATAATTTTTTTTATGTATAAAAAGATTGTTTTTTCTTCTATATGATTTTTCATTCAATCATTTTAATAATTTGTAGCACAAATTCAAATATTTCGCCCACAATTAAAAATTAACATTAATAAATAAATCTAACTTTTTTAATGGTAGTTTCAATATTTATAATCTATTATATAGTATCAATTATTTTGTTTTTTTCATTCTCTCTATTCAATCCCATCTCTTAACTAAAATTCTTCAAACTGAAACTCAAATATATTATCATTTTAAATAAAATAATTTTTATGTAAAATGTATAATCAAAAGTGACTTTTGTGTTAAATATCTATAAAAATAAACAAATATCTAGTAATTTTGGACAATACAATTATGAGGCTTATAGAGAATGTGCCATGATAGAAATGTAAAAATTATGTTTTGTATCACAATTTAAACAGGGTGCAATGTATTGAAAGAAAATATTAAAATGATATTATAATAATTAAATATTTTTTGAATCTGTAATTAGTTTAATATTTATATAAAATCTACTTTTGGCAAAAAAAAAAAAAAAAATATTTTCAAGAAATTTATTTATATTTAAGTAAGTAACTTATATTATAGAAAATCTAAAAAATTCTAAAATATTATTACATTTAATACATTATTTACAAAAATATAACTACATTGTTCTGTCCAATAACAAATAAGATTCAAAATCTATGAGATTGTTCAGGTGAAGTATTAATAATTTAGTTTATTCAAAACTGTCATAGACTGTTGTCTAAGATTAATAAAAATATATAAATTTTTCATATTATTCCTCATATTTATCAAAANTTATATTAAAAAAAAGGGCATCATTATATAATTTAATGTACAATAGGAATATGGTGTTAATATAATGAAAATATTAAAATCATCTGATTTTAATGATTTAACTTTATTTTTTGGGATACTTTCATAAAAAAAATTCAAGGTGATTTTTTTTTTAAATTTTGGAAGCATCATCTAAAGTTAAATATAATTCCAGCTGTTTTGACGTATTATTTTATAAAAAGATACAATAGGAGACATTGTTAAATAAATATCTTTTCCAAATTGCAATGAAGCTTATATTTTAGATAGGTTATACTAAATTTATTTTTAAAAATAATTTATGTTAGTTGGAAAAAAAAATTGAAGACCTAAAAAATGAACTAAAAATTCAATCACGCCAAAAAGAAATGATAGACCAGTTTAAAATTGATTTAGCTCAATCTAAAGAACGAGTATTAGCAACAGAGCAACGATTATTGGCAGAATATAATTTAAAAGTAGAAACTTATAAAGAACAATTAGAAAAGTTAAAAAAGTTATACAATGACAAAGTTTGTTAATTTATTTTAAATTAAATTTACTTAATTTTGTCCAAATTTTAATATATAATTATAAAATCTAGGTTGAAGAGTTAAGACAATCCAAAGAAACCATTTCTAAGTTAACCAAATCTGATATACTAACTTCAGAAAAATGCAGTGATAGTGAAAATATAATTAAATCAAAATTAACTGATTATGAAAATTCATTTGTAAATATGGAAAGAAAATATAAACTTACTATTAATGAAATAA
Source organism: Daktulosphaira vitifoliae (assembly GCF_025091365.1). Taxonomy (NCBI): domain Eukaryota; kingdom Metazoa; phylum Arthropoda; class Insecta; order Hemiptera; family Phylloxeridae; genus Daktulosphaira; species Daktulosphaira vitifoliae. Next base: position 1,098,546 of record NW_026099575.1, read on the forward strand.
CTTATAAGTATAAAAACGAAATACATGAATTAGAATTACATTACAATAAAATTATTAGTAAGTAACAGTTAAAATTATATTACCCATTTGAAAATGTTAGTTTTGTCTGTTGAAATATTAAAACATAAAATTTATGTTTTAATGGTAAGATATTTAAAATTATACTATTACGATAAAATAAAGAAGATTAAGATAAAATCTAGTTAAAAAAATATATTAAATACATTTCTAGTAAAAATCGTTCAATGGTTTTAGTTTTGTTATAATATTTTTTGCTTCAATTGTACCAAACAATATTTCTTAGTTAAATAAATTTGAATAGGTGCTGAAAAAATTTTGTGGACAAAGAAAATTGAAGAATTGAAAAATGACCACAAGTCTGAAATAGATTCATTAAGATCTATGATAAAAACAAATCCTATTGATGATAACGAAGATTTAAACAATATTAATAATCAACACCAAAAACAATTAGAAAAAGCTAAAGAAATGTTATCGTTTAAAACTAATGAAGTAAGTTTTATATAGGTATAATCACTAAGTATCATGTAAATATTTCATATAATTTACTGTAAATTATAATTTATAAAATCAGATAAAAATCTTTTATTTGACTATACAAACTGCATAATAAAGTAATGCAAAATAAAATATTCTAAAAATTTTTACTGGTTACTTCCTCTTTATCTAGTAGCTCATACAAAACTTATTTAAAGACTATAACTATTTTACTATGTTTTAGTATTATTAATATTCAGTTATGTTTGGCTATATGTTTTTAGATAAATGAATTAAAAATTAAATTAGAAGAAGCTAAATCAAATATCACAAAAAAAACAATTGATATTGAAAATTATAATGGAATTCTTCTTTCTAATTCTAAAGATCTTGACTGTATGAGAAAGCAAATTGAAGAAGAAAGATCAAAATTTGCACAAATTATGACTAATTGGGCACACGAAGTAATCAAAGAAATAATTATTATCATTAGACAACTATTTATCTCCAAAAACGTACTATATAAAAAAAGCATCAAACATTTTTTAAATATGAGGTGTGTTCAGAAAATAATGGGAATTTTTAAATTTAGGAGATTTGGAAAGTTTCATTATCAAATTTCTTTTCTTAATTTTGGTACACATGTCCCTAAAGTATGATAAAATTTTCAGTTAGATTCAATTTTCATGTTGTCAGGGACAGCCGCAAAAGTTGGACGTGTTTTTATGACATCGGCGATTTTTGTTAGTTAAAAAAAACTAGATCAAATGATTTGTATAAAATTTTGCGTAAAAAAAAATAAAATGTAACAAAATGTGAGAATTGTTAACAAGGGTTATGGTGAGTTTACTATGAGTAAAACAAGGGTTTACGAGTGGTACGAGCGTTTCCAAGACGGCCGTGAAGACGTTGAAGATGACAAACGCCCCAGCCCATCAACAACCGATGTAAAAAGTGAAAGAAATGGTTGTTATCAATCGCCGAATTTCGAGTTTTGAACAAAAACGGCGGTGAATGGAAGTTGCTTAGGAATCACTTAATGAAGTCAACGACGATTCAGAATTACTGAAATTTGATGAAACATAGGTTTATGGATATAACGTCGAAACTAAGGCTCAATCAAAAGTTTTTCTGGAATTGTCAAAACCGAAAGTGCGATCAAACATGAAGGTTATGCTTACTGTATTCTTTGATTTTAATGTCATAGTGCATCATGAATTCTTGTTACGAGATCAATCGGTCAATAAGGAGTACTTCCTACAAGTCAACACCTTTTGCGTGAAGCAATCCGAAAAAAACGCCTGGATTTGTGGCAAAACAATTCATGGCTTTTGCACAACGATAATGTACCTGCTCACACTTCATTGCTTGTTCGTGAATTTTGGCCAAAAACAATACTGTAACAATGTCCCAACCCCCATAGCCAGACATAGCATAGCCCTGTGTGACTTTTCTATTTCCAAAAACAGAAATAATTTTAAAGGGAAACTTTAAACATACAAATGACATTAAAAGCGCATTGCTGAATGAGCTGAAGGCTACCCCAAAGAGCGAGTTTGTTTCAATTATTGGAAGAAGCATTGGCACAAGTGCATTATATCTAATGGGGACTTTTTTGAGTGCAAAAATATTAATGTAGACGAAAAAAATAAATATTTTTTTCAAGAGACGAAAACTACCGTTATTTTATGAACACACCTCGTATTTGTTCCTATTTGAAAAAACAAAATTAACATCTTTACAAGGCATAAGGAATAAACTAAAAAAGTATTACATAGCTTAAAGAACAAGATGTAATAGAAAAGAATTCAAAATGTATTTACTCTGCAAATATTGAGTGGGTTTTGTTAAATAATTATAGTTTAAAAAAACTGAAAAATACGCTTTTAAAGCATACCGAACTAAAAAGTTAAAATAATTTTAAAAATAAGCTTAAAACAATAATGAACGAAAAATACTAGTATTATTGCGAAAAAAAGCGTGAGGGCTTTGTGCCATATTTTTCGTATATTGAGCGCCCGACGTTTTATTTCAANAAAATATGGCACAAAGCCCTCACGCTTTTTTTCGCAATAATACTAGTATTTTTCGTTCATTATTGTTTTAAGCTTATTTTTAAAATTATTTTAACTTTTTAGTTCGGTATGCTTTAAAAGCGTATTTTTCAGTTTTTTTAAACTATAATTATTTTATACTTTTAAGTTTTTTATGACATCGTTGTCACAGTCACGAAGTGTTTATTGTAAATTATGACTATCAATAGATATAATTTCTGTATTGCCAGTTAGTGTGTTTAAAAACTCACAACAATGTGTCTTATGACCATTGATAATAAAGGCTATATACATAAAAATCTAATAAATTATAATAATAAAATTAGCTACCTGTATTTGTAATCCCTTGTGTATTATACCTATATATTAACCTATATATTTATATCTAATAAACAAATTAAGTTTTATTAAAAATTTAAATGCCATTTACTATTAAATTAAAAACTCAAACATTTTATTAAATTAAATATGTGTTACCATTTAAAAAAACAAAGTTGACACCCTTACCAGGCATAAGGGATGAACTTAAAAAGTATTACATAGTTAATAATTCAAGAATAATGTAAAACTAAAGATAATAATAAAAAAATTTTTTTAATTATTATTATTCTGTAAGTAATTGAGTGGGTTATGATAAAAAAATCACCCTGTATATATTGATAATACGCACTCATGTACGGATACGAAAACCAAAAATAAAATTATACAGTAATAGTGTTATCGTCGTGGGGTGAGCAGGGTGGGGTGAATGCGTAACGACAGTCTTGTCTTAAGGCCATAGACGACGAGATACGCGCAAATAATAACACGTGCCGCATGGAGAGTTACAAACATATATGAATACAGGTGAAACTAATATAAGCGTGTTTTTTTTAATAGCTTTATTAAAATATTATTTAGCTCAACAATTATAAGCGAACGTAAAAAGTATAACAGTCATAGTACTATGTTACAACGGTACAACAATTGCGGCGATATTTGTTAGTATAGTATTAGTACATTCTTTAAAATTATTGTTAACAGAGACTTTTATGACAAACTGAAAATTATTAAGTTAAAACTTTTAATTGAAAAAAAGGAAGAGAGAAAAAAAACAGATAAATAAATAACTACAATATAGTAATAATAATAATAAAATAATTAGAGATTAAATGACAAAGCCGGAACTCCTCAAGAAGAATATGATGGAAATAATTATAATGGAAGTATGAGAATTAAGAGTATTAGCTACGGAAAGGGGATTAATATTGTGGGAGGCTAAGAGGCTAAATAATTTATCTGCTGTTAATTAAGACAGGACAATTAAAGAGAAGATGAGGAAAGTGAGAAAAATGAGAAATAATGAAGAGGGATGAGAGCCCCAGGATGTACCAGTAAAAAAGTGTAAGAAATTTGCCCAGCGAGCAGCGGACGAAAGAATGAAACAGAAATGAGAAAGCCATCTCAGCTTAGGATCCAGTTTGAAGCCTAAATAAGTGACGCAATCTGAGGGGGAGTGGTTATCTCATCAAGAATAATTATGGGGTAAACGGACGGTAAGCGTTTTCTAGTGAAAATAATTAACTGGCTTTTCAATGGAGCAGCCTCAAAATAATGAATTTGAAGTGCGTTGGAGAGGATGGCAAGTGAATTATTAAGGGAGTTGAGGGTATTATGAATAAGAAAAGAGATAAAATACATTAATATACCCACCTCAGAAGTACAACAAAACATCTAATATGGGATTTAAATTGTGTAAAAGTATTCCCGGGAATAGGGAAAATCACAGATTTTTATCAATTAATAACAATACCATAAGAAGTCTTAAGATATCATTAACTGACTTTTATGAAGACACAATATTCTAACTACTAGAAAAACCATGATTATTTATTAAAATATTTTACAATATTATCATAATAATTTAATTTATTTATTTTTTATTTTCCAACTAAAATAATGAATTGAATATTTATAAAGTGTCTAATAATTATATTGAATTATAATACATTACATTTACAATGATATACAAAAGAAATTACAAATATGTGGTTTGAAAACAACAAAAAACTATCATTAAATTATTTGATTTTCTAATGCTAAATTTTACATGTTACACATTTTTCTAAAACTTCAAATTTTTATGGTGTATAAAACATATATATATCTACAAAACTAAAAAAAAAATTTTGGAAATTAGGTTCCCCAACAGAGATATTGCACTTAGAATACACGTATTTTTATAAAATTTCTAACTTTGTAGGCCTCTAAATCCCAAGATAATTGTTTTAAATATTTGAAATTTAGTTGAAACATAGATTATACACTATACAATACCACATGTAAAAATCACAATAAAATAATAACTTCTTAATGGTTTTAAGTGAGCTCAATAACGCCAATTTTCACAAAAAAAAGCACCATTTGTTGAAAGTCATTAAAGTTTAGAATTTCTCATTAATTTTTTTTTTGTAAACTTTAAGTAATAATAGGGTCAAATCTAAAATTTTAATTCGATTGAGTTGAAATTGAATAATCTGTGTTTTTTAACGATCTAGCTATTTTTAACTTTTTTTACATTAAAATAACCATAAAAATGGGAAGATCATAAAAAAAAAAAATTGAATTGAACAAGAATTGAATTCTTGTTTTTGTATTTCGAGGTCAATTTATTAAGCTTGGCTACAATATCTTTTTTTACTTCTATTGGAAGTCGTTTATCAAACACAGAAAAAGATATGCATTCGTCACTTAAACACCACAAAGATTTAAAAATTTTGAGAAGCATGCATTTGCAATTTAATTATCGTCATTCCTGTATGATACAAAGTACGTATTAAGTTTATGTCATTTGGGGGAGCTTCACTTGTATTTTTAGATATAAACCAAGATTTTATATATACTTTTATTATAATTGTACACATTTTTTCGAGAGCTTGCTCTTCTGTTTTTGTCAATTTCAATTCTAATCGAAATAAAAATATCTTTATGCAATAATTCCTTTGGCCATCCATCTAGCTTGATGGTAAGCACCAGGTTGACTTATATTTAATCCATCAGGTAGAGTTCCATCAAGCATAATGATCACTATCTCAATCAACTCTTTATAGTCTTCTCTTGGCTGTGTTATTGTAACCGTTTTTAAACAAAATAATAATAATTCTTCACGAACTGGAGATAAAATTTGTTTCATGTAACTACTTGAATTCCACAAACTTATATTATTTTTGTTTATTCCTTTCCATGTATTTTTAAATCATTTAAAAATTGCAATGTCTGGTCCTGATAAAACGTGTAGTTTGGCTCCATTGATTGCAGACTGGAGTATCAATTCAAAAATATGATGGCGGCATGTAAAGTACAATATTTCTCTGCTTAATTTCTGTTTCAATAAAGTACAAGCTTCATGAAATCTTCCAGTATTAGATGCCGTTGTATCAGATACAAATCCTTGTACTTTATTAGTAAGCTCCCACTTGTTTAGAGTATCAAATATTGCCGATGAAATTTCTACTCCTGTACCAGCTGGAATTTTTGGCATACCAAGTAATTGCTCAACATTAGAAGCTGAAACAATTATAGGAAGGCGATCAACTTTTCCTTGGCCAGTCAATTCAGGGAGTAATTTTCCGTCCCAATGCACATTAACAAAATCTACATGTAAATCTAAAAAATCTGACTGCACTTTTTTTGCACATTTCTAACGAAAACTTTGTCGTGTTCGTCTTATTGACATTCGATTTATAATATAATTAGCTGGATTCAATCCAATACTTTCAACGAATGCTATAAGTAAATGCACCGCGTCCCGATCACTGACCTTAAACAAATGTATAACAAACAAATTATACTATCTAATAATATTATCTACATCGTATGTCAAATGATCATATCATCAAAATATATATTTTTAACAATAATCGTGCACTGGTTCAGTGGTTTATTGTTGTATACAATTGCGACTTATCGTGATTAAATAAAACAGTTGAAACGTAGCTGCTAAGACATTAGTGTGTTACATTATTTAGTTTAGTTCTCATATTCATTACAGTTTACAGATTATATTGTTCCGTTAGGGTCATTCCATGTGAAATCACCTAATGTGTGTGCTGGTATAGTTCAGAAATTTATGAAATTTATATCATAGATTTCTTAAAGATCATTGACAACAAAAATAATATATTTTTTTTTTTATTATTGTTTTTTTTACCAGATAGTGCATTTTTTATAATTAAAAACATGAAAAAACAGCCTATGTTCTAGAGCCTATAACTTCACATCCAAATAAGCTATCACTGTGGAACTAGCACTGTTTTACTCATATTAAATAGTACTTCAATTTCATTCTTAAGTTTATAAATTTTGAATTTTTTTGAACATCAAAATTTTGATTTAAATTTTTTAAATTTTGCAGTATTTTAATAGAAAAATTTGAAGGTCAAAAAATTTTTTAATTAAATTTTTTTTTTCTTTTCAGGAACTTTTAGTAATGTTCTTTTATGTTATCTTTTATCTTTTATCATGTTTGAATCGATTTATAATTTTTTTTGTATCATTTTACGGTCTTGAACACATACAAGGTTTGCTGAAAATAGCCAACTTTATCATCTCATTACACAAAAGTGACTGGACGAATTTTTTTCAAATTTACATAGTACTTTCCTTTAGGCAATTAAAACGTCTGGTGAAAATTTTATGATGGAGAAATAATTTTAACGCTACTTATAGGATTTACAAAATTTACAATTTGCGTATTATGGAAAATCCATAAACAACATAATTTTCAACACTCAATTTTAATTTCTTGTATTTATTCTGCGTTCTGTAGTATATTAAGTTATTGGGACTCATAAAAAAATAAAAAATGAAATAGGTGATTTCACATCGAATGACCCGTAAATAAAATAAGTTTAAGCTTACTTTACACTTATACAATGCAGCACAAAGTCGAGGTGACATAACAGAGTTCAATGGTTTTTTTTCAAGTATCTTTTTAACTATTGATGGACCTGGTTGAGAACTTTTTATTACATCAGTGTTCTAATTTTCTGATTCTTCTGAACTCAAATATTCTAAACTATTAGTTAAAATATATTTTACATTAAGGTATGTTGAAATAATAATATAAATACGCACTATATGTATAAAAATTAAGTTATCTATTTGGATCTATTTCTTTAGAAGCAGTATTAAACTTAAGCCTTTTTGTTTCTTCCCATTCAATTCTGTCGGCTTTTCTTTTTTCTGTATCTGATAAATTTTTATCAATTCCCAGCATACATCCAGGACAACCTGGCTGTCGTTGTAAAATCAAAAACTTTTTGTCTTTTTCAATTTTTATAATGTCTAGAACGTTTATGTGTCAAATAGATTATCTAATTCTTTTTGAAATTATTTCAATTTATTTGTTGTTTTTCATTAACTCTACTTTTTGATTTTTCAATATCATCTCGCCATGTTTCATAATATTTTTTTAACTTTTTTACACAATCAGCTATATGTTTTGTTGGAACTATATTATTTTTTCCAGTATATAAGACACTCGTCTATCACCAAGTTCGAACTCTTCGACAAAATAAATTGTTTGGCATGGCATTTTTAATGAAAATTTAAAACAAAGTTATTTAATATATACTAATAAACTTACAAAAATAAATCACTATAAAAATATTTTAAGTGCCATAACTGTAATAAAATTCAATAAAATGTTATGAAATTTATTAAAATTGAAATGATTTGTTAACGGTGATAACGTTTCTTACCTTGTTTCATTTCTGCAAAATTAGCTTCTTTGTTACATAAATTGATATAAAAAATGCAAGTAAATAATTTATAATCACGAATTTTCTATAATTTTAATTTAATTTGTTTTTTAATATATTTTTTTAAATTAATGGTTCTAATAATATAAATATAAAAAAATTCAATTTTATTTGTATTTCTTGTAATTACTGCCAATTTATGAAACGAAATTCGCAATAAAAAAAAAAGACGAATCAATTCAAAATTTTAAAAAGATATCTTTTTATTTAAAATTTTATTGTAAATATATATTTTTTTGACACTTTTTGTAGTAAAATCGATAATACGTAAGATACGAAAAAAACAATTTAAAAAAATCGATTTTGTTGAATAATTAAATTATTCTATATTTTTAAATTTTACACTAAATAACGAACTTACGAGGAAATATGTGAATACGTACTTTATAAAACAAGTTTAGATATACAAATTAATATCTGAAAATTTTTTTGTGTATTTTCTTGTTTTTGAAATACAAGCAAAAAATGACAAAAACAACCCATTTGTCCAATTTTAACCCTTTTGCGGTACGGGAAGGGGTTAATTAATTGCGACCAAACTTTATCAAAAATGTTTGCTCATAGTAATAACAAAATTTAAAGGGTCTTGTATACAAAATTTTTAACTTCAAATTTGAGGACCTGCCTAATAGACAGTTTTTAAATTTTTTGGCAATAACCCAGGTATTGTACATGCTAGATGAAGGGTTCAGTGAGGAATAGAAGGAGCACCAGGACATAATTTTTGCTTGTTTAAGTGTTACTTGAACAGAGGCGCGTACCCTTTGGTACTCAAAAAAGTCGTAAAATATACCCGAGAATCTATATTTTCTAAAAGCTTTAGTACGCTCATTGATTGAGTAGGTGTAAGAGAAAGACCACCATATTGGAGAGGAGGAAAAAGACTTTTTGGTTTTTTTAATTAAAGGAACAGATAAATTAACGGCTCGAGTAATTGTAAACACCAACCAGTTGTGAAATTAGAAGTGAAAATGGTCATGTAATTTCGAAAAGATGGATAAAAGAATAATTAAATCTGTTAACAGCGGTGTGCGTGGAGGGTGGAAAGGGAGTGGAAAAATTTGTGTGGGAAATAATAATGGGAAAATGATCAACGACAACGAGAAAGAGGGAGAGGGAGATGAAGTGGTTAGGTCAACCGCGGAATCCATTTAGGAAAGGCCTGTAAGGAGGGTAGGGAGACCTGTATTGAGAATACAAAGATTGTAGGCAGAAATAGCAGACGAAATAATGTTACCACGATGATTGGAGATTAGTGCACCCCAGGAGGGATTTTGACCATTAAGGTCGCCGCTTATAATATAATTACAAGAAACTAAAGAAAAAATATTATCAATTAGTATAGAAAGAGGGTTGGAAGAGGGGAGAATGTAAATAGACCAAATGGCAATGGGATTGAGTAAATTGGTAAACGCCTCGATACCGACAAAGATTTATGGAATGATTAAGAAGCGAGCAAAAGAACATTTATTGTTAGAGAAAAGAAAAGAAAGATCGTGCATTCTAGGGGATAAACTTCTTACGTTCCGTTGAAGAATGTTGAAAAAAGGATAGTTAGGATTACTATTAAAACGTGTCATCATTGTCAGATAAAGGATAGTGGATGTTAATTAATGAAGATTCGATAGTTAATTGAAGTATTGAAGAAGAGGAAATTAATTTAGGATCGCTCGCAAGTAGCTGAGCGATATGTTGTGAAAAGCAGGAAATCCAGTTGCGGTCATCAGCATTTATATTGCGATTTTGGGACATATATTTAAAAAATCTGCCATTGGGCGAAATTGGCCTAGAACAGTCATTTGGTAATGGAGGAAAGTGGGGGGAAGGGACTCGAGATTTATAACTTTTTTCTTATTATGTTTTTTTGTATTTGTATTGGTAAAATGGCTAAAGGAAGGAAAGGAAGGAAAAGCTACGACTTTGACACTAGATATATTTGTATTTTTTGCAACATCAGAAAAGCTTTATTAACTAAACTGGAACATTTGATCGAGGAGGCTTCAGAATACGAGATATTGTTTGTGCCCATTATTTTTTAATGTCCTTTTGCATAGACCATTCGCTGCAAGATCTATCCGTCGCAGGGTGGTTATGTTTACAAAAAATACACGAAGGAGTTGTAGTTAACTAGTTGTAGTTACAATTAGCTTCAATGTGGTCAAAGAGACTGCAGTGACTACAGTGCTCCTTACTGCGACAGAACTTGAGGATGTGACCAAAACGTAAACACTTGCGGCATTGGAAAGGAGAATGAATACTCGGAGAAACATCGAAAATAACTTTGTATATTGATAATTTTTGAAGAAGAGTTGCGTGTTAAAAAAACATTCCAATGATGTGTTTCTATGAGTTATCAGCTTCTAAAGTCTATTATCATGTAATTTTTGTTAGACATGACAGTTTTTTAGCTTCGATTCAAGGCTGAGGAGGTATTAATTTTACTATGATGTGTATTTTTTTTGGGTCTGTTACCACTTTTTCTCACCGAACCAATCATGTGGCGAGTGGAGAGTAAAAAAATTTATGGTGGATAGTATATAAATTTAAATTCCCTCAAATTTATCATTCTATTTGCTCATAAACATATTGATACAATTATGTTTTAAGACGTTAACTTTTTATGTAAAAGTCGCTATTTTAAATTACCCCTGTGGACAGGTAAAGGGTCAAATTTTCAAAATATATGTGTCAAATAAATGGGAAATTCATAAGGTATTTCTTTCAAAAAAAAAAATGTTTTGGTTCGTTAATTTTTCAAAAAGTTTTGTCAGTTTAAGAAAAAAAGACTAAATATTTCAAAATTTACCAATTAAAAAATTATTATCATTTGGTTGATTTCCATTATTTACGGGGAATGAAGGAAAATTTTTTAATTTTTTTAGAGTAATGTCTGTAACTAGAGACGATTTGTGATCATTTGATGTATTGTTGAAAAAATTGGTCCAATGAGAGAATGTAGTAACACACATAAAAAAAAATTCATAGTAATATTAACTCTCCCAGCTTTGTATAAAAGCTAGAATTTATTTAACTACTTTGGTTAATGAATTTTCAGAAAAAGCATGTCTACAGCAAGAAAAATATTTGAAGTATTTTCAATAAATATTTTCTAATAATCCATAAATAAGTTTTTTTTAAAAATAAACTTTTTTATAGTTTTTAAGGAGTTATTTCAATACAAAGTAATAACTAAAAATATCAACACTGACTGTTTTATGACAATATTAATTTTTTGGGACATTGCTCTTTATTGCCAAGACTGAGATGAATTTTTTAAAATTATGCCTCTGATAGCTTCATTTTGACATATTATGTTACACATTGTTGATCAAATTTAATTCAGTAGTTTCGGAAGTATTGACGTGTATTGGTTAAAAAAAATGGAAAAACTTGCAATGTAAAACTACTAACTTTTCAGCTACAAATCGAAGTTAAAACAATTTTTTCTTTAAATTTTGTACATAGAATTTTTTTTTAACTTTTAGTAAATTACCTAAGCTATAATTTAATTAAAGCAATATGTTTTTAATATTTTAATGTTTAATGGTTGCAAGATTTTCACAAAATAGTTGAAAAAGATCTATTTTTGTTGGTGTGTTTCAAGGTTTAAACTCCCTTCATAAGGAGAAATAGTCAAATTATCAAAAAAAGTTTTGTCGAACAAAAGGAGCAATCCTTAGTAGCTTACAAAAAAAAATTGTATTGATCCATTCTTTTTTCAAGAAATTGAAGCAATGTAGTTGAACATTTAAAATTAGGAAGCCCTGCGACCATGTAAATTTTTTTTAAGGAAGTTATGACATTATTAATATACTTTATTTATTTATTAGGAGTTATTGGTAGAATATTTGTTTTATAAAATAAAATAATAACATTTTTCGTATACTTCTTTATAGGAACGCCAAGTTAGTTTACCGAGATATTACTATAGTAGTGTATTTAAATTATTCTTATTACTTCAAATAGTTAACTTTTTTTAATTATATAAATTAATGAATAAAAATTGTTTTTAAAAAATTAAGAAATTTATGATGATCTTTAATTGATACAAATTTTTTAGATGCATGAAATGAAAGAAAAGTTGGCGACTACTGTATCAGAATCTGAGAAATGGCGTCAAAAGTATTCAAAAGTAAAGCATATTGCATTGAAATATAAGCATGCTAATTTAAAGCAACAACATATTTACAATGAATTGTTAGAAGATATCCGTCAATTTGTAGATCAATTAAAAATTAAAACTGACGAACTCTTAATGCATAGAGAAAACGAAATTAAAATATCACTTAAAGACTTTGAAAATGAGTGTAAACAAAAACGTTTAGCTTTTAATAATACTAATTCTCCTGATTTAAACACAAAATGATATTTTGATTATTAAGATATTATTTTTAAGGTTTTAATATTTTTACTTAAAATAATATTTGTATGCATTTATCTATTATTATATATTTTTTAAATGATTAAATAAAACTAAATTGTAAATATTTTATTATTCCTAAAATATTTATTTATTTTATACCTAATTCCTTAAAAAAACAAAGTATGTAAATTTTTTGAACTTCTTAATCTATAAATTCTTAATTTAGGTAACCTCGAAAAATTTTAATTTAAATTTTACAGTTAATGTATTTAAATACACAGTTATGAAGTTTTAATTTTCATAAATATATTTCTAAGATTTTGAATTAATAAAAAAAATTACTACTTTCTTAGCTTAATGGATTAAATTTAAAATTTAAAATTCTATGTATTCTGTTTATTTTATTCTTCTTTATTAATGTTTATATGTTTTAAATAATTTATTTTCGCTGTGTATTTAAATAATCTGGAAAAGATATGATTTGCTTACCTTCTTATTCATTACGTAGTAGTAATTTACAATAGCTTCATCTTGATAATATAAATAAATTCAAATAATATTGTCATTGCAAATTCGTAAATATTAAAACGAATCAAAATATGTCTATTTCTCGGTTCTATACTTTAGTTAAAATTACTTATAGTTATATAAAATCAAATGAAAACACATAACATAAGCATAATAAATATTATTTTTTAAACCCTGCGATATACAATATCGTTAAGATATAATTTAAGTACAATCATAAAGCTACAAATTATTAATAATATCTACAGTTATAAAATTTGGTAAAATCGACTATAATTTATTTGAAAACTATTTTAATAAAGATATATTAATTATATTAATACTAAGAACAATATGATTATTTATTTAAAAAAACAAAGATTCTTTTATGCATACAGATTATTATCAATGAATAATGTTTTCTTTAAATAAGAAAACATATTTCCTGATAGAGATAAATAAGTTTACTACTGGATAGCTATTTAAATATATCTAAATAAGAATATCTAACTATTACAACTACTATAACACTGCGTGATATAATTACATTCTCATTATAGCAACGCTTCATAAAGGTTATTAACAATAATGATAGTAATACAATTAAAAACTTAAATATGGGGAATGATTGGCCCCTCAAAATTTTATAAAAATTATACTTATATGTGTAGAAAACAAAATCTTAATGGCTGTGAGGTCTATTAATTTATATATAGGTGTTCAGTAAGTAAGGAAACAAATTTCTATTGTTCTCATTTTTTGTAATAATTGACTTGTTTCTTTACTTTTAGGGACTATCATAATTAACTTTTAATGGTTTAGCATAGTATATGTTAAAACAGATTAAGTTCATATAATAAATTTATTGTTTTGAAATTTTTATATACAGAGGTTTCTGACCCAACTGATAATGCTTATAACTTTAGAAATAAATATCATTTTAAATTATTTTTTAAAAATAATTTCTACAGTCTTACAGTATGTCTAAAGATTATTTTTTTATTATTTATCAATAATAAGAAAAAATTAAAATTTTATTTTTTTCAAAATTTCAAAATAGAATTGTTTAGCATTTTTTTACAACAAATTTTGATTTATTTTAATACATCTAGTGGTTGTATAGTGTAAGTGGGTGCAGCACGTACTGATTTACATGTACTCCGCGTCGTCCCACAACCACTTTGTATATTAAAATGCTTGTAAATCAATGGGTCTTGTCCCAAAATTGTTATCGATATCAAAATATTTTCTAAAAGAGTGCAAAAAAACGGTTTTTTTTTGTTTTAAAGATTAAAAAAATTCTATTTTTTATTTATTTTTAATATATTAGTAATAAAGAATACAACATATGCTTTGATCGTAGTCTAAAAATGTAAAAAATATGAATGAAATGATAATTGTATCAAAAGTTACAAACATTGTCAATTTAGTTAGAAACTCTCTTTTTAGAAACTTAGAAAATTTATGAAAATTACATAAATTCAAATAGTTTTGATTATATTAACTCACGCAATCGTTTTAATACATAAATAATTTTAATATATAAATTATAACTTATAATTAATCTAATAAGACCATAAAAAATATATATGCATAGAAAATTACAATTTATGTTTGATCAATTAACACATCAATAATGATTACCCTTTTTGCTCTAAAGTTAGCTTGTAACACATTTTCACACATTTTTCTAACATAAAACGTATTTTATAATAAATTTATCTATTTTTTACAATGTCAATAGTTAAAAAAAGTATTTTGACTTTAAATTTACTAAAGAAATCTACTTGAACTGTTATATTTGAGAAAATTGTTACGTTGAAGGTTTTGACAATTTACTCACAGTGAAATATTTTATTGATAATTATAATATTCCTGCAGCTGGAATATAAATTTTTTTTGGTACATCGATTTTTCAAGAATTATAAGTAAAAACGCTTTTTTTGTTCTCTAAAAATGTTTGTCTCATTCAATCTCTTGCAAAATTTGCAATTTTGTATTTCGTTTTATAATAAAATCATTTTGAAATAAATTTTTACAATGACTTTAAAATAAAATATCATTTGATTGTCTATAATATTATTTTTATAAAGGAATTTTAACTAATTATAACATTAATTTTACTTTTATATGACTTTTATAATACATAAATTAAACGATTGCTTATTTTTTTTTTTTTCATAAAAATCATTATTGTGTAATATATTTATTGTATATGAATATAATTACTAAAATAAATAATTTTTATTTTATAAAAGGGTTTATGTCTGTAATTTAGTTAAAAATTCTTGTATAATATTTTTAAAATATTCTTCCTGGGATGAACGATGAATATGTAACATAATGTCTAATCAAATTTATCAAATAATTTTGTTAGCCCCTAAATTAGTTTTAGGTTACTATTGGTGTTTATTCATTTTTTAAGTGAAATAAAACTATCATACAAAATTATTAAAGATATGAAATATCATAACTTATTTCAATTAAATAAATTGTTCAACTGAAATAGAAAAAATAATTTAAAGTTAAGGATTATCGATTAATTTAAATAAGTTTTTTTATTATTTGAATAATTTAATAGTGAAAGTGGCAACATTTTATATCAAAGTGTATTTAGAAATTCAAATTTGCTGTGATTATATTAGGTTTTTTTTGATATCTTTTATTAACAATCATCTTTTATTTTAAAAGAAAATTTCTAAACATTTAAAAATGTCGTATTAAACAATTCGTTTTGCTTGTGCATTAATAATGTCTGATGCTGTTATATAATTTTTTAAAAATATATATTGTTACAAAAACTTATAAAATGTTAATAAATGAAATATTGAATATTTATGATCTTATTATTTATAATATACATATTAATTTTTGTCATACGGAACAATGTTTAATCATAGAAAGGTTAGCCGGAGCAAAATTTTGTATTTCATAGAGGTTATATGGAGGTACATCTCAAGAGAGAAAAACGAGACGAAATCCAATCAATCCAATCAATGAATGCTGTCCAGGAAAGTAGTACAATAGTAATTACCACAAAAAAGAAAATCAAATAAGAAAAAAACAATCAAATAGTAGCAATAATAACTTTAATATCATTATTTAAATTTGTTAAAGTAATATTGAATATGCTTCACTTACTAACACAATTCATTATTGTTCAATAAAATTACTTATATGATGTTATTTTATAATCAACAAAAATTATAGGAATAAAATATTGTATTACCAAATTCTATCATATTTGTTATAAACAAGAATATATATAACGCATTTAAGATTGCAATCTTTAATTTACAATATGTCAACAATTATATAATTATATCAATGTAAACCTTGTATAATTTTGATTTACTTAATCTTATTGCTATTATTATTAATAATTATATTTCATAGGGTAAATTTTTTGTGAAAAAGTTGTCATTTTAAATCCCCCCCTGTGGTCAGAAAAAAGGTCAAATTTACAAAAAAATATACCAAATGATAGGTAAAGACATCAAGCATCTATATAAAAAAAAATTATATTCACACGTTCATTTTTGAAAAAGTTACGGCAGTTTTTAGTAAGAAAAATTGAAAAAATTTCGAAAATTAGCGATTTTTAAATTTGCAATTTTTTTGGAGGTTTCTCCCATTNATCATGATTAGTAGTTCTTTGATTTTAAAATATAATATTTGAATATATACTAATTATAATTATTAAATTTAGTATGAAATTGATATTTAATATTGTAATTTAAACGGAGAAATTATAAAAATAATAAAGAAGTTATATTTTGCTTTACTTTAACGTGTATAAAAATTTAAAGGGCTTGATACTATAATTTTCAATAAAAACTGTTTGTTACTATAAATAAATGCACTGGACTACAAGGAACTTTCATCAGAAGCAAAAATATACTTTCTAAATCAACTTTTCGCGTTGTTTTCAAATCTGCAATTAGACTTTTTCGATCACTTCTAATTTTTTATATTATTACTAATTATATATAATAATAAGTAAAAGAAAAAAAAAATTTGTTTTCAAATTATTACTGATTTGATTTTTAATATGTTAAAAATAATCAGTCCAAATTTTCAATTTTAACCTATTTTTTTGGTTCTTTAAAGTTGATGAAACATTTTTGATAAAGATTTATGAAAGTTTAAAGTAAAAAAAATTGAATATATTTGTTATGTATATTAATAATACTTATTTTAAATAAGAACAAGTTATGTTTAACAGCAAATACTATATTTTATAAAATCATAAGAGTGTGCTCTTTTTACATTATTTTAACATCTTAAAGAAAGGGATTACTATCTAGAAGCTGCTTAACAGTGCAGCCACTAATATATAACAATATTACTATAACTTTTAACTCAATTACAAGTTTAAAATTGACATCTAGGCCAGTCAACAAAGGAAAAATTGCGAAAAAATTCCCAACCAAATTTTGTTTTTTTAAAAGTTGAATTAAAATATGTATAATGACATACTAATAGTCCTCATTGATTGGAATTGAGCTTTTTTTTTACAGCTTCGCAAAAGTTCAAAACTATGAGCTTTTTTTATTTTCTCAGAAAATATTTAACTTACAAAAAACAGTTTCGTACAAAAGTTGTTTAAAAGACAATTATAAACAAAAAAATTATCGTATATTTTTTCATTTAAACGAATATTTTTCGAGTTACATTTCATTTCATATGAGTACTAAAATTTATATTCCATTTTTTTTCATTTTACGGTTACTTTTTATCAATACACTTTACACTTACTGTATGGTACAGAACGCCTTTAGAAGGATCTAGTTGACCAGTTGTTATAAAGATCATTGATTATATTATTTGGTGGGACAGCTGATCACCAGCATCTTGCTTTACTCGCCTCCTTGCCCACCCATAACAGCATATCGATGACCTCCGTGTCGTTTTTCATCCATGGGCAGTACATTGTCATAAGTCAGTTAGTCGATTGTTTTACGTGTCACCTTTTTTTTTCTGTTGCAAGCGCCTTCGCTTGAATAGTAAATTATTCGGCCATTGTACGGCATAGTTTTTTATTTCTTGTTTATTGCACCATTGTGCTCAAAGTTTACGTGCCCTTGCACGACACCATTACCACAAGATCTCATACACTCATCATCATCATCAACAGCGTCATCTATACAGTTGAGTTTTATATTATTTTTAATGTTAATTATTGTTTGTTCTAATTGAGATTAACTATATGTTTTATGCCGCTTCGACGGCTACTAGTATTTAAGGGCCCCCCCGTTACCCTTTAAATTTAAGATACTCTCTGAGTAATTTCTAATATATGTGATTATTTGTTATTTAATTATTGTCTACTCTCGTTTACTTATTGGATTTATAGTTAGCCGTCATCTCCTAGGTGACCCACTCCCGCATCAATATTAACGTTTTATTAAACAGACTTAAGGTAAAACGGCATTCTAGTGCGGTGCACAACTAGCCGTCCTACGGTCTAGCTGCCTCGTACGCAACACTTACATTAGACACAATGTTATAAATGCATATGTGTGTTGTAACGTCACAAATTCGAAGGTGGACCGTTTATGATTTTTTGTTTTGTCTACTTATTTATTTTATCGCGCGAAAGAACCTTTTTCTGACACAGCGGTGTCAACCACTCATTATTTTGCCTCTGACCGCTAGATAAGGCGATAAAAGAGAAATATAATTAAAATCGAATTGTTTATCAGTATTGATCCCTTCCAAAAAGACTGGCCGTTATCGATTTGAAATTGCCGTTAGATCGGTGTTGACTCTTCTCTATTCTTTCTTCTGTCATTGATCGTGCTAGGGTGCACACGTTTATTTTTTGATTGACACTTTTTGTACAATGATGGAGTAGAGCCGCCAACGGCGAACGGCCAGGTCTTTTCGACGAAGCATTCAGACCATCGGATGGGTCTCTTCGGAGACCGGGTATCGTTTTCTTTTTTATATTATATTTATGTAATGAGCTATATTTTATTAATTATTTTATTTCATTTTATTTTATTGTAAATTAACTTAATTTTGTTTATGTGTGGAGAGCACGTGTTTCCCTTTTCTTCTAGCCAACGCTAAGGAGCGAGTGTCCAGACCGCTCCTGGTGTTCTTCATTAATTTCCTGTTAACATTAACGGATGTGTTCCAATACCGTCCGTGATGTTTGTAATATTATTTGTTTAAATATTTTATTTTATTTGTATTGCCTTTATTTGTAGACATGGTTTTTGATGCATTCGCATTTTTGTCCATGTTTAACTTAATTTTCTTTTTTTAACAATTAAATTAAATTTCCTTATTAATTTCAACTGTAATATTTATTTTATTGCGCGAGTAACTTAATTACTCGCGTGTATTTATCCCTATTCCTTAATCTAGACACGGGCTACGGTATGTTTTACATATCAACCACATACAACTTTGATTGTCATAATTGTGTTCTATAAACCACGAGGCATTATAGTAATTTATACATATAACGACATATTAACTTAGATTATACTTTTAATTAACTTAAAATTAAATTCCACCTATGGTCCGGTAATCATATCTGATAGGTGTGACACCTCACCTAGGTGGTGGCGCCCTTGCTACTCTAGCTAGTCGTTATGCAAGTAGCAAACCACGTTGTTGTTACAGGCCGAATTACTATTAATAAAAGCCCGCTTGCAGAATGGCGACCCTGGCCAGGATAAGACATAAATGTCTTTACTTACTTTTTCTCACAATAAACCTTTTCATTTAACGTAAAAATAGTTTAATCAGTACGTTATTTGACTTATGGTTTGGGGGGTATAAACATGACGCCAGGACATTGGTCACATGCCTTGGGAAATGTTTTATTCTCTTATCGTAGTTACAATACTTATACTAATTTTATTTATTATATTCAATTTTTATTTTTACGTCGTTATATTATAAATATATATTGTCTCATTAAATTTTCATTACGAGCTCATAACATAAGTGTACTATTTTGGTCCTTAGGACATGTTATTTGCCTCACCTTTGTTTTTAGATTGAAGTTTGTAGCCGTACGGTCCTTTTTGTGTATTTGTATGTATTATTTTTTGTGGTGGTTGTTCGAGTGACCTTGTAGCTGTCGNTTTGTGGTGGTGGTTCGAGTGACCTTGTAGCTGTCAGCGAGTTTTTTCCGAGTCACATGGTTATGCGTTACGCCGCTGGATTTAATCATTACTACAATACATGGAAGACGCCTGTATTATGTGTCCACATCGAAGACCTCATTGAAGTCTTAGATTTTAAGAATTAGATTAAGATATTTATTTAAGATATATATATATTTAAATCTATATTATTCTCTCATAGGGCATGTTCCTTTTGCAGGATTTTTTTTATATTTTCCCCAAAATCTCTCCTAGGTCAGTCACATTTTACTATGATAAGTCATATGAATTATTTTCATATGCAAATTTTTAAAAAAAAAAAACAAAGTTGTGCTTTTCTTAACTTCACTTGAACTCTTACTTTATTTCATGTTATTATACGGTTTAGTACGAAGTCCATTCCAGCTTGCTGTTATAATTTAACTTAACTTGATTATTTTGTTTTACTTTTTGTTAGTGTGCGGTTTAGTGCGATGTCTATTCCGGCTTACCGTTATCACTTAACCTATATTTTAGTTATGACTGCTTGGTATAGTGCGACGTCTATTCCGGCTTACCACAGTTTTTTTAACTTAAATCAATAGTTATCGATTTATTATATATTGTAATATTAATTGTTAACTTAATCTGTACAGCAAATATGAGTTTGTTTTATATTTCACTGTTCGGACAGTTTAACTTATATTTTATTTAAGTACATTAGCATTTAAATTTTAAGCACAATCTTTATTCTTGACCAACAAATTAAAGTCATCTATGTAAAATTACGCTGAGTAATTATCCGACTGTCTGTCGACTTATTTCAGTTTAATTTTGTTTTTTTTTTTAATCGTCATTTGATTTGACATGACTAGTCTTGATTTAATTTCTTAGTCACTTTTGAACAAGTAATGAACTGACCTATTTTTAATTTTATTATTTTATTTTGCTCATTTAACTTAATGTTAAATTTTATAAAATCAATATTCTTGCATTATGTATAAGCTCATACATAAACTGATTTTAATATTATAACGATACCCCTATGCTTCAGTCGTTGGACTGGCCAAGCTAATATAATTTTGTTGTTTTAAATTATATACTTTTTTGTATTTTTCTTTGGTGAAAAAATTGAACATTTGAATTTTATCACGGGTTCAGCTCACATTTTTTAAAAAAAAAAAAAATATTTACAAGCTTAAATTTCCAGCTTGAAAGCTGATGAACATTTTGCCTGATAAATCCGAAGACTTTATTTAATCACATTGTTGTGATCACATTATTATTACCGACAGTATTATTTTGCCAGTACTCATACTGACATTTTATTTTATGTTATACTCATAGTGCGGTATATGAGGTAAAATTAACTTAAATTTCAAGTTCAATCAGATTATCTGATATTAATTAACTTACCAATATTAACGTCGGGATTTCACTTTATATTAATTTTATTTTTAAGTTTATTGAAAATAGTAATCATATTGAAGCTTACATAATTTTATTATTCAGCTGAATTTTATTGTTTTTGTTATTGACATAATATGTTTTATTAATATTTAAACCGTCCGTAGTATTTTTCTATTTGCTACTAGTGCGATTAGTAGTTTAACTTACCTTAATTATTTTATTGTTTAACAGTACAATTAATTATTTTAATATCTAATCCGTTTGTGCGACAAACATTAACATACACGTCTGCCGAAAACCGGATTTCATTTTTATTGTTGTCTTGTTATTATAATTGATATTTGACAAAATTTCACGTCTTAGTGTTAAATTTTGTTATAAATTTCATTTTTTTACTTAAGCAGTCAAGCTATTGTGTTTGATTTTTTTTGTAATTCTGTTTAGAGTGTTTATACTCAAATTCTGTTTGTTTTTCGGTCCCATAGTGAGGATTAATCAAATTATTCATAACTTGAACCAACTAAACGCATCTGTTGTTTGTTTTTATTTTTTTCTTTAGAAAATTTTCTTATTTTATTTTTGACGGTACGTTAAGTCTTACTGTTGATAATCGCTTATCTGTCATTCTACATTTTTCTTTTAATCTATGGCTGAAGGCGCTGGAAAAAGAAAAACCAAGTCACCTGTTCGTTTTGGATTTGAAAGATCTAGTATTAATATCGAGAAAATTTTATCTACAACAGGATTTTTCATCAAGTTGTATCATGGCTGAAACAAAAGTACCATCTAATTCTGAACTTTATACATTCATTTTAGACATACGAAAAGATATTAATAATCTTAATAATTCTCAAAGTAAAACTGTCAGAGCAAATAGATATTTTATTGAAAGGCATTAGTGAACTAAAATCCAAATGTGAAGAGAATAACTGTCTTATAAGTCTTACTGTTTTACTAAGATGTGTTTTTTTTTTTTTGTGTGTGTGTCTGTTACTACTTTTTCTCAGCTCTCACCGAACCGATTGCTTTCAATGATACGTCAAAAGATCACAAATTGTATCTAGTCGAAGACATTACCCTCAAAAATTGAAAAAAATGCCCTCATTCCCCGTAAATGAGGGAAACCTCCAAAAAAATTACAAATTTAAAAATCGCTAATTTTTGAAATTTTTTCAATTTTTTTTACTAAAAACTGCCGCAACTTTTTCAAAAATGAACATATCAATATAATTTTTTTTTATATTGATGCATAATATCATTATCAATAATATTACAAGGGGGGATTTAAAATGACCAATTTTTCACAAAAAATTAAATTTTTTAACTTAAATTTTGAAAGTGTTCCGGAAAGTCTGACACTTTTATATATATCTTAAATTAAAGCTAATGTAATTTACTTTATTATGCGAAAAAAAAATTTCGGACTTTATTTTATCTTCACGGTGAAAATGGCTACTGAATGCTATTTTTGTGTGAAAATTTTCGATTTTGTATTTTACATTTTTAACTTTATTATGCTATAACTTTTTGAAAAATGTATGGATCAGTACGATTTTTTCATGAGGAGTAGTATTCATATACATCTTTCATTTGACATACTGTTTTTTTAAATGCGACCATTTCCCTATATATGGGGGGGCTTAAAATATACAAACGGGGTTCAAATCTAAAAAATGCATGTAGAAAGTAGAACTTTTTCAACTTAACTTTTGAAAGTGTTCCGGAAAGTCTGACACTTTTATATATATCTTAAATTAAAGCTAGTGTAATATACTTTCTTATGCAGAAAAAAAATTTCTGACTTTATTTTATCTTCATGGTAAAAACAGACATCAAAGTTTATAAAAAAAAATACGATTTTTGTAAAAAAATTCTTTTTATATTTTTAACTTTATAATGCTATAACTTTTTGAAAGATGTATGGATCAATATAATTTTTTTTTATAGATGCATGATGTCTTTACCTATCATTTGGTATAAATTTTTTTTATATCTGACCTTTTACCTGGCGCAGGAAGGAATTTAAAATGACAACTTTTTCACACAAAATTTACTTTTTTAACTTAAATTTTGTAAGTGTTCTGGAAAGTCTGACTCTTTTATATATATCTTAAATTAAAGCTAATGTGATGTACTTTATTATGGAAAAAAGAAATTTCGGACTTAATTTTATCTTCATGGTGAAAATGGCTACCGAATGCTATTATTGTGTGAAAATTCTCAATTTTATTTTTTTCATTTTTAACTTTATAAGTATTATATATAGTGTTATAGTATATAACATATTGAAAAGTGTATGGATCAACATAATTTTTTGTTTGAGAAATAATATTTATATCCCTATTTTATTCGACATACTTTATCTTAATCAGGATATTAATAAGGAACTAGCAGATCATGTAGCTTTTGGAATAATCCACCAATTTTTTTAAAATTAAACAGTATCTAAAGATTTTCATCGAAGCGTTTTTTAGGATAGTGACTTTAATCACTGTCAGATATCATTATACTTGATCCATCTATACACGTCACCACTGTGCCGCGACCCCCCTGTACTGGGTTTTTTTTTATTTTAATCAATTATCAGCGAGCTATGATTCATTAAAGTTTAGGGGACGTAAGTATTACTCACGTTGATTTAAAAAAGATGCGTAAATTTCAAGTCACTGTACAATGCATCGATAGTTCTTATCTGAACATTAAATATTAATGTTACTGTATTTACCCCACTACGGTTTTATTTGTTAAATCCACTAAACTTTAAATAGTGATATCTCATTTAAAATGTACTAAAATTGATTTTTTTTTTTTTTAAATTTATCAACTTTATCAACTATTCACATGAATGGTTTTCTTGCCGCTACTCATCGGTAATTTCATTGATTACATAGCAGGTTCGACCACCAAATCGTTCTTAATGAGCATATGACATGCCATTGGCATGCATTTTGTTTGATTAGTTATAAAGCCCATATTTCGACTGGATGCAATTAATTTTTCCATAGTGTGTACACGTTTTCTAGGAACTATTTCCTAATATGAAAACGTCTTCCGCATACGCCAACATCGTCATATTTTCATTAAGCTCCATTACTCAGTCTTCCTCTACATCTCTAAAGACTTTTTCAAGAGTGAGATGAAATAATATGGGAGAGTGGGCGTCTTCCTGCTTTAACTCCGATTTTACTTCGAAATTACGAGATGCTCCCTCTGTCATCGGACTTTGCAGAGTGTGTTGGAGTGCATATCTTAATCATTCTTATTAATTTATTCGGAATAACTAGATTCGCCAAAGAAATCCATAATTGATCATTATTTATGCTATCGTAAGCTTGATAGAAATCAACGAAAATCATGTGGAGCTCATTATTGCATTCATAGTATTTTCCCATAATTTGTCGAATAGTAAATATATGGTTTGCAGTTAATTGTCCTCTTATAAATCCGCTTTGGTATTCTCCGATAATATCAGTTGCATATTTCTCTAGTCTACTGAGGATAGTCAAAGACAAAACCTTGTGCTTGCGACCAAGAGGGAGATTCTTCGGTAGTTTTCGACTTTCGTCGGGTCTTCCTTCTTGATTATCGGAGAGACCATTACCATACTCCAGTCCACCGGCATTTTTTCTTTAGTCCATACGTTATTAATTAGTTTATGTATTTCAGTTGTTAATTGTTATGTATTGTTATTGTAATTTAATTGTTGTAAAATGGTATTTGTTTACATTATTATTTTTGAAGACAACTTTTAGTTTGAACTATATTTCAGAGATTATTTTAAAATAATGCTTCTGTGTGTAAATAAATATATATGTATTAAATAATAGTATTGCGTCTTTGCTCTGCTCCTGTGGTTGCTTGTTGTAATTCCCATGTATATACACATAAGAATATGTTTTAAAAATCTGAGATTTTGACATAATTCATAATGTTTATGCATCTATTTGTTGTAATAGCATAACATTTAGTCATAGAACCAGAAATTTAACAATTTTTGCTAAAGTAACCGTAGTTACCCCAGTCTCCTCAAAGATTTGAATGTTAATTATAAATATTTTCAGAAAAAATATTTGTAACTTTCAAATTCAATCTAAAAAGTTTATTAAAATGTCCTTTTCAAAAATAATATTCTAGCTATCAATGGTTTAAGATAAAGTACAATAATTGAAATTATTTCAATTTGCATAGAAGCATTTTTATGATAACGATTTTAATAATTGTCAGATATTATCTATACTTGTAAAAACTATGTTCTCTGTGCTATAATTTTTTTTATTTGAAAATAATTTCAAACAACTGTTTGTTAAAAGTTTTTTATCTACAGATCGTTCATCCGTTATAGAATTTAATACATAGAGACCTAGCGTGCAGGATCGCTCATATATTAGTGCAAGCTATAGATTTAAAGATCATTACTTATTCAAATTTATGTTAATACTTTCATGATATTTATTGCAAAATCTTTAAATAAATTAATTGGAGATTTTTTTTTTCAAAAAGCTTCCTTATGTTGCTATTAAAATTACTTTTTCTTGGTATCTATGTCTGATTTTAACTGAATATTAAAAGTTTTTCAGGACATAAATTATAAATGTTTCAAATATAAATCTGGATTGACTCATAATTATTTATATAATAATAATAAAATACATTATTAATTATGTTGCGGATCTACCTTGGCTCTTATCATGAAGTAATATATTATCTTATCAGTTGTGATCTTATTTAATTTCATCTTTTCCCGCTATTTATTATATTTATAATGATAAGAATTGTAATCGTTGCTATCATAATTATAAGTTCAACCATAGATTAAATACATATGTGTATTTAATCGGGAAAGCACCTTTGCCACGAACTGATAATGCTCCGACATTTACATACTTCGACATTTGACAAAGTAGTAATTGTTACGAACATCTGGTACTCCGACCATCTGATACTATAGGTTACCAAAATTACGACGGATTTTACTCCGACATTATATTAAAAAAATGAAACAGTAAAAACTCCGACATTATCGATAGTTTGATTATGCATCGAAAGTTATATTACATTTCGATTGTATTATTAGTAATAGGGCGCATCGATCGTATATGTTGCAATGTCAGGGTCACGTGGCTACAGAAACACTATATTATTAAATTAATTATATTATTATTAATAATATTGTAAAATTTAAATTAAAATGTTCTATTCAATTAGCAATTATTTGCTACTATAGTTATTACACAATAATATACATTTTGCTTATTATTTTCTGGTACAATTTCTCACATATGACAAATGTTATTAATACTCGAATGATAATAGTCATTCATTAAGTAACATAAAATTAATAGTGTTTAATACAAATGTACATTTTTGAAAAAGTTTTCTCTATTGTTAGAATATATATTTATCTTTGAGAATTTTATTTTTTAATTATCCAATAATTACAAAATATTTTCATCAAATCAAAAAACTGCTAGTTAACTGTTTTTTCAGTTGATCCACAAAATTTTATCTAACCGTAACTTATTTTTTAACATCTAAGAGATCCATTTGAAAACTAATTTTTCTATAACAAATATGTGCTGTATAAATTGTCATGTGCAATTTTACTAATGATTAATTCCTAAGTGTGCAATATTAAAAAATAATGACTAATATAAACATAAAATTGTTAATATTTATACAATATAAAATTGGGTGTTCTATGTCCAATTTGATAATATGGATAAGTGTCTTCGGGAAGAGTTAAAATAATATCTTATTATCCAATCATTTTGGATATAGTGCAATAGGACCTCAAGATTAAAAAAGAAATGTCTCCCATGTGTTCCACATCATTCTTGAGGATGACTGGATTTTTTCCTGTACTGCATTAGGATATCTAAGTATAAAATAACACAGTATATCCAACTTCAATGCAGTAACTGTTTAACACATTTTTTTTAGTCTTATTACTTTCTGGAAGTTTCTTCCAATAGGTTTGTGTTGACTCAGTGGATTATGATTAATTTTTCTTTCAGCAATTTTAATTGAAAATTAATTACTAAAATTATTTTTAACTTATATTAAAAAAAATTAAAATAATATTAAACTGTGTAAGTTTTGCTACAAGGTCTAATATGAGTTATGCTAAGAATTAGTAAGTTTTGGTTATTTATAAGTAGAATTAATTTTTTCTTATTTAAAAAATCTGTGTGTCATCTAAAAGTAAAAATATATTATNATCTAAAATTAAAAATATATTAACTCATCGTTAAACAATTTTAATTTTGTGACATGAGTTTTATAATCAATGTTAAATTATAAGTAAAACCATTATAATCTCCAGTGGTGCTCAAAGAGAAGTTAAAAATATTAAGGAGTAAAAAATTATTTATTTAAAGTTCTTTTTCTTTAAAATCTAATATACATTTATTGAAATCAGTTTGATATTTCCTTGCAAAAAATATCTGAATAGCCTTTTCTTTTAGCTTCGATGCGAAGCTGAGAAGGTATTGGTTTTACTAAGATGTATTTATTTTTTTTTTAGCTTCGACTCGAAGCTGAGAAGGTATTAATTTTACTATGATGTCTTCTTTTTTATATTTTTTTATTTTTTGTGTTTGTGAACGCTCAATCTCAGCTCTCGCTGGACCGATTTTGATGAACAATATGTCAAAAGATCACAAATCGTATCTAGTCGAAGACATTACCCTCAAAAATTGAAAAAAATTCCCTCGTTTCCCGCAAGTGGGGGAAATCCCCCCAAAAGTTACAAATTAAAAATCGCTAATTTTCGATATTTTTTCAATTTTTTNAAAAAATTACAAATTTAAAAATCGCTAATTTTCGATATTTTTTCAATTTTTTTTACTTAAAAGTGCCATAACTTTTTTAAAAATGATCGAATCAATATAATTTTTTTTTTTATAAATATCTTAGATATTTACCTATTATTTTATATATTTTTGTGAACATTTGACCCTTTAACAGCCCACAGGAAGGGTTTCAAAANAATAATTACCTATCATTTTATATATTTTTGTGAACATTTTGACCCTTTAACAGCCCACAGGAAGGGTTTCAAAATGGTAACTTTTTTACAAAAAATTAACTTTTTCAACTTAACTTTTTAAAGTGTTCCGGAAAGCATGACACTTTTATATATATATCTTAAATTAAAGCTAATGTAATATACTTTAATTTGAAAAAAAAAAAATTGATCTCTGGACTTGTCTTCATGGTGAAAATGACTACCGTATGCAAAAATATGCTATTTTTGTGAAAAAATTCTTGATATTATATTTTACATTTTTTAACATTATGTTGCTATAACTTTTTAAAAAATGCATGAATCAACTTTATTCTTTAATGATAAATACTTTATATATACTTCTTTCATTCGACATACTTTTTTTTAAAATCGGACCATTTCCCTTTATACAGGGGGGGTGCAAACCTTTTAAAATGCGTATAGAAAGTAGAACTTTTTCAACTTAACTTTTGAAAATGTTCCGGAAAGACTGACACTTTTATATATATCTTAAATTAAAGCTTATGTAATATACTTTAATTTGAAAAAAAAAAATTTGACCTCTGGACTTGTCTTCATGGTAAAAATGACTACCGTATGCAAAAATATGCTATTTTTTTGAAAAAATTCTTGATATTATATTTTACATTTTTTAACATTAGGATGCTATAACTTTTTAAAAAATGCATGAATCAATTCTATTCTTTAACAATAAATACTTTATATATACCTCTTTCATTCGATATACTTTTTTTTAAAATCGGACCTTTTCCCTTTATACAGGGGGGGTGCAAACCTTTTAAAATGTTAATAGAAAGTAGAACTTTTTCAACTTAACTTTTGAAAATGTTCCGGAAAGACTGACACTTTTATATATATCTTAAATTAAAGCTTATGTAATATACTTTAATTTGAAAAAAAAAAATTTGACCTCTGGACTTGTCTTCGTGGTGAAAACGGACATCAAAGTTAAAGAAAAACGTACGATTTCCGTGAAAAAAATCTCGATTTTATATGTTATATTATTTAATTTATATTTTATATAACTTTTGGAAAAATGTATGGATCAATATTATTATTTTTTTATAATAAATATTTATATACCCCTTTCATCTGGCACGCTTTTTTTGTAAATCGGATCATACCCCTTTAACAAGGCGGGTCAAAACTTTAAAATGCGTATTGTTACTAAGATATTTTTAATTTAATTTTTGAAAGTATTCCGGAAATACTGACATTTTTATATATATCTTAAATTAAAGCTTATGTAATATACGAATATGTAATACTTATGTGTAATACTTATGTAATACTCTACTACTTCTGAGTGGAGAATGCTGAGAATAATTAATTTAAATAGTTCCATTACAAATATTAAGGATGTAGATGAGTTTTGGATACATTTATATAATTTAGAGTGTGATGGCGAGTTTAAATTTAGAAATGTAGCCAATTTTGTTTTAAAGATTTTAAGTTTACCTCATTCATCAGTTGATTGTGAACGAATTTTTTCTAAAGTTAACTTGATAAAAACTAAAATTAGGAACAGATTACAAGTGGAATCTTTAAATGGATTATTATTATCAAGTGAACACATCAAAAGTGTAAGTTGTGAAAATTTTACCCCAACCAAGTCTATGTTAAACTTAATGAATAGTAAACTGTATAGTTATGAAGAAGCCAAAGAAACAGTTGAATTAGAAAATCCATATACTAATGTTGTAGAATTTGGGAATTTACAGCTTAATTTTATAATGTTATCATTTGATAAGCATGTATAATGTATATGCTAACATTTCTTATACATTCATATATATATGTTTAAATGATTTAATAATTAGTTCCAAAAGTAAAGGTTACTTTGTAATTTTGTTATATAAGTTATGCAAAAGTTTTTTTATTTATTACTTTTAAAAAAATGATCTTACCTCATTATATTAATGAATTTTTAAGTGATTAGGTTAAAGTACATGAAATCAAAGAGGATAGTAGGTATCATTTAAGCTTAAATGATAATTATTATATTTGATCAAATATGATCATCTATATTTACCTATTTCAAGATATGGGGTTTGGTTTTTCTGCTATTAAAGAAAAAGTATATATAATTTCATAAAAATTATTCTATCAATAAAATCAGGTCAAAAGAATACAACAAATACATGTATAACATTAATGAATTATATAATTTAAATTCAAAGAATATTGATCTAAAAATAACTACTTTTAACATACGTTCTTATGGGAAAACAAAAATAAGTAGGCCTCTAGCACAGTGTCGCGATCTAGCGTTAAAACGTATGCCCGTCATATAATCTGACCGAAATCGTAACATGTGAAATATACGTCGATGCTTAACCTGTTTATCTACAATATGTAGTAATGTGAAATTTTTTGTCCATAAGGTCCTATACGGTAATTTAAAGAAAATAGTGCGGTCCGCGCAGTATTAAATGTTGGCAACGCTGTCTATGGTTCAACGTCTTTTATTGAAGATTAATAATTTCTGTTGGTAATTTAATTAATTTGTAACTCTCCTGTGTACTTTTTATAACTAATAATATTTTTAATAATAATAATAACAGTTCGAATCAAATTTAATAATTTTAGGTATGTTATGAACTAATCATAAATTAAGGTATCTTTAATCGTTTACACAATATAACAAATTTGAAATATAATTGAGTTTGAAGAATGAATTTACATGTTTATAATCCTATTTTAAAATATAAGTTATTAAGGTTTATTACCGTTATATATAAAAAGGTTTGGACAAAATGGTTTATTCTATTCCCTACTTGAGTACAATTGAACTACCATATTAATCTGATAATTATTGTTGTTAGAATTTTATTGACTATACTCTAAATAAAAATTAGACAAAGTAAATGTAAATTAGTATAAAATCAATTAAGTAAAAGATTCTTTAATGTCTAGTAGAACATTTTTCCTATATAGTCTTTTATAGCTATATTTTTTTATCTTATTATATATTATATAGAAATGGCTAGGAATACTTCTGGGCATGACAATCCTGGACAAAGCCTATTTCAAGGGACTGATCTGACCAGCATTCAAGTTAATAATGATTTCCAAGATGATGAAGAAGAACATTTAGAAATGCAGAGACTTCAAGAAGAGGTATTAATAATGTTAGTTAGATTTTTTAGTTTTAGTTGTTAAAGGTTTCCCAAAACATATATTGATGTAATAGAGAATTTGTATAATGGGACTTTTACCAGGATAAAACATATAGACGGAGTAAAAAAAAATTTTAGGGTAAGAGTAGGAATGCACCAAAGTTTTGCTTTAAGCCCTTTCTTATTTTCTATAGTGATGGTTAAAATTACTAGAGAAATAAGGAGAGGGACCATGGTGCATGTTGTTTGTTGACAATGTTGTGTTAATAAGAGAAAATAGGGAAGAAATAAATGAAAGGCTAGAGGTGTAGAGATTGGGTTTAACAATTAGTAGAAATATGATGAGAGTAATGACAATAAATGAGGATGTGATAGATGAAGTAGAAAGTTCTAAATAGTAGCCAGAATTTGCTAATATTTAAGTAAAGAAACTTTTGATATTTTTAAAGAAGATATCAAACATCTAAAACCCAAAGAGAATTTGGCAGACATGAATCTTTGAACATATAGATAGCTTAGTAAGTTGTTTGACTTATGTGTATATATATATACACATAGGTGTCAGGTAATTAATAATGGCAACAATATTTTGGTGAAAACACTAACTTAAAGAATCATAATTAATATAATTTGGTAGGAAGTGTGCACAATGGACCTAAAAGTCTGAGTTCATGGTTAGTTGTTGCCTACCTCTCTAACAAATAAAACTAGGAACATTTGTACAAAAAAACAGTGTTGTTGACGAGATTTTGAGACTTAGAATTAAGTGTGAATGGATCAAGAGAAGTGTGTTGTTTTGTGCAATAAGAAAATCCAAATCTCTAAAGAAAGTTCTATACGACTGTAGCGAGATACAAGTTTCATTTACAGTTCCTGTACCACACAACCCCCTATGGGTGATTCCCCGCTCCCAGGTGTTGATCATTCCCTAGATGTACATTCCACATTTCCTATCAGGTCAATAGAGGGGCTTCCTTTAGTTCTGACTGTTAATGAAAATGACGATTTTCCGAGTATCTTACCTTTACGTGAGTCACATCCTCTTTTCCCTTTCAAGTAGGGAATTTAGTGAGTCTGTTAATTTCTTATCTGTGCTTTGCCACATTTTCCTAATGTCACAAAAGATTCTTCAGCCTTCCTCTTCTCAGATTTCTGGGAAACTAATTTCTTCCCTTCCTTCTGGGTTGTCAGTGGCTTAGTAACATAGTTTGTGAAACAAACTCTTCCTATTCTAAAATATAGACTGCATTTGAGTTCCTCCAGTGTGATCATGTTCTTCTTATCCACACTTAGGAATAGAGTTTGTTCTTTAGGGCCAACCTCTGTCTCATAGTGGATTATTTTCCCTTCAGTTGGTTCTTTTGTCCTTTTGTGTTTTCGTGGTTCTCTTCAGCTTGAGCTTTTAAATGCTATTAAATATCTTAGATTTAAGTTTAAGACCTTCAATCCTTTCAGCAACTTCACCCAGTTAGTTTTGTGACTTCTGGTTTGCCTCTACTGGCATCATCTCTGTGCTAGTAGACGGTTCACTTAATGTCTTGTTGTTCTCATTGTTGTTTTGTGTTTTTTTTAATGTTTTTATCCATATAGTTTCCTCGAATAGTAGAGTTATGAAGATCCATCACAGCAGAGCTCAATACTGTGATAAGGCTTGAGTTGTTAAATCTGTGATCCTTACAGATCTCCCTATAGATGACAATTACTGTTACTAATTGTTGTGTTACTAAAATAATTGAAAACTAAAATTTTATAATAAAGAATTAATTAATTTTTTTCAGCTTGTTAAAGAAATCGAAGAATTTAATGAAAGTGAGGCCAATATGAGTGTTATAAATTCTAGTCATTGTAGTGACAATTCTGATGATGGTAAATTTGTTTAATTAAAATATTTTAACTTTATATTTTATACTTGTATGGATTAAATTAAATGATTTTCCTTATTAAGAGGAAGTAAAAATAATGTATTAATACCATCCTCTCGAAATATATTTTTCCATCCAATATATTTTTAGAAAAATTGGTTTATATTTTGATTTTATATTTATATTTTGTCCTCTTTGTAAAACTGCTTCTGGTAAAGAGAATGGAAAAACCCCAATAGATCAACACAATGAAATTGAATCTCAGTACATAAAAAATGAGTCTGAATGTGTTCCCCCAACTGAACTATGTACTTTATTTTTTTTTAATTTTAGCTTGCGAAGCTGAGAAGGAATTAAATTTACTATGATGTGTTTTTTTTTTTTTTTTTTTATGTCTGTTGCCACTTTTACTACGCTCTCACTGGACCGATTTCTTTCAAAAGTATGTCAAAAGATCACAAAACGTATCTAATTGGAGACATTACCCTTAAAAATTGAAAAAAAANTTTTAGTTGTTAAAGGTTTCCCAAAACATATATTGATGTAATAGAGAATTTGTATAATGGGACTTTTACCAGGATAAAACATATAGACGGAGTAAAAAAAAATTTTAGGGTAAGAGTAGGAATGCACCAAAGTTTTGCTTTAAGCCCTTTCTTATTTTCTATAGTGATGGTTAAAATTACTAGAGAAATAAGGAGAGGGACCATGGTGCATGTTGTTTGTTGACAATGTTGTGTTAATAAGAGAAAATAGGGAAGAAATAAATGAAAGGCTAGAGGTGTAGAGATTGGGTTTAACAATTAGTAGAAATATGATGAGAGTAATGACAATAAATGAGGATGTGATAGATGAAGTAGAAAGTTCTAAATAGTAGCCAGAATTTGCTAATATTTAAGTAAAGAAACTTTTGATATTTTTAAAGAAGATATCAAACATCTAAAACCCAAAGAGAATTTGGCAGACATGAATCTTTGAACATATAGATAGCTTAGTAAGTTGTTTGACTTATGTGTATATATATATACACATAGGTGTCAGGTAATTAATAATGGCAACAATATTTTGGTGAAAACACTAACTTAAAGAATCATAATTAATATAATTTGGTAGGAAGTGTGCACAATGGACCTAAAAGTCTGAGTTCATGGTTAGTTGTTGCCTACCTCTCTAACAAATAAAACTAGGAACATTTGTACAAAAAAACAGTGTTGTTGACGAGATTTTGAGACTTAGAATTAAGTGTGAATGGATCAAGAGAAGTGTGTTGTTTTGTGCAATAAGAAAATCCAAATCTCTAAAGAAAGTTCTATACGACTGTAGCGAGATACAAGTTTCATTTACAGTTCCTGTACCACACAACCCCCTATGGGTGATTCCCCGCTCCCAGGTGTTGATCATTCCCTAGATGTACATTCCACATTTCCTATCAGGTCAATAGAGGGGCTTCCTTTAGTTCTGACTGTTAATGAAAATGACGATTTTCCGAGTATCTTACCTTTACGTGAGTCACATCCTCTTTTCCCTTTCAAGTAGGGAATTTAGTGAGTCTGTTAATTTCTTATCTGTGCTTTGCCACATTTTCCTAATGTCACAAAAGATTCTTCAGCCTTCCTCTTCTCAGATTTCTGGGAAACTAATTTCTTCCCTTCCTTCTGGGTTGTCAGTGGCTTAGTAACATAGTTTGTGAAACAAACTCTTCCTATTCTAAAATATAGACTGCATTTGAGTTCCTCCAGTGTGATCATGTTCTTCTTATCCACACTTAGGAATAGAGTTTGTTCTTTAGGGCCAACCTCTGTCTCATAGTGGATTATTTTCCCTTCAGTTGGTTCTTTTGTCCTTTTGTGTTTTCGTGGTTCTCTTCAGCTTGAGCTTTTAAATGCTATTAAATATCTTAGATTTAAGTTTAAGACCTTCAATCCTTTCAGCAACTTCACCCAGTTAGTTTTGTGACTTCTGGTTTGCCTCTACTGGCATCATCTCTGTGCTAGTAGACGGTTCACTTAATGTCTTGTTGTTCTCATTGTTGTTTTGTGTTTTTTTTAATGTTTTTATCCATATAGTTTCCTCGAATAGTAGAGTTATGAAGATCCATCACAGCAGAGCTCAATACTGTGATAAGGCTTGAGTTGTTAAATCTGTGATCCTTACAGATCTCCCTATAGATGACAATTACTGTTACTAATTGTTGTGTTACTAAAATAATTGAAAACTAAAATTTTATAATAAAGAATTAATTAATTTTTTTCAGTTTGATAAAGAAATAGAAGAATATAAAAGAATTTTAGAAGAACATTTAGAAAAGGTATTAATCAAGAAGAGGTATTAATAATGTTAGTTAGATTTTTTAGTTTTAGTTGTTAAAGGTTTCCCAAAACATATATTGATGTAATAGAGAATTTGTATAATGGGACTTTTACCAGGATAAAACATATAGACGGAGTAAAAAAAAATTTTAGGGTAAGAGTAGGAATGCACCAAAGTTTTGCTTTAAGCCCTTTCTTATTTTCTATAGTGATGGTTAAAATTACTAGAGAAATNTTACCACTTTTTCTCAGCTCTCACCGAACCGATTTCTTTCAATGATACGTCAAAAGATCACAAATCGTATCTAGTCAAAGACATTACCCTCAAAAATTGAAAAAAATTCTCTCGTTCCCCGTAAATGGGGGAAACCTCCGAAAAAATTACAAATTTAAAAAAGGCTAATTTTCAAAAAAATTTCAATTTTTTTTACTAAAAACTAATTTTTTAAAAATAAACGTATCAATATAATTCTTTTTCTGTAGATGCATGATGTCATTACCTATCATCTGATATATTTTTTTTGTAAATTTGACCCTGTATCTTCCCACAGGGGGGATTTTAAAAGACAACTTTTTCTCAAAAAATTAACTTTTTCAACTGAACTTTTGAAAATGTTCCGGAAGGTCTGACACTTTTATATATATCTTAAATTAAAGCTTATGTAATCTACTTTATTATGCAAAAAAAAAATTTCGGACTTTATTTTATCTTCACGGTGAAAATGGCTACCAAATGCTATTATTGTGTGAAAATTCTCAATTTTATTTTTTACATTTTTAACTTTATAATGCTATAACTTATTGAAAAGTGTATTGATCAATATAATTTTTTTATTAGAAATACTATTTTTTAATAATCCCTTTTTCATTCGACATACTTTATGTTAATCAGGATATTAATAAAGAACTAGCAGTTTTTGAAGCTTTTGGAATAATCCACCAATTTTTTAAAATTAAACACTATCTAAAGATTTGCATCGAAGCGTTTTTTTTTGATAGTGATTTTAATCACTGTCAGATATCATTATACTTGATCCAACTATGCCACGTCACCACTGTGCCGCGACCCCCCTGTGCTGGGTTTTATTAAGTTTAATGTCTGTTTTCACCATGAAGATAAAATAAAGTCCGAAATTTTTTTTTATCATTATAAAGTATATTATATTAGCTTTAATTTAAGATATATATAAAAGTGTCAGACCTTCCGGAACACTTTCAAAAGTTAAGTTGAAAAAGTTCTATTTTCTATATGCATTTTTATGTTTTGAATCCCCCCTGTAAGGGAAATGGTCTGATTTAAAAAAACAAGATGTCAAATGAAAGGTGTATATAAATACTACTCTTCATGAAAAAATTGTACTGATCCATACATTTTTCAAAAAGTTATAGCATAATAAAGTTAAAAATGGAAAATACAAAATCGAAAATTTTCACACAAAAATAGCATTCGGTAGCCATTTT
>NW_026099575.1:1136369-1139345 GCF_025091365.1 Daktulosphaira vitifoliae
AAAAAAAAACATACCAAATGAAATGTAATGATATTATGCATCTATTTAAAAAAAAAATTATATTGATTTGGTTATTTTTAAAAAAGTTATAGCAATTTTAAGTAAAAAAAATTGAAAAAATTTCGAAAATTAGCGATTTTTCAATTTGTAATTTTTTTGAAGGTTTCCCCCATTTGCGGGGAACGAGGGATTTTTTTTCAATTTTTGAGGGTAATGTCTTCGACTAGATACGATTTGTGATCTTTTGACGTATCATTNATTCCCTACTTGAGTACAATTGAACTACCATATTAATCTGATAATTATTGTTGTTAGAATTTTATTGACTATACTCTAAATAAAAATTAGACAAAGTAAATGTAAATTAGTATAAAATCAATTAAGTAAAAGATTCTTTAATGTCTAGTAGAACATTTTTCCTATATAGTCTTTTATAGCTATATTTTTTTATCTTATTATATATTATATAGAAATGGCTAGGAATACTTCTGGGCATGACAATCCTGGACAAAGCCTATTTCAAGGGACTGATCTGACCAGCATTCAAGTTAATAATGATTTCCAAGATGATGAAGAAGAACATTTAGAAATGCAGAGACTTCAAGAAGAGGTATTAATAATGTTAGTTAGATTTTTTAGTTTTAGTTGTTAAAGGTTTCCCAAAACATATATTGATGTAATAGAGAATTTGTATAATGGGACTTTTACCAGGATAAAACATATAGACGGAGTAAAAAAAAATTTTAGGGTAAGAGTAGGAATGCACCAAAGTTTTGCTTTAAGCCCTTTCTTATTTTCTATAGTGATGGTTAAAATTACTAGAGAAATAAGGAGAGGGACCATGGTGCATGTTGTTTGTTGACAATGTTGTGTTAATAAGAGAAAATAGGGAAGAAATAAATGAAAGGCTAGAGGTGTAGAGATTGGGTTTAACAATTAGTAGAAATATGATGAGAGTAATGACAATAAATGAGGATGTGATAGATGAAGTAGAAAGTTCTAAATAGTAGCCAGAATTTGCTAATATTTAAGTAAAGAAACTTTTGATATTTTTAAAGAAGATATCAAACATCTAAAACCCAAAGAGAATTTGGCAGACATGAATCTTTGAACATATAGATAGCTTAGTAAGTTGTTTGACTTATGTGTATATATATATACACATAGGTGTCAGGTAATTAATAATGGCAACAATATTTTGGTGAAAACACTAACTTAAAGAATCATAATTAATATAATTTGGTAGGAAGTGTGCACAATGGACCTAAAAGTCTGAGTTCATGGTTAGTTGTTGCCTACCTCTCTAACAAATAAAACTAGGAACATTTGTACAAAAAAACAGTGTTGTTGACGAGATTTTGAGACTTAGAATTAAGTGTGAATGGATCAAGAGAAGTGTGTTGTTTTGTGCAATAAGAAAATCCAAATCTCTAAAGAAAGTTCTATACGACTGTAGCGAGATACAAGTTTCATTTACAGTTCCTGTACCACACAACCCCCTATGGGTGATTCCCCGCTCCCAGGTGTTGATCATTCCCTAGATGTACATTCCACATTTCCTATCAGGTCAATAGAGGGGCTTCCTTTAGTTCTGACTGTTAATGAAAATGACGATTTTCCGAGTATCTTACCTTTACGTGAGTCACATCCTCTTTTCCCTTTCAAGTAGGGAATTTAGTGAGTCTGTTAATTTCTTATCTGTGCTTTGCCACATTTTCCTAATGTCACAAAAGATTCTTCAGCCTTCCTCTTCTCAGATTTCTGGGAAACTAATTTCTTCCCTTCCTTCTGGGTTGTCAGTGGCTTAGTAACATAGTTTGTGAAACAAACTCTTCCTATTCTAAAATATAGACTGCATTTGAGTTCCTCCAGTGTGATCATGTTCTTCTTATCCACACTTAGGAATAGAGTTTGTTCTTTAGGGCCAACCTCTGTCTCATAGTGGATTATTTTCCCTTCAGTTGGTTCTTTTGTCCTTTTGTGTTTTCGTGGTTCTCTTCAGCTTGAGCTTTTAAATGCTATTAAATATCTTAGATTTAAGTTTAAGACCTTCAATCCTTTCAGCAACTTCACCCAGTTAGTTTTGTGACTTCTGGTTTGCCTCTACTGGCATCATCTCTGTGCTAGTAGACGGTTCACTTAATGTCTTGTTGTTCTCATTGTTGTTTTGTGTTTTTTTTAATGTTTTTATCCATATAGTTTCCTCGAATAGTAGAGTTATGAAGATCCATCACAGCAGAGCTCAATACTGTGATAAGGCTTGAGTTGTTAAATCTGTGATCCTTACAGATCTCCCTATAGATGACAATTACTGTTACTAATTGTTGTGTTACTAAAATAATTGAAAACTAAAATTTTATAATAAAGAATTAATTAATTTTTTTCAGCTTGTTAAAGAAATCGAAGAATTTAATGAAAGTGAGGCCAATATGAGTGTTATAAATTCTAGTCATTGTAGTGACAATTCTGATGATGGTAAATTTGTTTAATTAAAATATTTTAACTTTATATTTTATACTTGTATGGATTAAATTAAATGATTTTCCTTATTAAGAGGAAGTAAAAATAATGTATTAATACCATCCTCTCGAAATATATTTTTCCATCCAATATATTTTTAGAAAAATTGGTTTATATTTTGATTTTATATTTATATTTTGTCCTCTTTGTAAAACTGCTTCTGGTAAAGAGAATGGAAAAACCCCAATAGATCAACACAATGAAATTGAATCTCAGTACATAAAAAATGAGTCTGAATGTGTTCCCCCAACTGAACTATGTACTTTATTTTTTTTTAATTTTAGCTTGCGAAGCTGAGAAGGAATTAAATTTACTATGATGTGTTTTTTTTTTTTTTTTTTTATGTCTGTTGCCACTTTTACTACGCTCTCACTGGACCGATTTCTTTCAAAAGTATGTCAAAAGATCACAAAACGTATCTAATTGGAGACATTACCCTTAAAAATTGAAAAAAAA
>NW_026099575.1:1139445-1152821 GCF_025091365.1 Daktulosphaira vitifoliae
TTCTCTATAAATTTCTCAAGGCTGAACTTATTTATTTTGTGATCTTTAATATAAAATATTATTGATGTATTATTATATTAGCCTCACTTCAATCATTACTGCGCATATATGAAAAATACACTGAGTTATTGAGTCTCTTGTACCAGTAAGCGTGACAGCTCGTTCTGTAGATTGTGGCAAAACATCTGAGGCAACTTGTATCTGAGCANTGTGGCAAAACATCTGAGGCAACTTGTATCTGAGCACCAGTTGCTTCTCGGATTTCTTTTATCTTATTACCACCTTTTCCGATTAAAGAACCGCACTGAGATGCCGGAACTATTAACCTTAGAGTCATACCACACTTTCCTATAATACTGGAACTGGTTTTTCCATTTTGCATTTCAATAAACTAAAAATTATTTATAATCTATTAATATAGTTATATACATATGTTGAATAGCCATAGGGCACCCCAATTTTAATGCTTTATAACAAAGTATCATAAAACGTTAATCAATGCCTAAAAAATAAACTATAATATAAAAATAATAATTATAAAAAACAAAACTACTGCCTTATAAAACAAATCTTAGAGAGGGTGTGTTATTGATTATCCCTAGTGACTAATAATACTAATGATAAACTAAAGATTGTACCATTGAAAAAAATCACCAAGATCAGCATATTAAGTTCTGAACAAAATCGCCGAAAACTAATCTGTTTATATCTATATAATTTACATAGTATCTTAATGACTATGATCGGATTTTGCGATTAATAGTTTGATAAAAATTTACAATGAGCTGTGTTGAATGAATAGTTTGAAACTTTTTAATCCCTGCCCAAACCTTAAAATTATAAATTAATTAAATTGATCATAAAAGCATACTTTTTGTTTGTATAAGTTCGAACAATATTTTGCTCAGTTAAGATTTGATAAAAATTACGTAATTTTTTCTAGATTTTCATTTAATGACTTAGTTTTTTTTGTTAGGAAGATAAAAATATATACAAACTAACTCGTTAATCAGAATCTACTCAATTAATTACAAAACTAAAATAATTTAAGGAATATTTTTTTTGGTTTGTTTTAAACAAATCAATAATATATTTCAAAAACAAATTTGTTCATTAGTAGAAAATTTCGTTATAATTGATTTAATAATTTATTCTATTGAACAATTAGTAGATGATTTTGAAAAATGTGAAGTCACTGAGTGACTCAGGGGTTCTTAAGGCAAAAAAAAATGTGTTGAAATTAAAATGATAAAAATGTCGTAAAAGCAGATGAAAAATTGGGCATGACCTTTAGTTGAGATATAGCACACTTAAAACAAAAAAATTTACATAAGATAGAGAACAAAATAATTTTAAATTATTAAGTAATATTTCTTTGAACTAAAAAAAAAACCCAGCACAGTGGGGTGGCGGCACAGTGTTGACGTGGCATAGTTGGAACAAGTATAATGATATCTGACAGTGATTAAAATCACTATCATAAAAAACGCTTCAATGCAAATCTGTAGATAGTGTTTAATTTAAAAAAAAAAAAATTTGTCAAAAAATTAGGTCAAATGAGAGCTGAGAAAATAAATGATAGCTACAAAAAAAAACCACATAGTAAAATAATATTTATAATGAATTTCTTCTCACGAGAGGAGACTACAGTAATAGGATCCTTGATATTTATTGAAGTTATTGAATCTGAATAAGATAAAAATAAAATGAGTTAAACATTTTATTCTAACTCAAAAAGAATTAAGAAAAAATTCAGTGCTACAGGCATGAAAGACTCAAGTGTTACCGTCTCAGAAACCGTACGTCTCATTCGTCACTTAATAAAAATGGAAATTTAGCTAATTCAAATTTTAAAGTTATTTTTCTCGACTTCAAAAAAACAAAAAAATTTAAATATGTCTAATTTTTTATACTATGTCAATTAGATTGATTGAAAATCAGTGTAATCCCCTTATAATAAAATAAAATACAAACCAAACATTTTAACACAAAAATAGCATATTTTTGAATACGGTAGCTATTTTTAGCGTGAAGAC
This sequence comes from Daktulosphaira vitifoliae, assembly GCF_025091365.1. Taxonomy (NCBI): domain Eukaryota; kingdom Metazoa; phylum Arthropoda; class Insecta; order Hemiptera; family Phylloxeridae; genus Daktulosphaira; species Daktulosphaira vitifoliae. The sequence goes on from NW_026099575.1 coordinate 1,141,482, forward strand.
AAAATAAAGTCCAAAATTTTTTTTTTTTCATAATAAAGTATATTACATTAGCTTTAATTTAAGATATATATAAGAGTGTCAGTTTTTCCGGAACACTTTCAAAAGTTAAGTTGAAAAAGTTAATAGTTGAAAGAAGCCTCTATAAAGTTTGAAAGAAATCGGTTTGGTGAGAGCTGAGAAAAAGTGGTATCAGACACAAAAAAAAAAAAATAAATAAATAAAAAAAAACCTAGTACAGGGGAGTCGCGATACAGTAGTGACGTGGCATAGTTGGAACAAGTATAATGATATCTGTCAGTGATTAAAATCACTATCAAAAATAAACGCTTCGATGCAAATCTTTAGATAGTGTTTAATTTTAAAAAAATTGGTGTTTTATTCCAAAAGCTACTTGATCTGCTGGTTCCTTATTAATATCTCGATTAAGATAAAGTATGTCGAATGAAAAAGGGTTTATTAAAAAATATTATTTCTCATAAAAAAATTGTGTGGATCCATAAACTTTTCAATAAGTTATAGCATTATAAAGTTAAAAATGTAAAAAATAAAATCGAGAATTTTCACACGAAAGTAGCATTTGGTAGCCATTTTTACCGTAAAAACAAAATAAAATTCGAAATTTTTTTTTTTAATATTAAAGTATATTACATAAGCTTCAATTTAATATACATATAAAAGTGTCAGACCTTCCGGAACACTTTCAAAAGTTAAGTTGAAAAAGTTCTACTTTCTATATTCATTTTTTATATTTGAAGCCCCCCAAATATAGGGAAATAGTCTGATTTAAAAAAAAAGTATATTCAATAAAAGATGTATATAAATACTACTTCTCATGAAAAAATTGTATTGATCCATACATTTTTTAAAAAGTTATAGCACTTTAAAGTAAAAAATGTAAATTATAAAATCGAAAATTTTCACACAAAAATAGCATTCGGTAGCCGTTTTCACCATGAAGACAAGTCCAGAGGTCAAATTTTTTTTTTTCAAATTAAAGTACATTACATTAGCTTTAATTTAAGATATATATAAAAGTGTCAGACCTTCCGGAACACTTTCAAAAGTTAAGTTGAAAAAGTTCTACTTTCTATATTCATTTTTTATATTTGAAGCCCCCCAAATATAGGGAAATAGTCTGATTTAAAAAAAAAGTATATCCAATGAAAGATGTATATAAATACTACTTCTCATGAAAAAATTGTATTGATCCATACATTTTTTAAAAAGTTATAGCACTTTAAAGTAAAAAATGTAAATTATAAAATCGAGAAATTTCACACAAATATAGCATTCGGTAGCCGTTTTCACCATGAAGACAAGTCCAGAGGTCAAATTTTTTTTTTTCAAATTAAAGTACATTACATTAGCTTTAATTTAAGATATATATAAAAGTGTCAGACCTATATAAAAGTGTCAGACCTTCCGGAACATTTTCAAAAGTTAAGTTGAAAAAGTTGTCATTTTAAATCCCCTCCTGTGGGCCGAAAAAAGGTCAAATTTACAAAAAAAATATACCAAATGATAGGAAAAGACATCAAGCATCTATAAAAAAAAATTATACTGATATGNGGTAAAGACATCAAGCATCTATATAAAAAAAAATTATATTGATATGTTCATTTTTGAAAAAGTTACGGCAGTTTTTAGTAAAAAAAATTGAAAAAATTTCGAAAATTAGCGATTTTTAAATTTGTAATTTTTTTGGAGGTTTCCTCATTTTCGGGGAACGAGGGAAATTTTTTCAATTTTTGAGGGTAATATCTTCGACTAAATACGATTTGTGATCTTTTGACGTATCATTGAAAGAAATCGGTTCAGTGAGAGCTGAGAAAAAGTGGTAACAGACACAAAAATTAATAAAAACTAATAAAAAAAAAATATATATCATAGTAAAACCAATACCTTCTCAGCTTCGCATCGAAGCTAAAAATAAAAAGCACCAAAATTGGCAAGAAGATGAATTTCAATTTTGTTAACATGTTAACACGTGTTGATTTATTAAAGGAATAGTTCATTAGGTGGATATATATTTATTTTATAATTGAATCAAAGTCATTACTTAATATTTAAATATACTGATTAATGTATTTATTTTACATTTTATTTGATTCATTGTTCAATGATTACGAAATTTTTGTAACACCACTTAATAGAAAATTTTGGCAACGTTTTTATGAACTCCATTCACGACTAACTACTAGTGCTTTTGTAGCGAATTTTAACCAATATAAGTGTGATTCTAATGCTATCTAACAGATACTTACTGGTGGGATTCAAAAAAACGTCGCCGAAGCTTCTTATTACAGGATCTTTCAATTTGTATTATTACTTTTTATGTATTTAGTAAAAAATATATACTACTATTAATTATGTTGACTAAATACAATTACACGATATTGATTTTATAATAAAGACACTAGTCAATAAATATAATAGTTATGTAACAGTAATTTGTGGAAATATATTATTTTATCTAGGAAACACCACTAAGGCCAAATTTATCGAAACATTAAATTTCCTATAAAATTAATTTTAGAATTAACATAAACTAATTTTAAGCTTTTACCTCTTCAACTTTAGTGCATATTAATGAAAAAGCTTTATAAATAGCTTCGGTTGAACCAGATATCGTCACAATTCGCTCAGGACAAGAGCCGTCAGATATGTTGATTTTTGCTCCAGACTAATAACAATTGAAATAATAAGTATTGTAAAAATCAATATCTTGAATTAAAAATTTGAATTTCATATGTAATCAAATGACTTTTGGCTATATATGCACATTGACACATATATTTAGTTAGTACCCAAGTTCATTTGTACCTAAATTTGTAACAAAGTCTATAACTCATAAATTTGTTTATAATTGGACTGATTAAAAAAAATTTAGTGAATTTTGAAAGTTAATTATAAAAATTGTTAAAACCTAGCCCATATTTTAACATCGGAAAATTTAAAAATTCCCAAGTAAAAAAAAAAACAATTTTTAAACATTTTTTTCAAATCTATGCTATAGAGGAAATTCCTATAAATATTATGAATGACTTTATATGACAATATTTAAATATATTTAAGATATTTATATGAAGCTCTATCCAATACTATAATAATAGAAAAAAGTTAAAATTATAAAAAAATATGTTGCACAGTGGGGTCGCGGCACACTGTGAGCGTGGCATAGTTGAGATTAGTGTAGATGATATCTGACAGTGATTAAAATCACTATTTTAAGAAACGCTAAGATTCAAATCTGTAGATAATGTTTAATTTTAAGAAATTGGTGTACAATTCAAAACCAAAATTCTAACTCAAAAAGAATTAAGGAAAAATTGCAAAAATAATTGCTACAGTCAATGATTTTTACTAAATCGGCAAAAGTTCATCGCATTCGTTTTTTGATAAAATTGGCAATTTAAGCTGATTCAAATGTTAAAATTAATTTTAAATAAGTTTAACTTTATATTCTATGTCAATTTGTATTATATAATATTCATGAAAATCAATGTATCTCATATAAGGTATATTAAAATAAATTAAAATACAATATCAAGAATTTTAACACAAAAATAGCATATTTTTGAATATGATAATAACTATGTTCACTATATCTCAAAATTTTTTTCTTCGCGGTATAGAATTTTACATAAGATATATTTAAGATTAAATAAGTGTCAATATTTTTGGAAAATTTTCAAATCTTGAGTTAAATTAAAAATGTCGAAATTTACCAATTTTAAAAATTGTCAATTTTGAGGGTAATGAGTTTAACTAAATACAATTTGTAATCTTTTGACGTATCGTTGAGAAAAATCGGTCCGTGAAAGCTGAGAAAAAGTAGTGACAGGCGAAAAAAAAAAAAAAAAATTAATAAACATATCATGATAAAATTAATATCTTCTCAGCTTCGCATCGAAGCTAAAATGTATTCTTTTTATTTTAAAAGTAAGTTTTTAATTCCACGTACAATGGCCGAAAATATTTTGTCTTATTATATTGGTTTTTTTTATGACACATTAATTGTAGATTATGGGGGTGTATAAACGTATATTATAGTGCATGGAGTCCCGGGTGCCAACAAGATTTTCTAATTGTTGGTATCTGGTGTTAGTAAGCTGTAATACCCGTCTGGTCCATTGCCCTAGTCAAAAACCATCTTTAACTCTCTAACTTGTGAAAGAGGGCCATCACCTTCTGTAGCATGTTAAGTTCGGGAGTTAGAAGCATGTAAAGTCATTTATTAATTGTACATTTAAGAATATATGTTCAATTCACACTTAATACTCACCTCTTCCCTAAAACGTTTGACGATCTCACCTTTTTTCCCAATTATACTGCCTACTTCCTAAAAATATGCAATATTATATTAATTTAACGTAGTTAATCACTGTGCAGAATATAATATAAGTTTACTCCAAAGGGTATTTATAATTTTTTATGATGGTGAAATGTTTCATTAAATTTATTAAAAAACAACAAGCCAGTACAGGGGTGTCGTGTCACAGTGGTGTCGTGGCATAGTTGGATCAAGTATAATGATATCCAATAGTGATTAAAATCAATATCAAAAAAAAAAAAAAAACGCTTCGATGCAAATCTTTAGATAGTGTTTAATTTTAAAATATTGATGGATTATTCCAAAGGCTACATAATATGCTATTCCCTTAATAAAATTCTGAATGAAAAAATAATTATTAAAAAATGTTATTTCTCATAAAAAAATTGTGTTGTTCCATACACTTTTCAATAAGTTATAGCATTATAAAGTTAAAAATGTAAAAAATAAAATCGAGAATTTTCACACGAAAGTAGCATTTGGTAGCCATTTTTACCGTAAAAACAAAATAAAATTCGAAATTTTTTTTTTTCATATTAAAGTATATTACATTAGATTTAATTTAAGATATATATAAAAGTGTTAGTATTTCTGGAACCCATTCAATAGTTAAGTGTAAAAGTAAATTTTTTTTGAAAAAGTTGTCATTTTAATTCCTCCCTATGGGCAGGTAAAGGGTTAAATTTATAAAAAAAATATACCAAATGATAGGTAAAGATATCAAGCATCTATAAAAAAAAATTATACTGATATGTTCATTTTTAAAAAAGGTACGGCAGATTTTAGTAAAAAAAATTGAAAAAATTTCGAAAATTAGCGATTTTTAAATTAGTAATTTTTTTGGAGGTTTCCTCATTTACAGGGAACGAGGGAAATTTTTTCAATTTTTGAGGGTAATGTCTTCGACTAGATACGATTTGTGATCTTTTGACGTATCATTGAAAGAAATCGGTTCAGTGAGAGCTGAGAAAAAGTGGTAACAGACACAAAAATTAATAAAAACTAATAAAAAAAAAAAAAAACATCATAGTAAAACCAATACCTTCTCAGCTTCGCATCGAAGCTAAAATATGTAGTATTTTCCATTTATTAAAATCTTATTACTAAAAGCGAAAACTTAAAAGTAGTTTATAATATTTCAGACTTATATTCCAATAAAACTTTGTAAACAAAAAAAAAAGTATTTATTAATTAAATAAATATTTACTTATATTTGATAAGGGTAAATATAAATTAGTCTAATTTACTTTAATTAAATTACTATAAATTTTACTATACATTTGATCAATATTTTGTAGTTTTGCTTTAATTTAAAAAAGGGTTTTTAATGAAATATTTATAATTAATAAATTATGAATTCTTATGAAATTACTAGTTTTCTTAATTTGTTTAGTATTTTATTATTTAAATGAAAATAAAAATTTTATTTTCATTTCACTGTAAGCTTTTTAAGAAATTAGACGTGTTTTATGTTTTGCTCTCTTTTCTTTGGTATGATGTTGATGTACAATAAGTGTAATACACCAGACTCCGTTAACGGTAGTATTGTATGTACAGAATATAATTTTATATTTAATACTGTACAATAATTGTACTGTAAATAAATTTAATTAAATCTTGGATTTGTATCTATTGTGATTTTGTTTGTATTCAAAAATCTAGTAAGAAGAAATTAGTTACTATTATGGAAGTTTATAAAAATCCATGGAATCTAAACCTAATAATGTTTCTAAACATTAGCTTAATTAACCGAAGAGTATAAAATATTAAAATCTAGATAGTTAGAAGTTGAAAATGATCAAAAATTGCCAACTCAAACAAAAATATTTTTTCTGAACTTTTTGAACGACAATCTCGATTTTGAAGCATTTTAATTTTTAATGCTGGTGTTAATCTTAATATAAATTATTTAAGATCCTATGTTAATTCTATTTTCAATTCCGTTGAAATTTATATAAAACCTATAAAAGTACAACACCTAGATAAATATTCTAGCAAACCATTATCAATTGTTTATGACAGATTTTCTACTGAGAAAACTTTTACAATAGGTGGTGGGTATATTTTCTGGTATTTAATAAAAGATACGTTTTAAGTAAGAAAGGGATATTTTCATTTTTATAATACATGCTGATTCGTTTATTCCAACCCATCTTCCAATTACTTACAAGATAAAAATGACAGTACTTTTTAGTACCTTGTTATGGTGTCAAATTTTTATTTTTAATGATAATATACATAATTAACTAGTTTATAAAATATGAAATAATCAAGTAAAGAAATTCCTGATTCAATTTTTGATTTAGTATTTCTGAAATTATTAATATTTTAAAATACAGACTGTAGGTAAGGTTATGATTATTTTCATGTTATTAACATTCTTATATCTAGAGAGGAGAGGCCGATGTATATAAGTAATATATATATTACTTTCTTTTGTATAAAATAAAGAGTAAAATATTACAATATTATATTTTATTATAAAAATCAAACTTTGGAACCATTTTTTACACAGTTTATATTTATATAGATTAAATTTTAAATTTTGTCTAATTGTTGCGTATGTTATTAAAGTACACTTATTTTATATTGATTATAGAAAAATTAAAACTACTAGGTGAGTTTATAGACAAGACAAACCTTACAAGGTTTCTATTATGTAAGAGTAATAAGTTATAATCAATACTAAATATCAAACATTGTGTAAGGTTTCTTATAATAGTTAAAGGATGAAGAAAACAAAAATTAATATAAACATGTTGTATATCTTTTTATCGCAGCTCGTATATTCGTGGCTTAATTCCAAAAGCTGATATGGCAAAAAGTTGGGATTTTATTTTTTTTATAGTGTACAAGGTGTCCACTAGGTTTTAATATCTTTAATAACTTTTGATCTAGTAAATGTTCTTTGTTATTTATTTTTATTTTTATAGTTTTGGTTATACATATATATTTTTAATAATAAAAAAATAAGATAATTTTTTTGTGTTTTCATTATTTTGAAATCTTAAAATAACCAAATTTTAGCTGTTTTTTTATATATAACTATGATTGAGCGATATGAACTTTAGGATAAGGACTTTTTAAGTTACAAATATTTTAATACATATCTACTTTATGTAGGTATATTGTCTTATAAATAATTTTTATCGTGGTCCGATACCATAAAAATTTAAAAAAAAAATGTTTTAAATTAAAATTATATTAAAAATATTAATGTAAAACTAAACAATAATTAACTCAAAAAGCCACAAGATAATAACTAAGTAATCGTGGATACATATTTCCGTATATTACGTATATATTCATGGTCGATAACTATGTATTATAGAAACTATTTAAGTCCAGAACTTTCCATTATAGCCCTTTGAGTCAAAATTAAGTTATTTTTTTTATTTTTTGTATTATATCAAAGTGTTATCATTTGTTTGGCCATTTCAATTACATCGCGACACGTTTATGGTAGCTTAAAAGAAGTTTATTATTATTTTCTAGTAGTTTTGCATTTTGAAATTAAGTCGTTTCTTAAATAAGTGATTCAAATATTGGTGATGGAGTTATTATTAATAGATTGGAGGATTACACTTGTGTTTTTCCTTGTATCTAAATTTATTAATAACTAGGGTTATTTGAATATATTTTTTTCTATTTATAAACAACTTATGTTAACTTATATTAAGATAATAATTCTCATATTTTACCTTTCCTTGCATGATAAGTCGAAGTGTGAGGTTAATATTAGAATCATCTTTTGATTTGGCGTCCATTTGGTCCTTTTGTTAAAATCCCTGTATTTCTATATTAGTTACTGTAATATAAAACATAATTATATAGAAATTTATTCAAAAAGTATTATATACAAAATAATAATATCATTTAACTAGATTAATATTAAATTTAAAAGTATTTCGATAATAACAGTTTCAGATTAGCGTTCTAGTTGAAAAGTGATATTTGATCAACTTGTATAAACAATTTGAAATTATCAACATACAAAATTTTAAACATGATATATATCTCTAACTGACCTTAAATAATTTTTGAATGATAATTAATCCAAGACTTAATTTTCGAAAATGCAATTTAAAATAATAGTTTACAAGTAATGAAAATATTAACTGTATCACAATATTCATAACTCGTTAAATACAAAATTTTAATGCAAGTAGTTCATTTGTTTTGTAAGAGTAGTCTCAAGTACTACTAAACAAGTTGAGAGAGAAGGAGGTTTTGCTATGTACTTGACAGTTTGTGCAAATTTTTTTTTTTTTAGTGTGCATAGTGGCTGTAACCACTATATCTAACTCTAATTGCTCTAGAAATAGCTTAAAAAAAACAACACTGTTTTGTTTTCACTTGGAGTCTTTATTTTTTGGTTTTACTCGCAAAACATGAAATATAAACCAAGCTGTATACCATTCTTCTTCTGTCCATTACAAACATTGTTGAGTAAAATTTTTTGACTACACACAACTGTATCCTATGATGAAGCGAATCTCAAGTTATACTGTTGAAAACGTACTTTTTTTACTTAAAAGGAATTTTAAACTAGTTGCTAAATAATGATAAAAATTGTAATTTCTCACTTAATCGTCGACCTTCAAGTCAAGCTAAAAATTGTAATATTAATGTAGTAAGCATAGTAATTACTATGTTTATTACACCTTGCACAAGTAAATAGAGTTTTTAGGTATCAAAACGAACGAGATAGCCATATAATTATAAATATTTTTATGGATTTTGAATTCCTATGCACATAGCTATAAATTGAAACAAAAATCATGAGTCTATAAATATTTGACCCTAATTTCCAAGGATAGAAAGTTGTTCGATTTTCTATATTTTTCCATAAAACCTTTGTTAGGGACTAGTTTAATACTCGAGGATAAATGTTTTTACACCTTTTAAGTGAGATATTAGTTTCTTATTTTTGTACATATATATTGTTCAATGATATGATATACTTCTTCAGCCGCCTTTATCAGCCCAGAGGCTGCGGTAGATCATTCATACAATAGGTCTAGTGTTGATTATCAAATGTTCAGTACCTAATAAAGTTTAAATTTAAACCTTCAAATGTATAACAAATACTGCTATAGTAATTTGATTATTATGGAACAGATAAATACAAATTCATTAAATAATATAGTGAATCGAGTTTTGGTCTACAACAGTGCAATTTTATTAGACATACAAGTAATAATTACAACTGATATAGAATTGTCAATTATAAAAACAAAAGTTTTAACAATAACAGTTAAAACTATATTTTTATTAAATTTTAAAATGTAATCATAATTACTAAAATTTTAACTTAAAAATGCTATTGCTCCATTTATTTATTTACGAAATTTAGTATTTTTATTTATACAAGAAAATTAATTTAAATATTNTATTTATTTACGAAATTTAGTATTTTTATTTATACAAGAAAATGAATTTAAAATTATAGATGGAAATCAATTTCGGAATTATTTATTTATTAATGTTATATGATGTCCATCTAAATAGTCACTGACTACTTGATATTAAAAAAAAGCATTTTTAAAAATTATAAAAATCCAAGTATATTATCTCAGTTTTCAGAGTTCATTGTTGGGAAAATCGATATTAACGTTTGTTCTCAAAAATGTTGACGGTATAATTCGTCGTTATACAAGGTGATTCTTTTAATGCTAGAAAATAGATTTCTCTTTAAATAATAATTACATAAAGATAACTATATTTAGTATTTTTAATTTAATATATTTGTTGATTTATCAGTTATTACTTACTCGTTTAATTCATTTTTTATACTTTATAATGGTGTCAATTTTTTTTAACGTTAATTCATATTTAACTGGCTTATGAAATAAAAAGTAATCTAATTGATAAAATGATTGGTCCATAACAATTTTCGACCCTTTATCTTAGAAGATATTATTATTTCAAAGTATAGATTGGAGAATGTTGCGAGTAATGTAATTTTTATCATTAAACATCTCTCATTCACCTTAGGTATAAACATGTTAATAAATTTTAAAGTACTGGTCCGAAATTTGATATCGACCAATCATTTTCTATTTCGTAAGCTAGTTAATATGCATGTTGCAATTAAAAAAAAATAAAGTTGACATTCCTTTAAGTTATAAAAGATGATTCTAAAAATGAATTATTAGTTGATAACTTAGAATATATACGCAACTAAATGAAATCAAAATTTTTGTTTAAATATTGTATTTATTATGCGAGTAATTGAGTGGTTTATGATAAACCGATTATTCTACATATCAATAGCATTCTCAGAGTTTTGTCTTAGAGAGGTATATCCATAAGATATATTACAAATCTCATCGAAATATATTTCCATCATATAATGTAAGACTGTGTAATAAGGAGAGGTATTAAATTGTTGACACTGTTTAAAATACCAAAAATTTAAAAAAATTAGATTGGTCTTATGGGGCATTTTAAACGTTTTAAAATGTTTACCCCTTTTTATATAACCTCCATTTTATTAAGCAATCTTGGGTACAAAACTGAATTCATATAACTAAAGTTTGGTCACATTAATATAGACGTATTAAGAATATATTCTTTTGACAATATTAATAAATAATTAATTATAAAATAGTAAATCTTATGTCAAAATATATGATGGTATATTTAATGCATACACTTGTTAATGATCTTATACTGTGATACTACTATTGATTTGAAATTATTCTTAATTTTTCATCATTTAGTGTACTCTGTAGTGTCAATTTTTTAACATAATTCAACTAAATTTTTTAGTAGTTTACTTTAATAAAAACTAGTATTTTTAATTATAAAAAACAACTAATTAATGTACATCCAATATAATAGTATTGACCTTATTGTGTTTAAATAAGAGTATGTAAACAGTTTTATAAGACTATGCCGGGTAGTCATATAGACAAGCATCAAAGTCGAGGTAAAAATTAAAAAAATGGAAATTATAGATAGGTTTCATCTGCCAGTGGCTTTATAATTGTGTACCGTAAATG
>NW_026099575.1:1152921-1165810 GCF_025091365.1 Daktulosphaira vitifoliae
TGCATGATGTCATTACCTATCATTTGGTATATTTTTTTTATAAATCTGACTTTTTACCTGCCCACAGGGGGGGATTTAAAAATTTTTATTTTATTTTCACGGTGAAAATGGCTACCAAATGCTATTTTTGTGTGAAAATTTTCGATTTTGTATTTTACATTTTTAACTTTATTATTGTATAACTTTTTGAAAAATGTATGGATCAATCCAATTTTTTTATGAGAAGTAGTATTTATGTACATCTTTCATTCGACATACTGTTTTTTTAAATCGGACTATTTCCCTATATACAAGGGGGGTTTAAATCTAAAAAATGCATGTAGAAAGTAAAACTTTTTCAACTTAAATTTTGAAAGTGTTCCGGTAAGTCTGACACTTTTATATATATCTTAAATTAAAGCTAATGTAATGCACTTTATTATGGAAAAAAAAAAATTCGTACTTTATTTTGTCTTGAGGGTGAAATTGGCTACCGAATGATATTTTTTTATTTTTAACTTTTTAATGCTATAACTTTTTAAAAAGTGTATGGATCAACATAATTTTTTAAGAGAAATAATAATTTTTAATAATCTCTTTTTCATTCGATATACTTTATCTGAATCAGGATATTAATAATGAACTAGCAGATCATGTTGCTTTGGTAATAATCCACCAATTTTTTAAAATTAAACACTATCTAAGTGTCAGATATCATAATACTTGATCCAACTATGCCACGTCACCACTGTGTGATAATATTAAAACTTAGAAGTGATAGAAAAAGTCTAATTGCACATTTGAAAACATTGCGAAAAGTTAATTTAGAAAAGTATATTTTTGCTTCTGATGAAAGTTCCTTGTAGTCCAGTGCATTTTTTTATAGTAACAAACAGTTTTTATTGAAAATTATTGTATCAAGCCCTTTAAATTTTTATACACGTAAAAGTAAAGCAAAATATAACTTCTTTATTATTTTTATAATTTCTCCGTTTAAATTACAATATTAAATATCAATTTCATACTAAATTTAATAATTATAATTAGTATATATTCATATATTATATTTTAAAATCAAAAAACTACTAATTAGGATATAATCAAAGAAATAAGAGTTGATGTTGCTTTTGGAATAATCCACCAATTGCCTAATTAAAACAAAAAAAAAAAAAGTNTTCTCTAAATGAAACACTATCTACAGATTTACATTGAAGCCTTTCTTATGATTGTGATTTTAATCACTGTCAAATATCATCTATACTTGTCCCATCTATGTCTCGTCTACACTGTGCCTCGACCCCACTGTGCTACCGTTTTTTGTTTATTACACTACAGAAAATAACATTTTATTAATGTAACTAGAAAATATATGTACATTGCCATATTGTAATTAGTTTAGTGACATACCAAAGAACAGATCTTCCGCTATATTTAATCTCATTTTTGCGTAGTCATTATCTTGACCTTTTTCAATCATTTCAAGTTTACTCTTGTATTTAGTTTTGANCAAATTATTTATAACTTGAATTATAAATATATATTAAGATGTTCCATTTTTGTATTATTAAATTAATTTGGGATCGTTATAAAAACACCAAAGTTAAACGTTTTCATAAGAAAATGAATGAGAACAGTAATTAGTATACTAAAATCATGATTAGTGTGGTAGATACTCACTCTAAAAAGTTCATCTAAAATTTTAGTATACTAATAAAGATTTTTTGGCATACCAATATTCAAAAATACGGGTTTTTAGTTTCACGTTAATAGTTGCACTAAAACGTCGTGTTTTAGTATACTAAACAGATTAGTACATCAATATAAAAATCAAAATAGACCCACAGTCTTTAAATTTGCTTAGTGGACTATTTTCTATGAATTTTCTACTACGTTTTTATAAAATGTTTCACAACATTTCATTGATAATAGAACTTATCAGATGTTTACTATTGTTCTATTACGATAAGTTCAATAAAACACTAAATTTAATTCATTTATTATTTTATTTTCAATAGTTAAAAGACAAAATTTTAAAAAGTAATAAGTTTACTTTTGTATTTAGTTTTGAAAATTATTATTTTCTTCGCTGTTCAGTTAAATGTGGATGTTTTTGACAATTTAGTCACACAGACCGTGTGGCCTAATGGATAAGGCGTCGGACTTCGGATCCGAAGATTGCAGGTTCGAGTCCTGTCACGGTCGCAATGTCTAGTTTTTGCACTTCGTAAGTGTTGACTTTTTTTAAAAAACATTTTACTGTTGAAATTATATTAAGCATCACCTGTTATGTCGCCTGATATTTATTAGTAGTATACACTAGGAAAATAGTTAATCCAGTAATACTTTTATATATAAATTAATAATACTCTTTAAAAATAATCTTTTAAAGGCTATAATTAAATTTATTTATTTAAATATAAATGTCTTAGCTATGAAGAAAATACATAAAATATTATTTAAGTGAAACATAGAACGTAACACAAATTTACTACAATAATTAAAAAACAATACATATATTTTTGCGAAGAAAATTAAAAAACGTTTTATTAACACTTATATTTACATTTTAGGAAAGAAATATTTTATTTTATAAAAAATTAAATTAAATTAATAATATTTAAAATTTCACTTATATAACTAAGAAATTACATAGTATAAACAAATGTCAGTGTTTGAAATCGTTGGCAAAACAATTTGATTCAGCTGAGTTCATTTTTTTAGTCATCGACTTGATTTGCGGGACCTCGTGCGGTATACCACCACACAAACATCTAGCAACGGCTCTGATATACGTGTAACATATTAAAAAATTAATATTAAATAATTTTGTTATTGAAATGTTTGAATTGTATAAATTAATAAATTAGGTATATTTAATTTATAAGATTATAAATAAATAAATTTAACCGTTTTAAGTGAAATACTTTTCAAATGTGTCATTTTTGCAGAGGAACGAATTTAAATGAGTGTTCGAATTTATTATAAAAAGATGGATTTCAGTAAATGAATAAAATTTTACTTAAATGCCGTTTGAGATTGCATGATTTAGCTACATTCCATCTGAATTTGTCTCGGTCGTATTTCGGCCTAGGCACATAAGGCAATTACCAGTGACACTGATCTTTATATATATTTTATATATATTGTGGTATCATCTTATACATGTACATGTATAAGATCGATGGTATATAGAGAAACTTCCTAATGAATTACCTATTTTCTCGAAGAAAAATATCTATATAATAAGTAATGTTTAAAATTAAAAATATATTTAAATATTAATTTAAAACTAAAGATAAAAAAACTATTTAACTCAAAAAGCCACAAAAATTACTAAAAAATCACCTATACGTATTTTGGGAACAATGTTACCATCATCAGCACTAAACACATATTGCTCAATATATATGTGTGTGTGTGTGTTTACCATCCTTATTGTATTATTATTTTTTATGTATATTCTTATTTATGTATACTACAAAAAAAAATTCATGTTGTGTTAGTTTTATCTGTTCTCTCTATCCTATTGAGTGTCATATAGTTAAAAAATAAATTAATATATCACTCAGGAGAAGCTTTGAGGCGCCAAGTGCGGCCTTGGATATTCTAATAAAATAGCATATTTCTAAAGAACGACATTGATCATTATATATTTTTGGCGTGAAAATGTTCAATATATTAGAAATTAAAAATAATTTTTTGTTAATTATATGTCAACATCATAGGCATGTGCAGTAAAAGGGTACATTTTGCTGACTCTGACTGATCTGGTTATATTAAGTGGGCCGGTTAGTGTTAACGTTGGCCGTCCAAATATTAATGCTACTTAAAAAAATTTCATAAAAATATGGATTTAAAAGTGGTAAGACTTAAAATAACTAAATTTATAAGATGCATAAACAAAAGTTAAATATTATTTTAAAAAATGATGTTATGTGGTAACAAAATGTTACTTAATATTGTTCAATACTTCAATTATATAATCCTTATCTAATAATAGTATGAGGTTTTATTTAAGTTATTGTTATAATTATTATAAACTTTATTAACTATTAGTATTTGTTGAGTAAAATGTTAGATTTAAGATAAAGAATTTTTTTGTAGAAATGCCCCTATCTATAAGGAGGAAGGGAGTACTAGAAGATAATTACTTACTCTAGGAAAATTTCCGGACGATTAAAAGCTAGGTAGACTTACCAGTTTAGTAACGCGTCGAACCTTGATGGGTAGGTACGGGGCTTCGATTCCGTTCTGTCGTGACATGCTTAATACTTTGCATTACCCATCTCACAATTATCAATGAAAAATGTAAAATCTGTATTTTAAATAACTTATAAACAAACAAATAATTTATCTGTCATAACAAATATGCTGTTCAATACAATTTCTTATTATTTATATATATGTTAACTCATCTATTGTTAATTATATTATCTAAAATAATTATCATGTAATGTATAATTTAAAATAATAAAATATAATCATGAATAACACAAGCGGCAATATCCCTGGATATGGGGGTACCTCTTTAATATTATAAAAAGCACTGATATCCATTGAAAAACCAGAGAGAGCTACTGCCAGAGCTACAGCTCCAGTAAGCTAGTTCTTTCATACGAACTACTCTTGCTATTACATTTTGATCACGGACCCTTGCTGCCGTTTGAGTTATTTTATTTTGTATACCTTACTTGTGTTTAAAACTTATTTTAGTCTATAAAGACATTATTACCATAAATTAATATATTGAGTAAAAATTAGTATTTCTGGTTAATACTTCATTTATCTTCTTGAACATTATAGAATACGAAGGTAAGTCAATTTATATTATCCCATTTATTTAGAGTTAATAATCTGAGTGAATAACGATAAAGCAATAGATCGTAAAATCATATTTGTTGGCAAGCTTCATTAATTATTACTAAATGTTGAAAAAACTGTTTTCTTTGATGTTTTATTTTATTTTACAGGTATTTGTCATTAAAAAACACTCACTAGAAAATGATGGCGTACGCATGATTTTTCTATGAAAAGGGGATGCTGATATAGCCATAGCTATGTCACCTCCTCTATGTACGCCTCTGCGAAAAAATCACGATTTGGAGACAAAAACATGATATTATAGCGAGCTGACTTAATGTTTTGGTAACAAATAGAGAATTAAGCATAAAAAAATTAAGCCACTGTAATATTATAATGTTACTTATAATATTATGTTATCATTTGTACATACATGTTCACATATTATGAATATACAAAATCACCAAAACAGGGTTCTTTTATTTAAAATACAAAATAACCAGTTAATTATGGTATAAAATCTACTTATTCTAGAGATTATTAAGTAACGCCTACTCGCAGAGCCCTCATTATAATTAACAATTAGAATAGAAACCTCAGCTTCCAAGATCGCACTAGGAATCGCAAGATTAACCCCTTCTGACTATAAAAAATAATTTTTCCGATCAAAACCAGTTCTTTCAGAAATTTTAAAATACACAAATTCTACGACATTCTACTCAAGATTTCACTTTCCGGGACTTAGTTGTTTATTTAATTAGTTTGGACTTGAAATATTTTCTTAATTTAAAAACACATAGTTTATTTTCTAATTTTTTTTGACTTAGAATATTTTCCTTTAAAGAATTAAATAACACTTAGAAATTTTAAAAAGAACTATGTTTGGTGAATCATTCAATTTAAACTAATTTATTTATTGAATTATAATGTTTTACTTATTTATTTTTCTTATTGTGGAAATAAATGTGAAATAGTATTTTAAACATTAAATTTTTTTTTTACTATTTTTTAAACCCAACACAACTTTAAATTTTTATTTAATACAATAAATTTATTGTTATTGGGTAGCTAGTCTTGTTACTAATGTCTTTGTTTTAATGTACATCGCGCCGACAGACAACGCAGAGAAACTTACAAGTATATTTACAGTGTTTAAATTTTGTCTTGGTGATTATTGTGCCGCATCCTTTCAAGGCGCTAACGCAGGAACACATTGCCACATTGATAAATATTTACATTGATATAAATATTTTTTAATCTTGTTTTGGACAGGCAAGAGGAAGATTTAATAATTACTGATGTCGATCTCTCGATTCTCTCAAAAGAAAATACTTGTTCAGCAAACGTAAAAAATTTAATAAGGACAGATTATAAAATATATTTCTAATAAAATATAGAGTTTTTAGAATCTTTTACAAGTAAAATCAGTCAAAGATTTTGTGTAATTAAATCATATTATCGTAATTAATATTATTTTATATAAATGGCACATTTATAACACCAATGAAATATTGAAGTTATCCAGTTTGGTTATAAAATATAAACATTTATATGTAAACGTATTACTATTAATTTAAATGACCACACGCTTTTCACAAATAAGTTTAATTTAAATAAATATATATAGAAAATTCATAAAAATAAATCACATATTAAATATACAATCGATAAGAATTCGAATTAAAAAGAAAAAATTCTACACAAGAAAACATAAATAAAATGTCAACCCCATAATATATATATATATATATATATATATATTAGGGTGGTCTAAAAAAATTACTTAAAAAAATTTTGTCTTCCTACCATCTAAATTTGTTTTCTAGAGTTTAAAAATAGTTTCCACATTTATACTTATGAAAAAAAATTATTTTTGAGCCATCCCAAGCAATTTAAAGTTTTTATTGTACAGAATAACCTACGGTATTTTTCCTATACTATACTTATAAATATTAGTATTATTGCAATTGTAATATTTTCTTATACGACTGTATTATTACTATATCAATAAATAAAACATTTTATCTATACTTCTGACAGGGTTATTCCTATGTATTGTACAGTTTATAACTTATTATACTATGACTATATATTAAAGGTTGATATACGTCTATTATCATTGTAGAATTATATTTTAGTTGACAGTGCGCTGTTTTGATGTTCGTGTCACTCTAATTGTTAATTGTCAGTGTGCTTTAAATGTGAATCAGTGCTAATTTAATTATACATATATTTATTCAGTAAATTAAAAATGACAACGCGAAGTAATACTTATATTTATTTAATTGGTCAGCCTATTTCAACTGTACCAAGTAATCGTTTGCCGTCTAATGGTGAAGTATTACGGTTTTTCTTTCATATTTATCGTATTGAAAAAATTTGTTTAAATATGCATGCAATAAAGTGATCGAAGAAGTTACATTTGTTTGGAATAAAGCAAGAATACCGACAACTCGAAAAGATAATGCTATAAATAAGTTTAAAAAACTTTATAATCAATGGCTAAATCTTTTCAAACATAAAAATAGAAAAACAGAGCTTCACCGACAACACGAATGTGGGTTTCATATAAAATTGACCAATCTCTTCGATATCGCTGATGCTGATGCTTTAAAAAAAATTAAAATTGATGAAGATAGACAGTTTTTACTGGCACAACGGATGCCAGGGAGAAGAGGTTTTATGTCTACAGTGGACGTTTTTACCACGCAAAAAGAGAATCGTAAAGATAAACGAAAAGAAAAACAACAACTCTATAAAGAAAAAGTTACTAATCAAAATTTGAGTAATTTTTATNAGAAGGAGAAGGTCACGTTTTTGTGTCGCTCCCAGTTTAAGTATTAAATTCTGGGGTTTTTCTTGATAGTTTTTTTGATATTTTGGTATCAAAATTACTCAAAAGTGCGCGCTCGGATTGGTGTCGATTTTGAGTCGATCCGACTAATATTGGCGGAGTTCTTAAGTTTTTTTTAGTTTTATGCGTGTATTAACATAGGATCTTCATTTAGGTAAGAATTCCATATACACGTGTTTTTGTGCTAACAAACGGCAAACGCCAACGGCGAAGCCGCCAGAAGGCTGAGGACGGCCATATTGCGCGTTGCTTTGTTTACGTTTTTGTCTTAGAAGAATTCTTCAATATTACCCCACCCCCCGCAAACTTCGTAGCGATCTGGTGGATCCAATATTGAAGATAGAGAGCCCGGACCGGTGGCAGGGATCTAGACGCACTTAGGCGGGTTACCACCTAAAAGTGAGTTTCTACCCCCCTCCCCTTCGTTTTTTTGAAAACGACATAGCTCGGCGGCAAGTGGGGCTAGGAACTAGGTTCTTTCGCCAGAAATTTTGTTTTGGTCTACTCATTCGGGTACACCTTCACTATAGGGGCGAAAAATCCCTTCCAAGGGATTTTTTCCAATTTTGGTCCTACAGCGCCCAAATTTGGAGACATCGCTCTGGGCAGCAGGAAAACCATATGGTAAAATTTAGGAAGCTACTAGTTGAGTAGTTTCCGAGTTATTCACCTTTATGTCCGGAAATGTCAATTACGATGCCTACGGATTCGCTAATTGACATGNACTATCAAGAAAAACCCCAGAATTTAATACTTAAACTGGGAGCGACACAAAAACGTGACCTTCTCCTATGACAGCCACCGCTACTACTACAGCTTATTCACGATTCAGATCGAATCTGTAAAAAAGTCAGCGAGGTTAAGGATTTGGCGGAAAAAACGAGGGGTTCATGGCAGAGGAAAATAATAGAGGGATTGCAAAACACGGTGGTGCAGAAGGCGTCAGAGGATGATTCTAAGCTGGACACTATTTATTCAGCAATAGTAGATCTAAAGCACACGGTGGAAAATTCATTGGGAAATAAAGGAATAAAGAATAATAAAGAGACGAACGATGTGGTAATCAAAAGCCAGGGCAGTGAGCCGTTCAGGCGACAGAATGTTGAAGCGTGGGTGGAAGTAGCTAACAAAAAAACAAGGAAGACGGAGGTCAAAAAGAAATCGCCTGCGATTATTATAAAGACTGGGCCAGTATCGTACGTTGAGGCGTTAAAAAAAATTCGAGCAGAGCCTACACTAAAAGAACTTTCCAAGGACATAGTAGCAATGCGGAGAACGGAAGCGGGACATTTGTTAGTGGAAATGAGTAGAGGCTCAGCGACGGTTGATCGTGTTAACTCGGCAATTAAAAATGCAGTAGGAGATGAAATAGTAGTGTCGACCCTGCAGAATCGAACCAGAATTGGAGTATTTGGGCTGGATGAGATCACCACACAGGAGGAGGTTATGGAGGCTATCGAATCAATGTTGGACCAACAAAATAGCGGAATGGAAATTAAGATAACTTTGCGGACCTTGCTGAGAGGGCAAAAGATGGCAATATTAACCATGGCCCCAGAGTTGGCCCGTAGAATACTGGAGCAGGGCCGCCTACGAGTGGGGTACGTGTCCTGTAGAGCGAGACTTTGGGTCGATAAAAAAAGGTGCTTCAGATGTTTAGTTTTTGGCCACAATACCAGGGACTGCACCGGTCCGGACCGAACAAACTGCTGCAGAGGGTGTGGACAGGAGGGCCACTTGATTAAAAGCTGTAACCAGCATGAAGAGCAAAGGAGAGCATTTGGCGAGAAGCTAAAGAAAGAAGAAGCGGTTTGGGAAAGTCGATCAGCTGGCGAGCCAGCATTAACAAGAAGAAGCAGGGTATCCAGTTTCCGGGAGTCGGGGACGGCACCATGTTGATGGCATGCTCAATGTCTTTTCTACAGGGGAACTTAAACCATTGCAAGTTGGCGATGGATTTACTGAGGCAGCAAATACACGAGGAGGGAATAGATGTGGTGATAGCGTCCGAGCACCACGGATTATCAGATGGAGTTGGTGGTTGGCTCGTGTCAGGCAGATCAGCACTCGGCGTTTTCGGAGATCACATGTCAATATCCGATATTGAATACGATACAGCATTTATTGCAGCCAGAGTCAATACAATAACAGTCTACAGTTGTTATGTATCACCAAACACAACCATGCAAGAGTTCGAAGACTTCCTCCACACACTGGAGGGGAGTGTTCGGCGCCGTGGCCTAAGTGGAGATATTATAGTAGCCGGAGATTTTAACGCGAGGTCTGCAGCATGGGGAGATGTGGTGACTAACTCCAGAGGTGACGCGCTCAATGACCTGTTGGTAGGAGTAAACTTAAACATACTGAACACGGGAACGTCGCCGTCCTTCGTAGGCCGAGGGAGGGGATCAGTGGTAGATGTAACTGCGGCATCAAACAGAATTTGCAACAAAATCTGTGATTGGCATATCCGGACGGACATTGAAAACCACTCTGACCACAACTTCATCTCGTTCAATATACAAAATGCGAAGATGAGGAGCAAAAGCCAAGTTTATGAATGCGGATGGAACACCTCCAAAGGACTGGACATAGAAACCTTCAAGACGGGGTATATGTGGGCGAAGAACAACGAAAGTGAGGAGGATGTCAATTTAGAAGACATGATCTTGGATTTCGAGCGGAAAGTACATGCTGCATGCAATTTCGCTTTACCCAAGAGGAGACTTCCCCCCCATGGGAAACCACCAGCCTATTGGTGGAACAGTGACATCGCAGAATTAAGGAAATTATGTGTGCGCTCCAGGAGAGCATGCAAAAGGGTAGGAATAGAAGTCTTAAGAGGGAAAACCTCAGAAGACGTCTTAGACCAATGTAAGGAAGATTTAAAACACGCAAGAAAGAGGCTCAAGGATGCGATTCTCAACAGCAAAAAAAAATGCTGGCAGGAACTATTACGGAGTGTCGACAAGGACCCCTGGGGTAGACCGTACAGGTTAGTAATGGGGAAGTTGAGAGGTGGAACGGCGGTGGAGCGGATGGAACCAGAACTGATCAACAAAACGGTGAGGGAGCTGTTTCCTGACCACTCAGGTATAGCACTGGAGCCATCGACTACACTACATATGGAAACAACACAACTGTTTTCAAGGGAGGAAGTGGACGGAGTGGTACAATACATAAAGGGAAAGAAGAAGGCACCTGGTCCTGACAACGTCACTAATATAATATTAGAAGCGGTACATGTAGCGGATCCGCAAATATTTCAAATGATATTTAATATGTGTCTGGTAGAAGGCGTGTTTCCTATCATGTGGAAGAAGGCTCGGTTGGTGTTACTCAGAAAAGGTAATAAACCCGTCTCAGAGCCATCATCGTACAGACCATTGTGCCTGATTAACGATGTGGCGAAGATGTTGGAGAGGTTGCTGGTCTGGAGAATTGAAAAATGCCTAGCGCAAAATGGCGATTTGTCACCACGTCAATATGGATTTAGGAGAGGAAGATCCACCATAGACGCTTTACGGGTAGTGCACGACACAGCCCTCAGGGCAATAAACAATAACAAATGTTGCGTGGCAGTGAGCCTTGACGTAAAAAACGCGTTCAACTCAATTGGATGGAACCATATAATCGAGGCGATTCGGAGGTGGAACATACCCTCCGCAGTAATGAAACTAATGACTTCATATTTTTCTAGTAGATGTGCATTTATCTCGTGCCCAGCAGACGGCAAAAAAATGGAGGTGAATGTAACATGCGGCGTTCCACAGGGATCGGTGTTAGGCCCAATACTATGGAATATGGCATACAATTCCGTGTTAGAGAAATCATTGCCTGTAGGGGCGTCAGTCGTGGGATTTGCAGACGACACTCTAATCATGGCCGTAGCCGACTCCCCAGAAAATGTTGAAATATTGGCTAATGAGGCGTTAGCTACAGTGGCGGGGGAGATTAGGCGCCTGGGTCTTCAGCTAGCTGTCGCCAAAACGGAAGTGATCTTCTTCAGGAGGAAGTATAAAGACCGCTTTTTTATCAGGAGGAAGTATAAAGACCGTATTCCATTAATTTTGCTAGAAGATGTGCAGATACCGGTTTCTCAAACATTAAACTACTTAGGAGTGGTCATAGATAGAGATTTAATGTTTGTGGAACACATAAAAAAGGTAACTGAACGGGCGATGTCAATGGTTATTTCACTTTTAAGACTAATGCCAAATATGGGTGGCCCAAAAGAATGCAGGAGGAAACTGCTAAGCGGGGTTGTACACTCAGTGCTGCTTTATGGTGCCCCGATATGGGCAGACACTCTGCAATACAAAAAAACAAGTGTAGATGCATTAAGAAGAGTCCAGCGTAGAGTGTTACTTGCCAGTGTTTGTGCCTATCGCACAGTCAGCGTCACCGCCACACATATATTGGCATCGGTACCACCGATTGAACTACTAGCAGAAGAGAGGAAAGAGGCGTACCAATGGAGGAACTCGGCCACCGAGATGGGCACAAATTGGCGATCAATTTTAAGGCGCCGCACATTGGAAAAATGGAAAATACAACTAAGAGATGCAACCAAAGGGGAGTGGACTAGGAGCCTAATCTCAAACTTAGACGACTGGGTTCTACGCAAACATGGGGAGGTTGACTTCCACTTAACCCAACTGTTGTCGGCCCATGGCTGTTTCGCAAGCTACCTAACTAAAATCAAAAGACTAAGCGACCCTTCTTGTTGGAGTTGTGACAGTCCTACGGATGACGCTGAGCACACTTTATTTGAGTGTTCAGGATGGAACCGACAAAGGCAAGAGTTGATGCGAACGATAGGCCCTTTAGAAGCGGGAACTCTGATAAGCAAAATGTTGGAGAGTAAGGAAAACTGGGAGGTGATACAAACTTTTGCCAACAATGTGATGAGTGCAAAGGAGGATTTGGAGAGGTGCAGTAAGGGGCAACCAATGAGGAGATCGATAGCGAGGCGTCTGGATAGGTGATTAATATTAATTATGTGTTAAGTTACACAACATGTATTTATGTTATGTTATCTTGTTATCGTGTTATCTTGTTTTAATGGTTTATATTTTATGTTATCAATGTATCAATGTATTTATCAATGTATCAATGTATTTATGTATTTAATTAAGAATAAACGGCAACGGCCAACCCGGGAGAAGTAATGCTTGACGGCTGGTTCCTCCCGGGTTGTCTATGGTTGCACATGAAGGATAAAAAAAAAAAAAAAAAAAAAAAAAAAAAAAAAAA
>NW_026099575.1:1165843-1171001 GCF_025091365.1 Daktulosphaira vitifoliae
AAAAAGTAAAAAGAAATTGAAACCTTTGATCACATCAGAATTATCAGCTGTGCTAGATAGAACTAAGGTCAGTGATCGGCAAGCCACCTTTATCATTGGAGCTACACTAAAAAGTCTTGGAGAGAATATTGATACGTTTGCATGTAGTCAAAGTACGATAAAACTACATCGTAAGAAATTAAGGCAAGAAATGGCTAGTTTTATTAAAGAATCATTTACAATAAACAGCAAATTAACAGTTCACTGGGATGGAAAACTGATGTTGGACCTCACTCATTTACAATATGTGGACTGTCTCCCAGTATTGGTGTCAGGTGGAGATGAAATTAAATTACTGAGTATTAAAAAATTATCTTGTTCAACAGGAGAAATGCAGGCACAAACCGTTTTCGATTGTTTGAGTGAAAAAGAATGGAATTTATACAAAAATATCGTTGCAATGTGTTTTGATACAACATTTTCGAATACTGGTAAAAACAATGGGTCATGTGTACTATTAGAACATAAACTTGGAAAAAACTTATTTTGGCTTGCATGCAGATATCATATTTTTGAATTAGTCATTGGAGCAGCATTTCAAGCAGTGTTACCTTCAGCGACAACAGGCCCTGATAACCGAATGTTTGTACGATTTCGATCTTCTTGGTCTAAAATTGATCATTCTGCATACGTTATAGCAAACTCGGCTATTATTCAAAGGATTACAGAGAATATACGATAATTTACGCCATAAATAATAACCCCTCTCCAGAAGTTCCCAATGTAAGACCGAAAATTGACCAACACGATATAGAAAATTTACAGCTTCATGATTTAGCTAACAAAAATACAATACAAATTTTCACAGAATTTGGTGTCGATGAATTTTTGAAAAATGACGTGGTAAACTGGACCGAGTCTAAAAGCTACTTAAAAGCAGAGGAAGTTTTTAAGAATCTTCGAGTTACCAATGACGTGGCAGAAAGAGGAGTTTCATTGATCCAAGACCTTAATCGCAAAATTACCCATGATGAGGATCAACTTCAGTTTCTCTTACAAGTAGTTTCTGAGCATCGGAAGATTTACCCTGATTGCAGCAAACACACTTTAAAAAAAAGCAATTCAACTTTTATATAATTTTTTAATTCTTTAGTAAGTAAAATTAGAAATGTTAAAAATGATTTATATAATATAGCTTGACTTATTGATAAAAAAATATAAGAACGTATACATAAAATAGTTTTCATTATTATTTTTTTAAGTTAAAAATTTTCAAATAGCTTGGGATGGCTCAAAAATTAATTTTTCGTGTTTTTTTTCTTGAGAATTGTATATAAAACCAGGTAGAACAATTTTCAAGTGTAGGAGTATAACATAAAAAAAAAAAAAATTTTTTTTTGTCACTTTTAGACCACCTTAATATATATATATATATAAAATAACAATAATAATAAATTTTTTTGTATGTAAATACAAAAGAAGTACTGTCATAAAATTATAGTACAAAAATTGGATGAAAAAAGTACAAAATGTATAATATTTCTCACGAAATCGAAAAACATCGAACCGATGTTAATACGATATTAAAAACTCAACGTTGCACATTGAATATCGTAAAAAACACGTTTCAATAAAAAAAAACCATCTCCAGCGTGTACTTCAATTAAACACGGTAGTTCTAATTGTAAGTACAGCGACTGGAACAGAAAAATAGAGTTATAAGGTGAATATTACATGTTTTAATGAGTTTTGACGAGTAGGCCGTTTAACGGAAGTCAAATAAGGTCGTGATCGGTAAAATTGAATCTTGATGATCAAAAATATACGTCAAAATTGGAACAACGTGCCGGCTTTTAGTTCATACTTGTGCCTCAACCGGATAAAAGGCATTGTGAAGGGGTTGATCGGCGTGTCGTCGTTTCTGGACATCTTCTCGGCCAGTTCCAAAGAGAACGGTCCGCAATCATAAACGTTGCGTTGTTGCACCGCTTTTCCGTACCGTAATATCCATTGGGAAAAATATCCGTAGTTTTCGATCTCCCAGTCAATAAGAAATTGTCTCAATAACGATGGGTAGGGGCCATTGTAGGAGTTGTGGCTGTCAAAAAACGTTATGGTCCTTTTGGATACATCGACCATAGTCATGGTCCAATGGTTGCCGTTCACGTGCATCGGCACCAACAAGAGTCTTAAAGAGTGTATATCGACTTTGATCCACTTTTTCACGCCTGCGTATCCCCGTCGAGAAAGCACCTCCATAAAATCGGTGATCAGGTAGTGCACTTTGCCTAGCGAATGCGATGCAATTAGACTTAAATACGCGTTGATCGTGTCGCCGCTGTACTACGACTTGCGACTGAGAAACGAATCGTATGAAGGCGGTTTCTTCTTTTTCTCGTTCAAATCTTGCGGCACGTCTGCAAGCAAAATTATTAATTTTTAATCCGACCGCTTAGTTTTTCGGTTTTATAATTAAAAAAATATTATTTATCTTTTTTCAAATATTATTTAATAATGCTGTTTATTTAAGTCTAGTTTATGGAATAATCATTTACCGTCTAAGTAGGAACTATCGTTTTCGCTCTCGGCCGAGTCTGTGTCGATTATTTCAATCATTGTACTCGGATTGTCTACTCGAGGTGGTGTTTTCTTGACAAAGGAAATCGATGGTATCTCGTCGAGCCTCCAGACTTTCAAGACTAATCCGTGGGGCTTATCGATGTTGTCGTCAGTCGTTTGCATAATTTTTTTTGTCGAATAGTTGTCGGTAGTCGTAGTAAGCTTTGGTTTTTTGGACATGCAAGAATATGGGGTGTTCTGTGAAATACGTTTGACTTTTGTAAGCGTAAAGTCACAATCGGTAATACTGTTTCGGTTGTTTTTTATCAGTCCGGTAGCCGATGGCTTTGATTTCATTGAAAACACAAAAATCGCCGTGATTTAAAAGTTATTGCCCATCCTTGTTCATTACCATGTTACATTGTATAATTCAATAACCGTATTGAAACATAATTATATACATGCATTGGTTTTTTGGACATGCAAGAATATGGGGTGTCCTGTGAAAGCCGTTTGACTTTTGTAAGCGTTAAGTCACAATCGGTAGTACTGTTTCGTTTGTTTTTTAATTTGGCTCCATAGGGAACTTTAGCATTTGATGTTTCTGACCGATCGGTGACCAATACGGTGTTGGTAAACATTTCGTGATTTTCGTCTGCCAAAAATGATTCAATATACGACGGTAAGGTCTGTATACAGACAACTGGTACGTTTTTTACGAGGATTTTAAAAATTTAATTGCTCTTCAAAACACAAAAATCGCCGTGATTCGTTCAAAATTATTTACTTTAAGTTAGCTTATTTGGTATCCAAGCAAATTCACACAAAAGTAAATATAATTAAATAACAGTTTATAAACTTCGTTTCACGATAAACACACCGCGTGGTCGTTAAAATTATAAGCCAGAATTAAATGTTCCTTTTTTGTATACTCCTTTAATACGCGGGATCTATCGAGCTCCTTTCGTTTAAGAATAGACAAATCGGTTTAAAATCAAGCATTCCGAAGGACAAATGATTATTCGATCTTTGTTTAACGCTACCTCCTTATGCTTTTTTAATATACATAAAAATGAGCAGTTCAATATTTAGGATGGATATGTTAAGATAAATCTGTGCCCTTGGACGTCTTAAAATGAGTTGATATGGCAGTTTTAATAGAAATAACTAAACTATGCCTCATAACTTTAAGTTATGATTTTATTCATTATCTTTGCTAGTATTTTGTAATTGACATACATTTTTGAATAAGTAAATAATAGTATTGTTATGCAACTTTAATTAATATATTTTGAAGACTACATAATATTTAAAAGATAAGTCATATTCACAAATTAAAATTAGCACATGTTGTGTTACATTATCTTACTAGAAGTCTAAATGAATATTAATCTTAAGTATTCATTGATTCGCAATTTTTCATAACAGAAAAATAAAATAATAAAGCTTCTAAGTATTTTATTATATTTTTAAAGTAATCTGTTCAAAAACAATACATTGAATATGACTTGTAATTGAAAACTATAATTAATATTTATTCATTCATGTTTTTTATCATAAATTTATTTATTCAACACTTTACTTTATCGATGATAAACAATAATTGTGTTTTGTAAATAACATTTTATGTAAACTTAAATAATAAGTAATAGGGGTGTTGACATTTCGGTTAGTTGATATATGGAATATTCGATATATCAAGAGCATTTTCCTTAATTTATCGGTCATTGTTTTTCAATTTTAAAGAGATCAAAAAATAAGGTTACAAAATTTTGTAGATGTTTCAAAATAGAAATATTTATATATTTTTTGTTGTATTTGACAAGCGCTTAGAGTTACAAATAGATTTTTCCCACAAGAAAAGATAATAATTTAATTTTCTAAAAAAAATTGTAAAAGTAGAAAACTCAATATTTTTTATATATTGAACAAAGTTTATAAAAATAGGTTTTTTCAAATTTTCTATAACACTTTATAGTGATTTAATGAATATTTTGGATTGTTTGATCATATTTTTTTATTCGTTCTTTGTTTTATTTATTTTTTAGTGACTTTTAAATGTAACTGGCTGATATCTACTCATCGGCAGTTTATCAGTATAGAAAACAGCAACCATTAAAAACTGGTGGACATCTTTAAGTTTTAATTGAATTTCTTAAGAGAATTTTTCTAATACTTCTATTCTAAGTTAACTTCTTGTCAATACATTATCTAAGTTAAAAAAATAACTAGAACTAAGTTAAAAGTTAAATCACTCAAAAAAGTAACAAGTTATTTAAACAACTTAATTAAATTAATTTAAGATTGGAACTTTTTAAGAGTTATTGCCTAGCCTTGTTCATTACCATGTTACATTGTATTATTCAATTTTTTAAATAATTCAATAACCGTATTGAAACATATTTATATACATGTATATTATTTTAAACTATGGTACCTTATATTCACTATTAATTTTGTCAGAGCGGTAATATTTTTAAACCAAACCNTTTGTCAGAGCGGTAATATTTTTAAACCAAACCCTATTCCACTTACCCCGGCACCTGTAAAACTCCAAATTAGTAATCCCTATAAGGTGAAGAAGATCTGCTCAAACACGCCATTACTCGAAGCCGTTATT
>NW_026099575.1:1171101-1173002 GCF_025091365.1 Daktulosphaira vitifoliae
ACAAAATTCACAAATTGTCAATTAAAATAAAATAATATATTTTATTTAATGTTTAAATTTGTTTGGTTTGAAAGCACACTTTTAACATGAACTTTTAAACTTACCGTATAAATCCTCATAGCTATCGTGAAATCGACGGCGACTCATAATGTACAAATAATTTGAATTAAAGATGATTAAATTAAGAAGTTAAATTCTAAATTGATTAATACTTAAAGTTAAAATACCTTAATATTTAAATACTAACGTTTGAACAAACTTAATTGAAACAAAATATCAGAAGCCATCACTGTAAACGATAACGCTCGTGCCGCTACAGCAATTTTCTATTTGTTTGATAAATAATAATATTAAGAACACCAGTATGACCAATGATACAATAATTAATATACATTTTTCTTGTTTATTGAAACTATAAACGTTTGATTTTTTAAATCAAACCATTAAACATATTAGGTATATAATTTCTATGAGGTTTCTTACAAACTTATCACATTTTTTTTT
Source organism: Daktulosphaira vitifoliae (assembly GCF_025091365.1). NCBI lineage: Eukaryota > Metazoa > Arthropoda > Insecta > Hemiptera > Phylloxeridae > Daktulosphaira > Daktulosphaira vitifoliae. Next base: position 1,171,606 of record NW_026099575.1, read on the forward strand.
TACATTTTATAGGAGAGTCAAACTAAAAAATGAATTACATATTACTTAATATAAAAAATTTATTTTTGAGACCAGTTTTATACAGAGATAATGTGTATATTAATTAATTTTTACTATTCAGTTAAAATCTGTATCATTTGTATAATAGAAATTGATAATTAACTCATTCACATTTAAGAAATAACATGTTATGGGTGAGCATTTACCCTTTAACTGCAAAAAGGATTTAGCCATAAGCGCAACTAGGGAGTCTAGGGTTCGGTGACCTNCATAAGCGCAACTAGGGAGTCTAGGGTTCGGTGACCTCACGGAGGATACGATGAGAGGGCGAGTGGACCAGGTCCCTTATAGGACCCGATCGGCTAGACAGGTTGGGTGGACCGGACTTACAGTGAGATGACATATCGTCTCACCCAAGTGATGTCCGGCCACGGCTGTTTTGACGAATACTTACACCGTATTCGCAAAGCAGCCGCTTCGACGTGCGACCACTGTTCGAATCGCCCGGTAAAGACCGATAGCGCTCTGCACACCTCTTCCGGTGCGTGTCATGGCACCAGAAGCGGGACTCTTTGGAGTCCCGACTAGGGTCTACGTTCCGAATCGAATCCATGGTGGACCTGATGTTGAGGAGCCGGGAGGCGTGAAGGCTTGTCTTAGCGTTTGCCGAATCCGTCTTGAAACAGAAGGAGGAAGCGGAACGCCTGAGACAGAGGCCGCTACGCCGCCCGGCACAAGAGGACCTGAGGCGCTGGTTTAGTCCGGTTCCTTAGGTTCTTGTTTTTTTTTTTTGTGTTTTGTGAGTTATTTTGTCAACCCTCCCTAACGGTTCCAATTCTGGGATTCGGCTAATGGGAGGGGGCCACACCATGTTGCAAATCAACTCTTGATTAATTTCGGACTGATTTGCAACGTGGTGGTGTGAATTTTAAAGATGGCGTGAGTCGCCCTGAAGTAATGCCTAACGGCAGTTCCAGGGCAGTCCACAGTAATGCCGATCGTGTAAAAAAAAGGGAGGTCTAGGGACGCTTAACCTTCCATAAGTTAGAAAAATTATATATTTTGTTATATTAAAAAATGTAGAGTAAAAAAAGAAATTAATTTAGTAATCATAAACATTTATTTTAGTTGCACAGTCCTAGTGGCAAATTGACTATTTTTGATTACTTGAAAACAATATAAAGTACAGCTTAACTAAATACATATTTTTATAAGCTAATATGAAACCAATAATAGCTTACAGAACGTAAACATGATTAAAAATATTAAACACCTAGTGGCTATTTAGAAGGAACTTAGAGATACATGTACCCTCGTTTATTTGTTATCGTCAAAATGATTTTAAAATCATTATATTAAGATTTTTATATTAAGTATAATAGGTTTGGTTTGTTAGT
>NW_026099575.1:1173102-1337113 GCF_025091365.1 Daktulosphaira vitifoliae
GATCTTTTGACGTATCATTGAAAGAAATCGGTTCAGTGAGAGCTGAGAAAAAGTGGTAACAGACACAAAAATTAATAAAAAAAACACATCTTAGTAAAACCAATACCTTCTCAGCTTCGCATCGAAGCTAAAATTCAATTTTATTTGTATTTCTTGTAATTACTGCCAATTTATGAAACGAAATTCGCAATAAAAAAAAAACGACGAATCAATTCAAAATTTTAAAAAGATATCTTTTTATTTAAAATTTTATTGGAAATATATTTTTTAAGACACTTTTTGTAGTAAAATCGATAATATGTAAGATACGAAAAAAACAATTTAAAAAAATCGATTTTGTTGAATAATTAAATTATTCTATATTTTTAAATTTTACACGCTGAATATCGAACTTACGAGGAAATATGTGAATACGTATTTTATAGAACAAGTTTAGATATACAAATTAATATCTGAAAATTTTTTTGTGTATTTCTTGTTTTTGAAATACAAGCAAAAAATGACAAAAACAACCCATTTGTCCAATTTTTAACCCTTTTGCGGCACGGGAAGGGGTTAATCAATTGCGACCAAACTTTACCAAAAATGTTTGCTCATAGTAATAACAAAATTTAAAGGGTCTTGCAAACAAAATTTTTAACTTCAAATTTGAGGACCTGCTTAATAGACAGTTTTTAAGTTTTTTGGCAATTGCCCAGGTATTGGACAGGCTAGATGAAGGGTTAAGTGAGGAATAGAAGGAGCGCCAGGACATAATTTTTGCTTGTTTAAGTGTTATTTGAACAGAGGCGCGTACCCTTTGGTACTCAAAAAAGTCGTAAAATATACCCGAGAATCTATATTTTCTAAAAGCTTTAGTTCGCTCATTGATTGATTAGGTGTAAGAGGAAGACCACCATATTGGAGAGGAGGAAAAAGACTTTTTGGTTGTTTTAATTAAAGGGAACAGATAAATGAACGGCTCGAATAATTGTAGACACCAACCAGTTGCAGTCCTCAATGAGAGAGGAAGAGGAAAAATTAGAAGTAAAAATGGTCATGTAATTTCGAAAAGATGGATAAAAGAATAATTAAATGTGTTAACAGCTATATGCGTGGAGGATGAAAAAATTTGTGTGGGAAATAATAATGGGAAAATGATCAACGACAACGAGAAAGAGGGAGTTGAAGTGGTTAGGTCAACCGCGGAATCCATTTAGGAAGGGCCTGTAAGAAGGGTAGGGAGACCTGTATTGAGAATACAAAGATTGTAGGCAGAAATAGCAGACGAAATAATGTTACCACGATGATTGGAGATTAGTGCACCCCAGGAGGGATTTTGACCATTGAAGTCGCCGCTTATAATATAATTACAAGAAACTAAAGAAAAAATATTATCAATTAGTATAGAAAGAGGGTTGGAAGAGGGGAGAATGTAAATAGATCAAATGGCAATGGGATTGGGTAAATTGGTAAACGCCTCGATACCGACAAAGATCTATGGAATGATTAAGAAGCGAGCAAAGGAACATTTATTGTTAGAGAAAAGAAAAGAAAGATCGTGCATTCTAGGGGATAAACTTCTTACGTTCCGTTGAAGAATGTTGAAAAAAGGATAGTTAGGATTACTATTAAAACGTGTCATCATTGTCAGATAAAGGATAGTGGATGTTAATTAATGAAGATTCGATAGTTAATTGAAGTATTGAAGGAGAGGAAATTAATTTAGGATCGCTCGCAAGTAGCTGAGCGATATGTTGTGAAAAGCAGAAAATCCAGTTGCGGTCATCAGCATTTATATTGCGATTTTGGGACATATATTTAAAACTGTCATTGGGCGAAATTGGCCTAGAACAGTCATTTGGTAATTTTGGGGGAAGGGACTTGAGTTTTATTACTTTTTTCTTATTATGTTTTTTTTTGTATTTGTATTGGAAAAATGGCTAAAGGAAGGAAAAGCTACGACTTTGACACTAGATATATTTGTATTTTTTGCAACATCAGAAAAACTTTATTAAGTAAACTGGAACGTTTGATCGAGGAGGCTTTAGAATACGAGACATTGTGCCCATTATTTTTTAATGTCCTTTTGCACAGACCATTCGCTGCAAGATCTATCCGTCGCAGGGTGGTTATGTTTACAAAAAATACACGAAAGAGGTGTAGTTAACTTGACGTTACAATTAGCTTCAGTGTGGTCAAAGAGACTGCAGTGACTGCAGTGCTCCTTACTGCGACAGAACTTGAGGATGTGACCAAAACGTAAACACTTGCGGCATTGGAAAGGAGAATGAATACTCGGAGAAACATCGAAAATAATTTTGTATATTGATAATTTTTGAAGAAGAGTTGCGTGTTAAAAAGACATTCCAATGATGTGTTTCTATGAGTTATCAGCTTCTAAAGTCTATTATCATGTAATTTTTGTTAGACATGACACTTTTTTTAGCTTCGATTCAAGGCTGAGGAGGTATTAATTTTACTATGATGTGTATTTTTTTTTGGTCTGTTACCACTTTTTCTCACCGAACCAATCATGTGGCGAATGGAGAGTAAAAAAATTTATGGTGGATGGTATATAAATTTAAATTCCCTCAAATTTATCATTCTATTTGCTCTTAAACAGATTGATACAATTATGTTTTAAGATGTTAACTTTTTATGTAAGTTGGTATTTTAAATTACCCCTGTGGACAGGTAAAGGGTCAAATTTTCAAAATAATATAATATATAATTAATAATATAATTTTCAAATAAATGGGAAATTCATAAGGTATTTCTTTANATTTTCAAATAAATGGGAAATTCATAAGGTATTTCTTTAAAAAAAAAATGTTTTGGTTCGTTAATTTTTCAAAAAGTTTTGTCAGTTTAAGAAAAAAAGACTAAATATTTCAAAATTTACCAATTAAAAAATTATTATCATTTGGTTGATTTCCATTATTTACGGGGAATGAAGGAAAAATTTTTAATTTTTTTAGGGTAATGTCTGTAACTATAGACGATTTGTGATCTTTTGATGTATCGTTGAAAAAATTTGTCCAATGAGAGAATGTAGTAACACACATAAAAAAAAATTCATAGTAATATAAACACTCCCAGCTTTGTATAAAAGCTAGAATTTATTTAACTACTTTGGTTAGTGAATTTTCAGAAAAAGCATGTCTACAGCAAGAAAAATATTTGGAGTATTTTCGATAAATATTTTCCAATAATCCATAAATAAGTTTTTTTTAAAAATAAACTTTTTTATAGTTTTTAAGAAGTTATTTCAATACAAAGAATAACTTAAAATATCAAGACTGACTGCTTTATGACAATATTAATTTTTTGGGACATTGCTCTTTATTGCCAAGACTGAGATAAATTTTTTAAAATTATGCCTCTGATAGCTTCATCTTGACACATTATTTATTTGAATAATAAACGCCTATTAGGCATAAAGTACAGACAAAATGAACACAAAAGAGTATGCATATAGGTTTAACAAAAGTATAAGAAGAGATAATAACAANTATTTATTTGAATAATAAACGCCTATTAGGCATAAAGTACAGACAAAATGAACACAAAAGAGTATGCATATAGGTTTAACAATATAAAATAAACTAAAAAATATAAAATTAAAATAAACAATGACAGGTGACTGCAATGCGCCGGAACTGGAGTGGGAACTCTTACCACGTGTTGTGCCTACACTGACGCCGCGGACTTTGGACAAATTTTTTTCTGATTTTTTCTGAAAGTGATTCGGATAATCGGCGATTCGGATGATCGGAGTTCGGATAATTGGAGTTCTACTGTATATGAGAATAACATACAACCAAAAAAAAAAAAAAGCATATACAGATAAAACATAGTTCTAATTAGAGTTTCTTAATATGAAATCGATGTACTAAATACAATATTCCCTTAAACAATTTTTCATTTTATGGGGCGTATGGAAAAAGAAATCAAAGTTTTCGATTTTATTAGCTAATGACAACATCCGGTTTAGCGGTGCGAGATACAGTAGTTACGCTTGAATGTAGGAACATGGAATGTATAGGTAGACCTTAAAGAAAATTTCGGGACGTTTAAAGAAATTAGGGATAAAACCTCAGGACAATAAATATTAGAATTTAACAATTTATACAGCCAGTTCAAATCATTAAATTGCCTTCTAAATTCTAGCGTTTCAATATTAAAATCTATTGCTACAGATTTTAATGTTTGATCGATTCTATTTGTCTTATAAGCTAACATCCGTAAAAAGCGATTTTGAATGTGTTCTAATTTTTGAATTTGATAATCCTGGTGTGGGCTCCAAATTATTGATCCATATTCTAAATTTGAACGAACAAAATTTAACGGTCATTAAATTCCCAACAGTTTCGGTTCAAAAATCCAAATAAACGTAAAGCTTTGTTCGTAATTATATTTATATGTTCAGTAAATGAATGATCACAAGAGAAAGTAATAATATAAAGTAATCAATTGTATTGATCCATATTTTTTTCAAGAAATTGAAGCAATGTAGTTAAACATTTAAAATTAGGAAGCCCTGCGACCATGTAAATTTTTTTCAAGGAAGTTATGATATTATTAATATACTTTATTTATTTATTAGGAGTTATTGGTAGAATATTTGTTTTATAAAGTAAAATAATAAAATTTTTCGTATACTACTTTATAGGAACGCCAAGTTAGTTTACCGAGATATTACTATAGTAGTATATTTAAATTATTCTTATTACTTCAAATAGTTAACTTTTTTTAAATTATATAAATTAATGAATAAGAATTGTTTTTAAAATTTTATTAATTTAGTTTAAAAAATTAAAAAATTTATGATGATCTTTAATTGATACAAATTTTTTAGAGGCATAAAATGGAAGAAAAGTTGGCGACTGCTGTATCAGAATCTGAGAAATGGCGTCAAAAGTATTCAAAAGTAAAGCATATTGCATTGAAATATAAGCATGCTACTTTAAAGCAACAACATATTAACAATGAATTGATAAAAACTATTGATCCATTTTTAGATCAAATAAAAATTAAAACTGACGAACTCTTAATGCATAGAGAAAACGAAATTAAAATATCACTTAAAGACTTTGAAAATTAGTGTAAACAAAAACGTTTAGCTTTTAATAATACTAATTCTCCTGATTTAAACACAAAATGATATTTTGATTATTAAGGTATTATTTTTAANTGACGCCGCGGACTTTGGACAAATTTTTTTCTGATTTTTTCTGAAAGTGATTCGGATAATCGGCGATTCGGATGATCGGAGTTCGGATAATTGGAGTTCTACTGTATATGAGAATAACATACAACCAAAAAAAAAAAAAAGCATATACAGATAAAACATAGTTCTAATTAGAGTTTCTTAATATGAAATCGATGTACTAAATACAATATTCCCTTAAACAATTTTTCATTTTATGGGGCGTATGGAAAAAGAAATCAAAGTTTTCGATTTTATTAGCTAATGACAACATCCGGTTTAGCGGTGCGAGATACAGTAGTTACGCTTGAATGTAGGAACATGGAATGTATAGGTAGACCTTAAAGAAAATTTCGGGACGTTTAAAGAAATTAGGGATAAAACCTCAGGACAATAAATATTAGAATTTAACAATTTATACAGCCAGTTCAAATCATTAAATTGCCTTCTAAATTCTAGCGTTTCAATATTAAAATCTATTGCTACAGATTTTAATGTTTGATCGATTCTATTTGTCTTATAAGCTAACATCCGTAAAAAGCGATTTTGAATGTGTTCTAATTTTTGAATTTGATAATCCTGGTGTGGGCTCCAAATTATTGATCCATATTCTAAATTTGAACGAACAAAATTTAACGGTCATTAAATTCCCAACAGTTTCGGTTCAAAAATCCAAATAAACGTAAAGCTTTGTTCGTAATTATATTTATATGTTCAGTAAATGAAAGATCACAAGAGAAAGTAATAATATAAAGTAATCAATTGTATTGATCCATATTTTTTTCAAGAAATTGAAGCAATGTAGTTAAACATTTAAAATTAGGAAGCCCTGCGACCATGTAAATTTTTCCAAGGAAGTTATGATATTATTAATATACTTTATTTATTTATTAGGAGTTATTGGTAGAATATTTGTTTTATAAAGTAAAATAATAAAATTTTTCGTATACTACTTTATAGGAACGCCAAGTTAGTTTACCGAGATATTACTATAGTAGTATATTTAAATTATTCTTATTACTTCAAATAGTTAACTTTTTTTAAATTATATAAATTAATGAATAAGAATTGTTTTTAAAATTTTATTAATTTAGTTTAAAAAATTAAAAAATTTATGATGATCTTTAATTGATACAAATTTTTTAGAGGCATAAAATGGAAGAAAAGTTGGCGACTGCTGTATCAGAATCTGAGAAATGGCGTAAAAAGTATTTAATAGTAAAGCATATTGCATTGAAATATAAGCATGCTAATTTAAAGCAACAACATATTTTCAATGAAATGGTAGAAAATATTCAAAATTTAATTCAATTAATAATAAAGGTGACGGAACTCTTAAATAAATATATTTCTAAGATTTTTAATTTATAAAAAAAATTACTATTATTTAGCTTAATGGATTAAACTTAATAATTAAATTTTTTTTTTTTTGTTTATTTTACTTTTCTTTATTTATGTTTATATGTTTTAAATAATTTAAATAATTTAATAATTTCTATGTATTCTGTTTATTTTACTTTTCTTTATTTATGTTTATATGTTTTAAATAATTTAATAAATTCTATGTATTCTGTTTATTTTACTTTTCTTTATTTATGTTTATATGTTTTAAATCATTTATTTTCGCTATGTATTTAAATAATCTGGAAAGGTATGATTTTCTTACCTTATTCATTACGTAGNGTGTATTTAAATAATCTGGAAAAGATATGATTTGCTTACCTTCTTATTCATTACGTAGTAGTAATTTACAATAGCTTCATCTTGATAATATAAATAAATTCAAATAATATTGTCATTGCAAATTCGTAAATATTAAAACGAATCAAAATATGTCTATTTCTCGGTTCTATACTTTAGTTAAAATTACTTATAGTTATATAAAATCAAATGAAAACACATAACATAAGCATAATAAATATTATTTTTTAAACCCTGCGATATACAATATCGTTAAGATATAATTTAAGTACAATCATAAAGCTACAAATTATTAATAATATCTACAGTTATAAAATTTGGTAAAATCGACTATAATTTATTTAAAAACTATTTTAATAAAGATATATTAATTATAATAATACTAAGAACAATATAATTATTTATTTAAAAAAACAAAGATTCTTTTATGCATACAGATTATTATCAATGAATAATGTTTTCTTTAAATAAGAAAACATATTTCCTGATAGAGATAAATAAGTTTACTACTGGATAGCTATTTAAATATATCTAAATAAGAATATCTAACTATTACAACTACTATAACACTGCGTGATATAATTACATTCTCATTATAGCAACGCTTCATAAAGGTAATTAACAATAATGATAGTAATACAGTTAAAAACTTAAATATGGGGAATGATTGGCCCCTCAAAATTTTATAAAAATTATACTTATATGTGTAGAAAACAGAATCTTAATGGCTGTGAGGTCTATTAATTTATATATAGGTGTTCAGTAAGTAAGGAAACGAATTTCTATTGTTCTCATTTTTTGTAATAATTGACTTGTTTCTTTACTTTTAGGGACTATCATAATTAACTTTTAATGGTTTAGCATAGTATATGTTAAAACAGATTAAGTTCATATAATAAATTTATTGTTTTGAAATTTTTATATACAGAGGTTTCTGACCCAACTGATAATGCTTATAACTTTAGAAATAAATATCATTTTAAATTATTTTTTAAAAATAACTTCAACAGTCTTACAGTATGTCTAAAGATTATTTTTTTATTATTTATCAATAATAAGAAAAAATTAAAATTTTATTTTTTTCAAAATTTTAAAATAGAATTGTTTAGCATTTTTTTACAACAAATTTTGATTTATTTTAATACATAGAGTGGTTGTAGGTGGGTGCAGCACGTACTGATGTACATGTACTCCGTGTCGTACCACAACCACTTTGTATATTAAAATGCTCGTAAATCAATGGGTCTTGTTCTAAAATTGTTATCGACATCAAAATATTTTCTAAAAAAAGTGCAAAAAAAACGGTTTTTTTTTTGTTTTTAAAATTAAAAAAATTCTATTTTTTATTTATTTTTAATATATTAGTAATAAATAATACAACATATGCTTTGATCGTAGTCTAAAAATGTCAAAAATATGAATGAAATGATAATTGTATCAAAAGTTACAAATATTGTCAATTTGGTTAGAGACTCTCTTTTTAGACACTTTGAAAATTTATGAAAATTACATAAATTTAAATAGTTTTAATTATATTAACTCACGCAATCGTTTTAATACATAAATCATTTTAATATATAAATTATAACTTATAATTAATCTAATAAGACCATAAAAAATATATATGCATAGAAAATTACAATTTATGTTTGATCAATTAACACATCAATAATGATTACCCTTTTTGCTCTAAAGTTAGCTTGTAACACATTTTCACACATTTTTCTATCATAAAACGTATTTTATAATAAATTTATCTATTTTTTACAATGTCAATAGTTAAAAAAAGTATTTTGACTTTAAATTTACTAAAGAAATCTACTTGAACTGTTATATTTGAGAAAATTGTTATGTTGGAGGTNTACTTGAACTGTTATATTTGAGAAAATTGTTACGTTGAAGGTTTTGACAATTTACTCACAGTGAAATATTTTATTGATAATTATAATATTCCTGCAGCTGGAATATAAATTTTTTTTGGTACATCGATTTTTCAAGAATTATAAGTAAAAACGCTTTTTTTGTTCTCTAAAAATGTTTGACTCATTCAATCTCTTGCAAAATTTTCAATTTTGTATTTCGTTTTATAATAAAATCATTTTGAAATAAATTTTTACAATGACTTTAAAATAAAATATCATTTGATTGTCTATAATATTATTTTTATAAAGGAATTTTAACTAATTATAACATTAATTTTACTTTTATATGACTTTTATAATACATAAATTAAACGATTGCTTATTTTTTTTTTTTTCATAAAAATCATTATTGTGTAATATATTTATTGTATATGAATATAATTACTAAAATAAATAATTTTTATTTTATAAAAGGGTTTATGTCTGTAATTTAGTTAAAAATTCTTGTATAATATTTTTAAAATATTCTTCCTGGGATGAACGATGAATATGTAACATAATGTCTAATCAAATTTATCAAATAATTTTGTTAGCCCCTAAATTAGTTTTAGGTTACTATTGGTGTTTATTCATTTTTTAAGTGAAATAAAACTATCATACAAAATTATTAAAGATATGAAATATCATAACTTATTTCAATTAAATAAATTGTTCAACTGAAATAGAAAAAATAATTTAAAGTTAAGGATTATCGATTAATTTAAATCAGTTTTTTATTATTTGAATAAATTAATAGTGAAAGTGGCAACATTTTATGTAAAGGTGTATTTAGAAATTCAAATTTCCTGTGATTATATTAGGTTTTTTTTGATATCTTTTATTAATAATCATCTTTTATTTTAAAAGAAAATGTCTAAACATTTAAAAATGTCGTATTAAACAATTCGTTTTGCTTGTGCATTAAGAATGTAACACGGCCGCCGGGGAATGACGGCCGGTTATAGAAAGTGTACCGGAAATCATGTGAAAAAAAGAGGCGCGGTAAGGGATTAGAACCCGCGACCCAAGGCGTCGTAAAGACTAACCTTACCACTAGGCCACCGTGCACTTATGAATCAGATCCCTACAATATCCAATACACTTTCATATAGGTTGATAACGTGATGTGCGGCTGAGGGAAACACGGTACCGTGTCAAATGTCTGGTGCTGTTATATAATTTTTTAAAAATATATATTGTTACAAAAACTTATAAAATGTTAATAAAGGAAATATTGAATATTTATGATCTTATTATTTATAATATACATACTAATTTTTGTCATACGGAACAATGTTTAATCATAGAAAGGTTAGCCGGAGCAAAATTTTGTATTTCATAGAAGGTATATGGAAGTTATTTCTCCTTTAAATCCAAATTAATTTGATATTTTCTCTATTGAGTAGGTTACTAATTGTAACCAATCCAAATTACTAAAACTTAATCAGTCAGATAGCAAATAAATGTTTTTGCTTCTCTTGTACGCAGCCTATGCATTTGATATTTTCACTCTTCATTTATTTATGTATAATTATTGATTGCATAATATAATTATTCAATAATACATTGAAAATCTGAATAATTATCCAAATAATTTTAAATAAATAACTACAAATAAATAACTAATGTTTATTCATGCGAACATATGGGGATAGTTAATACCTTATATGTAAATTATTAACTATATTTTTCATATATAATCGATGAATAATAATATAAATAATTATTGGAAAAAATCGAATTACTTTATAAATTAATTGAATGATGATATTTTTTAATTCGAAAAAATTTGTTTAAATAAATCAACTTTATCATTTTACAATTCTTATTATAGAATATATTTTTGCAACATGCCTCCCGAGTACTGCGCTAACAATGTTTGTCAATTAATAAAATATGGGTAACATGTATTCGAAATTAACTTCCCTTATTGAATTTTTCATGAAATATTATGTCAATATATAATTTTAATTTGGTATAAAGTTTTATGTTTGTAAAAACCTATTTTTTTAAGAAATGTATTTCTTACATAAAAAATTATCTTTTCTATTATATAAAAATTATCTAGTGGTTAAGCTTAAAAAATAAAGATTACAATAATATTTCATTTATATTAATTATAAATATAAATTATTATATATTATTTTTAAAAACATCTTAATTTCGTATGATTTTCATTAAAATAAAAATGAATATTAAAATATTTTAAGCAGGATGCTGACGAATATTTTTTTTAAGAAAGAAAAATTTGGTATTGGCTATAAGTATAATTTTGGGTAGGTGTTATTTTAAAGATTAAAAATTAAAATGTTGTTATTTGTAATTTTAATATCACTAAATTATATTAGTATTGTTCGTGTGTATAATTACACTTTGGTGTTATCATTTACAGTATAAAACTTCAATTGAATTGCCATTTTCTGTCACCACGACATACTAAATAGAGAACTGTAAACTTATAGCAATCACCAGATAACAATTACACCCTGTATGTTAATTTTTTAATTATTTATGCAATTTTTAAAACTGGTGAATTTTTTTACCCTATTAACACACTAATCAAATTATTAAAATTTATATTGCTTTCGTCCCACAATAATATTATAAAATATATACATAAGTACATGTTAATTTCTTTCAAAATGCATGGTTATACTTCAATTATTTTATCTGATTACAAAAATTATTTTAATTTTGTCAACGCGTTTAATTATAAATATTTTTCAATTGATATAACTCAATTAACTAATATTTTGAGGTATTTTATAGAAATTTAATGTAACTTAAACTAAACACATTTTTAATTGTAAATTATCATTTTTATTGCCATTTAAAATGCAATAATAATGATAGTTAAGTAAGTATTATAAAACTTTTGACCCTTTATCTAACAAATTAAATGAAAAAAAAATTATTATATGTACGGGCTTTGCAAAAGATAATATTTTTAATGCATTATAACCCTTTAATTTTATATCATCCTTGATATATTGACAATGAATGGATGTAACATTACTGTATAGTTGTATTTATCTTAGTTTATAAATTAAAATGATAAGTCGACATCTGCTGATTTATTCACTGAAACATTTTTTCGAAGTTTTGATTTCTTTCGTAATATTTAATCTAAAATAAATAATGATTATAAACATTAAACAACAATAGGGATTGGTATCTAAATTATAGAGAATAAATAACAAAATTTACAAATAAAATTCATAATTTTAATGTTTGATTTATTTTTCGTATGTCATTTATTACTTATAATCACTTAGAACTTAAAGACATAAAAGCAACACATATCCTGATAAAAGAAATACCTTTTCAACATCATATGGAAGATAAAATTCAAATTTTAATTTTAAAAATTATATCGATTAGATAAATTTGATGATGAAAATAAGGGGTTATTATTTGAAAATCAAAAATTGATACAAGTTTAAATTACAAAGCATAGTAGCAAAAATGTAATTTTTTGTGTAAAACAACTCAATAAACAATTATTATTATTATTAAAAAAAACCAGTACATGGGGTCGCAGCAAAGTGGTGACGTGGCATAGTTGGATCAAGTAAGTGATATCTGACAGTGATTAAAATCACTACCATAAAAAACGCTTCGATGCAAATCTTTAGATAGTGTTTAATTTTAAAAAATTGGTGGATTATTCCAAAAGCTACATGATCTACTATTTTCTTATTAATATCCTGAATGAAAAAGGGATTATTAAAAAATATTATTTCTCATAAAAAATTGTGTTGATCCATACACTTTTCAATAAGTTATAGTATTATAAAGTTAAAAATGTAAAAAATAAAATCAAGAATTTTCATACGAAAATAGCATTTAATAGCTATTTTCACCACGAAGACAAGTTTAGAAGTCAAATTTTTTTTTCCATAATAAAGTACATTACATTAGCTTTAATTTAAGATATATATAAAAGTGTCAGTATTTCCGGAACACTTTCAAAAGTTAATTTTTTGTGAAAAAGTAGTCATTTTAAATCCCCTCCTATGGGCAGGTAAAGGGTTAAATTTATAAAAAATATATACCAAATGATAGGTAAAGACATCAATCATCTATAAAAAAAAAATTATACTGATATGTTCATTTTTGAAAAAGTTACGGCAGTTTTTAGTAAAAAAATTTCGAAAATTTCGAAAATTAGCGATTTTTAAATTTGTAATTTTTTTGGAGGTTTCCCCCGTTTACGGGAAACGAGGTAAATTTTTTCATTTTTTTTGGGTAATGTCTTCTACTAGATAAGATTTGTGATCTTTTGGCGTTACGTTGAAAGAAATCCGTTTGGTGAGAGCTTAGAAAAAGTGGTAACAGACACAAAAAAAAAAACACATCATAGTAAAACCAATAACTTCTCAGCTTCGCATCGAAGCTAAAAATAAAAAAGGCACAGTATAGACGTGGGATAGTTGGGACAACTATAAATGGTATCTGACAGTGATTTTAATCACTGTCATAACACACTTCTATGCAAAATTATAGATAGTATTTAATTTTAAGAAGTTATATATTAAATATATTTAATAATTTAATACTGTAATTTTTACGGAGAAATAGTAAAAAATTATTAATTAGTATATTTTGTTACTTCTATGGCACGTACAAAAATTAAAGGGTTTGATACAATAATTAAAAAAAAAAAGTTTATTTTACTTATGAATAAATACATTGGTCTACTAGGAACTTTCATTGGAATTAAAAATATACTTTTCTAAATCAACTTTTTGCACTGTTCTCAAATCTGAAACTGGACTTATTCTATCAACTTTATGTTTTAATATTATGACTAATTATTAAAAGAACTGAGAATTATAATACAAAATTTTATTTTAATGGGTACCGTATTTTGAATACGGTACCCATTTTTCACTATGAATACAATTTATAGCTTGACATTGTTTTGTTCATAATATATTATACTACATAATCTTTAATTTATAATATATATAAAAGTGTCAATATTTCCGGAACATTTTCAAATATTAGGTGAATGGTCTAGTTTCTATTCACATGTTTATAGTTTTAACATCCTCAGTATAAAGGAAAATGGTCCAGTCAAAAAAAAAGTATGTCGGATGAAAGCGTTATACAAAAATTATTTATCCTAAAAAATTAGTATTGATCCTTACATGTTTTAAAAAGTTTTAGCAAAATAAGTTAAAAAGTGTAAAATATACAATCAAGAATTTTTCAAAAAAATAGCTATTATTAAATATGGCAGTCATTTTCATCTTTAAGACAAGTCCAAAGGACAAATTATTTTTAAAATTAAAGTATATTACATAAGATTTAATTTAAGATATTTATAAAAATGACAGTATTTTCGAAACATTTTCAAAAGTAAATTTTTTGTGGAAATGTTGCCATTTTGTAACCCCCCCCAGTGGTCAGGTAAAAAGTAAAATGTTTACAAAAATAGATCAAATGATAAGTGAATATCTAAGGTATCTATAAAAAACAAATAATGTTGAATTGTTCATTTTTAAATAAGTTATGACAGTTTTAAGAAAAAAAAAATTGAATAATTTTCGATAATTATCGATTGTTAAAATTGTAATTTTTTGGGGGATTTCCTCATCTACTGGGAACGAAAGATTTTTTTCAATGTCTTCAACTAGATATAATTTGTGAACTTATGACGTATTGTTCATCAAAATCGGTCCAGTGAGATCTGAGAATGAGTGGTAACAGTTACAAAATAAATAAATAAAAAAACACAACATATTAAAATAAATATCTTTTCAGCTTCGCATTGAAGCAAAAATACAACTTTTTTGATTAAAAAAAAATAGAATTTTACAAAATGTTATAATACACAACGATTATAAAAAATGACCAAGCAAAATATCAAGAGGCAACTCCCGCTTTTGCACCCCTTGTGGATAACCATGAATTCAGTATTGTTAAAAAAAATGTTTAAAAGAAATATAAACTGTTTAAAATGTCCGTCCTATAAGACCAATGTTAATTTTGTAATTTTACGTTACAACCCTTTTGTATATAGTAAAAATCTAGACGGGAATAGTATTTTGTTGTACCCAAATAATTATTTTAGAGCCGTTTCCTTTTAAAATTATAATTATGTTAAGAAAATTATTTTTGGTTTTTTTTTAGTTTCATATATTTTTTGATTCAATAGATATTAGTTACTTTTTTAATTTATCCCTTATACCTTACAAAGGTGTCAACTTCAATTTGTTTTATAGCAACACACATATTTGACTAGTTTATAAAATAACACATGATCTAATTAAGACAATTACTAATCAATAACAACTACTAAAATAGTACTTTAGAAGTCATTAAATTTTTAAATAATAACACAGAGTAATATTATATTAAATATAACATAATTTACACCTTCCTCCTATTCTATATTTAAAAATAGTTGTAACTTTCGAAAAATAAAAATACGGGATGAATTAAAAATGTATTTAATAGTTGATAAATCAAAAAACATATCAAATTAAAAAATACCAAAATTAATTTGTTTACCATACTTATTATTTTAAGAGAAATAGAGTAGTTAATAGAATATAGAAATAGTATGTTATAGTAGAATAGAAATAGAATTTAAAAATAACCACTCTATAATACATACATGGATCAAAAAAACGTTAGAAATATACACTTTTAAAAATTTGATCATATATTATGATACACGCAATGAAATATTTATTTGCATTTTTGTGATAATGGAGATTAAGCTATTAAACAGTGCCTTCCTTCTAACTCTGATAGGATAAAAATCATCCTGAATATTTTTTTTATTTCTTAGTGTTTTATATAAAAGGTTTTACAATTCACAGATTTAATAGTAAAAAATGTGTTCATATTCACGTTAAATACACATTTATACATGTTCAAAAATGTATATTTTAGCATATAGTTGATGAGTTAAACAAAGACCCAATTTCAAATCTATCTAAAGAGGGGTGTGAAATTTGTTCACCAAACCGAGCTCAATAACTATGTAACTGATTTAGATAATAATTCAATATCACAAAAAATGTCATTCTTCGCATTGGCAAAATTAAAAAGTATGGGAAACTACTTATTCATAGACAAAAGTAATAAAATAGTAAAGATGTAACTTTCTTTTTTTTTTGAAAAGGATAACTAACATAATTAAAAATTGTCCACTTTTATTTAAACCCCCTGGAAAAAATCATAGTTAATCCACTAATAATTAAATAATTGTTTTTTATGAGACAAAGAAATTACATAAATATTTTATTTCTTAATGATCAAAGTTGAAATAAATTTATTTATAAAATTACCTGGTTAGAAAATATTTCAATGAATTGGAGATTTCACGATGTGGTTTGGCGATACATAATGATAACCTGGTATTGCAAGTCCAGCTGTTTCCATAGATATCCTAAACAAACAATTGTCTTAAATTTTGATTACAAAAATGATAACAAAAACAAAGATAAACTAACCTTTACATATTATTTTCCTAATATAATTTTTTTGAGCTGATTTATAACATAAATTCACACAAGTTAAAGAACCACTGGTTTTGCATGCAACCTAAGATCAAATTATCAAAGGCAAAACTAGAATAAATAGGAAGGCAGTTTACCTTTTCAATAAAAAATCTTAAGTTGGGTAAATTATATTTTCTTATTTTCATTCAAACAAATATGATTTTGTGATGACTATTAAAAGAAAAAGTCATGCAACACTTACATTAAATTACAATTCACAAATTGACTTTATTGTCCTTTTATTAAAAAAAAATATGTTTTCGAGCTATTGAATTTGAGTATAATATTGCAAAATACTACTAAACATAACCAAAACAAGAATCTTCAAAAAAAATTTGAACAAATCAATGTAATATGCACAGATATCAATTTTATAAATATATTTTATTTTCGTAACATGCGTGTCTAAATTATAAGTTTGATTACAAGAGTTTTAAATCAATAAGTTTTATTTTAGTTTAAGAATCAGTTAATAACAAATATTTAATAAAACTATAATTTATTATTTTAACAATGATAACAATTGAAGTTGAAAACTAAAAGAAATTAATATTAGTGTTTCATTTTTAAATATAAAAGATAATGGCGGTAACTATATTTATTAGCCTACCGTAGGGTATTCAGAAACCTATAAGAGGATTTTGTTAACATTCCTTAAAAATAATTTATACCCCTTTTTTTTTGAACTGCCAAACAATAAAATTATTTTGAAAATGTTATGGCATATCGAATTTTTCTCTATTCGTTCACCAGTGGCATACACAAATATTTTCAAGAGAACTGTCACATATAATGATTTAATCGCCTCTTTTTGCACATTATCTGATAACATGATTCTCTCCTAGTTTAATCAAATATAGTAGATAATAATGATAATTATAGTATTCTAATTAATGTCAAAGTGAAGCCGGGATTAAAATTTTGTTCGTTTAATATTTAAATATACTATAAAGTTATTTAACTTGCATATTTGAGTTTAATATTTTATTCAACATTATTCAACAAAAACGTTTTATTATTTTGTGTTTTAAGTTTTTAATATTAAAATTGTTTTAATAAATATTATTGGAAATTAAAATACAGTTTAAAGATTTTTTTTTGTTTATTACATTTATATAAAAAGCATTAAGTCGATTAGTTTGTACAAAACTTCCCACCAAATTAAGATTTTTGTCTCTGTAAACAATTTAATAAATATATTTATATATAGTATACATTTTAATGGTTTCTAACTTTTTTTGGTGATTATTTATTATTTAGAGATTTTTTTTAGAGAGCCTACATTAAATTTTACTGGAACCACGAGTTTGTTAATAGATGTTTATATACCAAGAGCATTCTGAAATGTCTTTTAAATGAACATTTCAAAAATTATCTTACGTCGATTATTGAAAAAGCTAAGTTCATTAAAGTTTAGTGTAAAAATATGTTTTTCAAATAAATTTTTCAAATTTATAAAGTTAATTTTTCTTAATCATCGTATAATAATTAGAAAATATAAATTAAAAACAGAATAAATGTTTAAAAAAATACTTGTAATACCTGTTTAAAGGGGCGTGACATCCCTAATAAGCCACTGCCATTTAGCCTTCTGATTTTGGGGTTTACGCTGTGGCACATATTTTGAGTATCTATAGTCTGCTATAGATTAAATTATATACTTTTCTGTTATTTTTATTTTAATATTAACTATAAATCATTAAAAATATATTTTTAAGTTAAATAATATTTGAATTTACATAATAATTCCAAATTAATTAATTTAATTCAATAAAATTATTTTCAAATAAAAATACATAAAAGTATTGGCGTCAAATGTATATATATAAATATTTAACTAATTTATAAAATAAAAAATTTATAAATTAACAAAGAATAACTTGTAATACATATAAATAATTGAAATTTAAATTAATTTTATATAAGTATAAGTATGTTAAAATACTTATACTTATATAATATAACAATATTACTAGACAATTCGACAGTCTGTTAAATAAGGCACTTAAAGATGTTGTAATTCTAAGTTTAAACAATTATTTTTAAATATATTTTTTAATATTATATTATTATTTACATGTATACGCTAAAAAAATATAGATTCTAAAAAATATATCAAGGAGAGAAATATGTAATAGGTAACTTATTTAAATTCTTAAGAGATTTTATTAAGTTATATTAATCAAAAATTAGAAAATAATTTATTTTCTGAACATTAAATATGAAATATAATAGCATATTTAAAATGGCTGTGATATAACAACGATAAAACTTAATTTGTTAACTTTTCAAAACTGAAATTACAAAATTATTAATATATAAAAATGTATGCTATTAAATAAATATTTAACAATATAAGTAATCACATGTAATTGTTATATAATAAACCTCTAAATTTATTCTAAATATAAAAAAAATACTGAAGTATTTATAATTGATTCAATTTTTTCGCAACATTTATATCTTTTTTTTAAAATTAAATTCAACATTATATTGACGGACTAGCACACAAAAAACGTAAGTGATATTTTTTATAGCCAGCTATCTAAATCCGCTTATGCATAAATATAAAAATATGGTATACATGCATAGATGCAACTAAAACAAAAATTTTTAAGAAAGGGATAAATTAATTTGTCTACACCCTAAAAATTATTTTTTTAAATAATAAAAATAATCATCTAATTTTTTTATGGACACAATTTTTTGATAGGGTAGTTGCGCCTAGATAAACATGACTACTCATTATTCCGATTTTATAGGAAGTAATAACTAACAAAACATAACTAATAATGATTGAAGGTATAAATACAAAAGGGATCCAAGAAAAAGTTTAGCAACCCCAATTTTCTTTATTATGCATTTCTTTGAAGGCTATAAACAAAACAAAATATTAGAATTTTGGTTGGAATTCACACTGATTTTAGCATCCTTAAATTTAGATTGAATTTGAGCCATTGACAATGTTATTTTTATGTGCAACTGTCTCATTATAAGATTTATTGATATAAGTAAGTAGTCCGGTTTTTATTTTGAAAAAAGGTTCAAAAAAAAATATCGTCTATATGCTATTAAGTTTAAACTCTTAATTATAATGTAATTAAGAATATTTCGGGGGCTAGATCTCGTGGATCCCCCTGGTAACGTACAAATAAAATATTTAAAATTAATTTTATTTTTGTTGATCCCATTGTCAGTAAGGTGCAAATTTGATTCGGTCTGGTTTATGTTTGGCGACCGTCGGTTGTGGCGATAGCAATGTAGCAGCTACATTAGGATTATGATGGAAATGGTGCTGGACGGGTATTTCGGCCACAGTCATAAACTGATGATGATAGGTCGGCATCGTGTGGCTAGTAACAACTGATGATATTGGATTATTGGTAGTCTGGGTTGTTGTAGAAGTGGTTGCGGTAGAAGTTGCAAGCATATGAATGGGATACGAATACTGTTGCGAAGACAACACTAGTTGTTGCTGTTGGATTTCTGATTGTAATATTGAATTTCGCTGTATATCCAAGCTGTCAAGCCGGAATGGGTTGATAAATAAAACATAAATAATTTTATAAAGGAAAAACAGTAATTGAAATCATTAAGTATGAATTATTTTGCATTAGAAATATTAATATTAAGGAAGGTATTTTAACATACAAGTTGAAATTAATTAATTGAAATGTGCAAGGTAAAATTATTAACAGGTTACATAACAAAATAAAATCCAAATCTGAGTATAAATGATAGAATCATGACACATTTATGTTGTCAGTATTAAGAAAATAATTTACATATCAATACTCATTATTTTTTTTAAATTATAGAGGAACTCAACAAAAATACATTGTAAAAAAAAATTTTAGTGTAGGATGAATTGGGATAGATATAAACAAATAATGTAACAGTTCATAATTGTCCATTATAGCTTTAAAAATATTTAGCAAATATTACCAGAAAGACGCCCCAACGACGTGACACTTCACAGCTACTCGCGCTGCTTTGAATTTATTTATCTAATTTGATATGTTAATATATATTTTATTTCACAACAAATGAAGTTACATAACGTTTTAATAAAATTAAGATTTAACTAATAGTATACCCAGGATTTTTGAAATAGTAGAGGTTAATACCTATACTAGAACCTCAAGATATATTACTGGTTGGGTTTATATATTACTTAAAATATGAATAATAAAATGGCCATATTTTAGTCTACTTTTGTATGTGTTAAAAGATTCTTAATTTAGTTATTTTAAACATTAACTGACTGAACATTTAGTTATGGTGTTTATAGAAATATTGTTTATTTCTAATTTTTCATTTTGAAATTTTGAGCGGGAACGCATGTAACGTTACATAAATTAGGTATATCAAGATCAGAATCATTAAGTCCGTTAAAAATGTAAAAAAGATAGATATTTTATAATTTTATACAATATTTTAAATTTGAAAGTTTGATTTATTTTTTAATATTGTTTTTTTTTCTTCATATTTAGTAAATTCTTATGTTTCAATCTCGATTATTTTTGTTGATGAAAAATATATTTTCAGTGACTTATTTAGACAGAGGAACACAGGTCAAATGTTTCCTTCAGTGGTGGATTTAGGGGTAGGGTGCAAGAGGTGCGCGCCCTTTTCTTAAATTATTACAGCTTATAACACAAAAAAAAAAGCCTTTTGAATGACAAGATTGGCAATAAAAATTAATTTTGAGCTCTATAAATGTCTTGTACTCATAGAACATTTCTGGGTCTTCCATTGACAAATTTATACTATCAAGAATATTTTGGTTGGTCTCTTTCTTTTATTTTAAAATCAAGTAAATGATTAACAAAAACGTCAGTAAAAATTTTACAAAGAAAGGTATTGAAATTTTTTAATATCCTCATTAATGATATTTAAATATGCCTCTGCATATTTATAAATGTTTAAAATAAATATTTTTTGATCCATCCAGTTTTAATATTTGGAATATTAAAATTATTATAACGAGTAACACGAAAGTCTTATGACAGATTTTATGCTATGATGTTATTTATGTTTCCATATACGCATATATATTTTTTATTAATGTTTCTATTGGAATTTTGACTGACCCCAAAGATAGTTTTCAGAAAACATTAGGCGTTTGCCGAATAATGTGAGATGCCTCTTACATTGATATCGAACCTTTGAAAATTTTATGAAATATTGTTAAGCCTAACAAATGTTAGTCTCTTTGAAGTTTATCAGATGTATAATTTTGAATTTATATTTAGTTTCTTGTTTATAATAATTAAAAATGTTTTTTTGTCAGTTTTTTATTTTATTAGGAAGTGATTACTTTTTTGTTTAATTTTAGGTTCCTTACTTTTGCTTTATTCCTTTATGAATGATATATTTTTGTGACAAGAGATTGATTGATCTTTGAAAATGTTAAAAATTCTTTTGAGGATAATTTTTGAATAAGAAAAACATATTCTTACGTATCTTGAATATTTATGATAATGATTAAGCAAAACCAGACTAAAATGTTTTCGATAGTAAAGTGGAAATGTTATTTCACATGATATTTCATTACATCGCTTTTTACTTCCAAGTACCATTGGTGTACAATTCAAATTTGTCTCAAGATTTTATGAGGCACTAATTATTTGTCTCCTTTATTCATCGCAATTTGATAAAACTATTATTATAATTATAAATTATTATTAACAGTTTATGTGTGTATGCTATTTGCGTAAATATCATTCATTCATTGATATAAGGCGGCAATTTAGTCATTATTTAGTTCAAAATCTTTTTTTAGTTAACTTTTTTCAATATTTGAAATACCTTATTATGTCTCCAAGAGGGAAATTGTTTTTCTTCTCTCGAAAAATTTCAAATTATACCACTAAATTATTTGTGTTTCGTCAAAAGATTTTACATTTTATAATTAATAAATATTAAATTACAGTCAAAATATGTATAAATGTTTCTTCGATCTTAATTAAAGTATAAGTAAATAAAATAGTATAAAATACAAAAAAAAATTTAAAAATTATGTGTTTTAAAAATATTATTTTATGAAAACTACAATTCATGCTGCGTTTATTATTTATCCAAAACAGTTTTACAAGAGTTATGTCGTAACAACAAAATGTATGACCATGCTATAAACTAGAATAACAATACACTTAACACGAATAACACTTACCTCATGTTAATCAAGTATTGGGCTAATGCTACAGAATCGGGGTTTCCAGATATAGTGATGGTTCGGTCGCTGCTGGTGCTTCCTTCGCGATCTTCACAATTTGATATACGTATCATAGCTCCACTAATTTGTCTAAAATATTATATATTTTTAAAGCCATTTTCATATAACACTTGGTATTGATTAATTAAGTCAATAAATAATACGCAATTAACCAGTGAGGATCGTAGTATACAACAATATATTAAAAATTTAATTATTAAAATCAGAAAAAAGAGAAAATATTAATATGTATCAGGTACAAGGTTGGCGTTTTCTTACAGGAGTATTTGTTAATATTAAAAACTTAGTAAAAATTATAAAATATATTTACATATTTTTTATGTAAAAAAAAAATAACGATTACCAAAGAAATTAAAAATAGACATGTTATAAAGAAGATTATAAAAAGTATAATTTGATAGTAAAATCTCCATTTAATCTTTTATAGTTAAATTTTTAGCATATTATAAAATTTGTAATAAAATGTGAATTTTTTCGTTTTTAATTTACGGTATTAATTGTTATTTTATGTGGATCAAAAAAAAGATAGAGGTAATATAAAATGTAGACACTAATGTTATTTATACGTTTGGGAGTTTTTCTATGAACATTTTACCTAATTTCAGCTATTTTAGTTCCGCCTTTCCCAATAATACAACCGATGAGATCATTTGGTACTGTCATCTCATGTGTTTGATGATTTCCACCAGACCTACTGTTTAGATTATTTCCTGTGCCATTAGATCGCAATTGACTTCCAGCTAAAGCTGCTAAAGCTAGAAAAGAAAGTAGTTTCTACTTGTTTTCTTATTTTAATAATTGTGCTACTTAGCTACAACTTGAAATTGTACCTGCGGGATTGAATGAATTGGCAGGACCACCCAAAGTGC
Organism: Daktulosphaira vitifoliae; assembly: GCF_025091365.1. Classification (NCBI taxonomy): domain Eukaryota; kingdom Metazoa; phylum Arthropoda; class Insecta; order Hemiptera; family Phylloxeridae; genus Daktulosphaira; species Daktulosphaira vitifoliae. The sequence continues at coordinate 1,196,520 of NW_026099575.1, forward strand.
CTAATCCTAAAGCTGCAAGACCGGCTAATGGATTACTTGTTAACTTACCCAACTAAAAATATATAGAAATCTATTTAACGTAATTTTTCAAGAATAGTGAATTGCCAATATTAGATATTAAATATTAGATAAAAGTTATTTACATAAAACGATTCTACGTACTTGTGACGGACCGAAAGCATTTTTAAGTAATGGATAATCCAAAGGATCAATTAAACCGAGACTAGCCGCAGCTCCTGGTGTCGGTGGAACCATTAACATTGGTGTGTTGAATGGTCCCCCACCTACCATCATAGTACCTACATCACAACCTGCGGCTGAACCTGCACTGGCTAACGTAAATGCTTGTCCGCCTGCTAAAATGACTGGAGCTCCGATTTGAGGTTTAGCTCGGTATGGAATTGTTACGCCCTTCGGCGGAGACTAAAAAAATGAATTTATAATTAAATTACTAATATTGTATTCTAATATGATTTAGTTTGACATGAAATTAGATAACATTAAAAGCTCAATAAATTAACGAGTATAAATTAAGTAAAATTTTTAACGATAATGAGTTAATGTACAATAAAAATAGCTAACTAAGTGGTTTTCTATTTATAAGCTATATATTTAATCTTAAAAGTCCACCATTTTATAATATTTTAATATTTTGGATTATTCCTAGACCAATAAAATGTTTAAAATTAATTCTCTATAAATTTCTCAAGGCTGAACTTATTTATTTTGTGATCTTTAATATAAAATATTATTGATGTATTATTATATTAGTCTCACTTCAATCATTACTGCGCATATATGAAAAATACACTGAGTTATTGAGTCTCTTGTACCAGTAAGTGTGACAGCTCGTTCTGTAGATTGTGGCAAAACATCTGAGGCAACTTGTATCTGAGCTCCAGTTGCTTCTCGGATTTCTTTTATCTTATTACCACCTTTTCCGATTAAAGAACCGCACTGAGATGCCGGAACTATTAACCTTAGAGTCATACCACACTTTCCTATAATACTGGAACTGGTTTTTCCATTTTGCATTTCAATAAACTAAAAATTATTAATAATCTATTAATGTAGTTATATACATAAGTTGAATAGTCATAGGGCACCCCAATTTTAATGCTTTATAACAAAGTATCATAAAACGCTAATCAATGCTTAAAAAATAAACTATAATATAAAAATAATAATTATAAAAAACAAAACTACTGTCTTATAAACCAATCTTAGAGAGGGTGTGTTATTGATTACCACTAGTGACTAATAATACTAATGATAAACTAAGGATTGTACCATTGAAAAAAATCTCCAAGATCAGCATATTAAGTTCTGAACAAAATCGCCGAAAACTAATTTGTTTATATCTATATAATTTACATAGTATCTTAATGACTATGATCGGATTTTGCGATTAATATTTTGATAAAAATTTACAATGAGCTGTGTTGAATGAATAGTTTGAAACTTTTTAATCCCTGCACAAACCTTAAAATTATAAATTAATTAAATTGGTCATAAAAGCATACTTTTTGTTTGTATAAGTTCGAACAAAATTTTGCTCAGTTAAGACTTGATAAAAATTACGTAATTTTTTCTAGATTTTCATTTAATGACTTAGTTTTTTTTATTAGGAAGACAAAAATATATACAAACTAATTCGTTAATCAGAATCTACTCAATTAATTACAAAACTAAAGTAATTTAAGGAATATTTTTTTGGTTTGTTTTAAACAAACCAATAATATATTTCAAAAACAAATTTGTTCATTAGTAGAAAATTTCGTTATAATTGATTAAATAATTTATTCTATTGAACAATTAGTAGATGTTTTTGAAAAATGTGAAGCCACTGAGTGACTCACGGGTTCTTAAGGAAAAAAAAATGTGTTCTATTAAAATGATAAAAATGTCGTAAAAGCAGATGAAAAATTGGGCATGACCTTTAGTTGAGATATAGCACACTTAAAACAAAAAAATTTACATAAGATAGAGATCAAAATAATTTTAAATTATTAAGTAATATTTCTTTGAACTAAAAAAAAAATAAAAAGCACCAAAATTGGCAAGAAGATGAATTTCAATTTTGTTAACATGTTAACGCGTGTTGATTTATTAAAGGAATAGTTCATTAGGTGGATATATATTTATTTTATAATTGAATCAAAGTCGTTACTGAATATTTAAATATACTGATTAATGTATTTATTTTACATTTTACTTGATTCATTGTTCAATGATTACGAAATTTTTGTGACACCACTTAATAGAAAATTTTGGCAACGTTTTTATGAACTTCATTCACGGCTAACTACTAGTGCTTTTGTAGCGAATTTTAACCAATATAACAGTGTGATTCTAATGCTATCTAACAGATACTTACTGGTGGGATTCAAAAAAACGTTGCCGAAATTTCTTATTACAAAATCTATCAATTTGTATTATTACTTTGTATGTATTTAGTAAAAAATATATACTACTATTAATTATGTTGACTAAATATAATTACACAATATTGATTTTATAATAAAGACACTAGTCAATAAATATAATAGTTATGTATCAGTAATTTGTGGAAATATATTATTTTATCTAGGAAACACCACTAAGGCCAAATTTATCGAAACATTAAATTTCCTTTAAAATTAATTTTAGAGTTAACATAAACTAATTTTAAGCTTTTACCTCTTCAACTTTAGTGCATATTAATGAAAAAGCTTTATAAATAGCTTCGGTTGAACCAGATATCGTCACAATTCGCTCAGGACAAGAGCCGTCAGATATGTTGATTTTTGCTCCAGACTAATAACAATTGAAATAATAAGTATTGTAAAAATCAATATCTTGAATTAAAAATTTGAATTTTATATTTAATCAGATGACTTTTGGCTATATATGCACATTGACACTTATTTTTAGTTAGTACCCAAGTTCATTTTTATCTAAATTTGTAACAAAGTCTATAACTCATAAATTTGTTTATAATTGCACTGTTTCAAAAAAATTTAGTGAATTTTGAAAGTTAATTATAAAAATTGTTAAAACCTAGCCCATCTTTTAACCTCAGAAAATTTAAAAATTCCCAAGTAAAAACAAACAATTTTTAAACATTTTTTTCAAATCTATGCTATTAGAGGAAATCCCTTTAAATATTATGAATGACTTTATAAGACAATATTTAAATATATTTAAGATATTTATATGAAGATCTTTCCAATACTATAACAATGGAAAAAAGTTAAAAGTATAAAAAAATATGTTGCACAGTGGGGTCGCGGCACACTGTGAGCGTGGCATAGTTGAGATTAGTATAGATGATATCTGACAGTGATTAAAATCACTATCTTAAGAAACGCTTCGATGCAAATCTGTAGATAATGTTTAATTTTAAGAAATTGGTGAATAATTCAAAAGCAAAATTCTAACTCAAAAATAATTAAGGAAAAATTGCAAAAACTAATTGCTACAGGCAATGATTTTTACTAAATCGGCAAATGTTCGTCGCATTCGTTTTTTGATAAAATTGCCAATTTAAGCTGATTCGAATGTTAAAATTAATTTTAAATAAGTTTAACTTTATATTCTATGTCAATTAGTTTTATATAATATTCATGAAAATCAGTGTATCTCATATAAAGTATATTAAAACAAATTAAAATACAATACCAAGAATTTTAACACAAAAATAGCATATTTTTGAATATGATAATAACTATGTTCACTATATATCGAAATTTTTTTCTTCGTAGTATAGAATATTACATAAGATTTAATTTAAGATTAAATAAAAGTGTCAATATTTTCGGAATATTTTCAAATCTTGAATTAAATTAAAAATGTCGAAATTTACCAATTTTAAAAATTGTCAATTTTGAGGGTAATGAATTTAACTAAATACAATTTGTAATCATTTGACGTATCGTAGAGAAAAATCGGTCCAGTGAAAGCTGAGAAAAAGTAGTGACAGACGCAAAAAAAAAAATGAAAAAAAATTAATAAACATATCATGATAAAATTAATATCTTCTCAGCTTCGCCTCGAAGCAAAAATGTATTCTTTTTATTTTAAAAGTAAGTTTTTAATTTCACGTACAATGGCCGAAAATATTTTGTCTTATTATATTGGTTTTTTTTTATGACACATTAATTGTAGATTATGGGGGTGTAGAAACGTATATTATAGTGCATGGAGTCCCGGATGCCAACAAGATTTTCTAATTGTTGGTATCTGGTGTTAGTAAGCTGTAATACCCGTCTGGTCCATTGCCCTAGTCAAAAACCATCTTTAACTCTCTAACTTGTGAAAGAGGGCCATCACCTTCTGTAGCATGTTAAGTTCGGGAGTTAGAAGCATGTAAAGTCATTTATTAATTGTACATTTAAGAATATATGTTCAATTCACACTTAATACTCACCTCTTCCCTAAAACGTTTGACGATCTCACCTTTTTTCCCAATTATACTGCCTACTTCCTAAAAATATGCAATATTATATTAATTTAACGTAGTTAATCACTGTGCAGAATATAATATAAGTTTACTCCAAAGGGTATTTATAATTTTTTATGATGGTGAAATGTTTCATTAAATTTATTAAAAAACAACAAGCCAGTACAGGGGGGTCGTGGCACAGTGGTGACGCGGCATAGTTGGATCAAGTATAATGATATCTGACAGTGATTAAAATCACTATCAAAAAAAAAAAAAAACGCTTCGATGCAAATCTTTAGATAGTGTTTAATTTTAAAAAATTGGTGGATTATTCCAAAAGCTACATGATCTGCTATTTCCTTATTAATATTTTGAATGAAAAAGGAATTATTAAAAAATGTTATTTCTCATAAAAAAATTGTGTTGATCCATACACTTTTCAATAAGTTAAAGCATTATAAAGTTAAAAATGTAAAAAATAAAATCAAGAATTTTCAAACGAAAATAGCATTTAATAGCTATTTTCACCACGAAGACAAGTTTATAAGTCAAATTTTTTTTTCCATAATAAAGTACATTACATTAGCTTTAATTTAAGATATATATAAAAGTTTCAGTATTTCCGGAACACTTTCAAAAGTTAATTTTTTGTGAAACAGAAGTCATTTTAAATCCCCTCCTGTGGGCAGGTTAGGTGTTAAATTTATAAAAAAAAAATATGCCAAATGATAGGTAAGGACATCAAGCATCTATAAAAAAAAATTATACTGATATGTTCATTTTTGAAAAAGATACGGCAGTTTTTAGTAAAAAAAATTGAAAAAATTAGCGATTTTTAAATTTGTAATTTTTTTGGAGGTTTCCCTCATTTACGGGGAACGAGGTAAATTTTTTCAATTTTTGAGGGTAATATCTTCGACTAGATACGATTTGTGATCTTTTGACGTATCATTGAAAGAAATCGGTTCAGTGAGAGCTGAGAAAAAGTGGTAACAGACACAAAAAAAAAAAAACAAAAATCATAGTAAAATTAATACTTTCTCAGCTTCGCATCGAAGCTAAAATATGTAGTATTTTCCATTTGTTAAAATCTTATTACTAAAAGCGAAAACTTAAAAGTAGTTTATAATATTTCAGACTTATTTTCCAATAAAATTTTGTAAACAAAAAAAAAAAGTATTTATTAATTAAATAAATATTTACTTATATTTGTTAAGGGTAAATATAAATTAGTCTAATTTACTTCAATTAAATCACTATAAATTTTACTATACATATGATCATTATTTTGTAGTAATGCTTTAATTTCAAAAATAGTTGTTTAATGAAGTATATATAATTAATAAATTATGAATACTTATGAAATTACCAGTTTTCTTAATTTGTTTAGTATTTTATTATTTAAATGAAAATAAAAATTTTATTTTCATTTCACTGTAAGCTTTTTAAGAAATTAGACGTGTTTTATGTTTTGCTCTTTTTTCTTTGGTACGATGTTGATGTACAATAAGTGTAATACACCAGACTCCGTTAACGGTAGTATTGTATGTACAGAATATAATTTTATATTTAATACTGTACAATAATTGTACTGTAAATAAATTTAATTAAATCTTGGATTTGTAGCTATTGTGATTTTGTTTATATTCAAAAATCTAGTAAGAAGAAATTAGTTACTATTATGGAAGTTTATAAAAATCCATGGAATCTAAACCTAATAATGTTTCTAAACATTAGCTTAATTAACCGAAGAGAATAAAATATTAAAATCTAGACAGTTAGTAGTTGAAAATGATCAAACATTGCCAACTTAAACAAAAATATTTTTTCTGAACTTTTTGAACGTCAATCTCGATTTTGAAACATTTAAATTTTTAATGCTGGTGTTAATCTTAATATAAATTATTTAAGATCCTATGTTAATTCTATTTTTAATTCCGTTGAAATTTATATAAAGCCTATAAAAGTACAACACCTAGATAAATATTCTAGCAAACCATTATCAATTGTTTATGACAGATTTTCTACCGAGAAAACTTTTACAATAATTGGTGGGTATATTTTCTGGTATTTAATAGAAGATACGTTCTAAGTAAGAAAGTGATATTTTCATTTTTATAATGCATGCTGATTCGTTTATTCCAACCCATCTTCCAATTACTTACAAGATGAAAATAATAGTACTTTTTAGTACCTTGTTATGGTGTCAAATTTTTATTTTTAATGATAACATACATAATTAACTAGTTTATAAAATATGAAATAATCAAATAAAGTAAATTCCTGATTCAATTTTTTATTTAGTATTTCTGAAATTATTACTATTTTAAAATACAGACTTTAGGTAAGGTTATGATTATTTTCATGTTATTAACATTCTTATATCTAGAGAGGAGAGGCCGATGTATATAAGTAATATATATATATTACTTTCTTTTGTATAAAATAGAGAGTAAAATATTACAATATTATATTTTATTATAAAAATCAAACTTTGGAATCATTTTTTCACAGTTTATAATTATGTAGATTAAATTTTAAATTTTGTCTAATTGTTGCGTATGTTATTAAAGTACACTTATTTTATATTGATTATAGAAAAATTAAAACTACTAGGTGAGTTTATAGACAAGACAAACCTTACAAGGTTTCTATTATGTAAGAGTAATAAGTTATAATCAATACTAAATATCAAACATTGTGTAAGGTTTCTTATAATAGTTAAAGGATGAAGAAAACAAAAAATAATTATTAACAAAAATTAATAAAAACATGTTGTATGTCTTTTTATCGCAGCTCGTATATTCGTAGCTTAATTCCAAAAGCTGATATGGCAAAAAGTTGGGATTTGATTTTTTTTATAGTGTACAAGGTGTCCACTAGGTTTTAATATCTTTAATAACTTTTGACCTAGTAAATGTTTTGTGTTATTTATTTTAATTTTTATAGTTTTTGTTTATACATATATATTTTATATGTTAATATACATATATATATTTTTAATAATAAAAAATTAAGATAATTTTTTTGTGTTTTCATTATTTTGAAATCTCAAAATAACCAAATTTTAGCTCTTTTTTATATATATAACTATGATTGAGCGATATGAACTTTAGGATAAGGATTTTTTGAGTTACAAATCTTTTAATACATATCTACTTTATGTAGGTATATTGTCTTATAAGTAATTTTTATCGTAGTCCGATACTATAAAAATTTAAAAAAAAAATGTTTTAAATTAAAATTATATTAAAAATATTAATGTAAAACTAAACAATAATTAACTCAAAAAGCCACAAGATAATTACTAAGTAATCGTGGATACATATTTCCGTATATTACGTATATATTCATGGTCGATAACTATGTATTATAGAAACTATTTAAGTCCAGAACTTTCCATTATAGCCCTTTGAGTCAAAATTAAGTTATTTTTTTTTATTTTTTGTATTATATCGAAGTGTTATCATTTGTTTGGCCATTTCAATTACATCGCGACACGTTTATGGTAGCTTAAAAGAAGTTTATTATTATTTTCTAGTAGTTTTGCATTTTGAAATTAAGTCGTTTCTTAAATAAGTGATTCAAATATTGGTGATGGAGTTATTATTAATAGATTGGAGGATTACACTTGTGTTTTTCCTTGTATCTAAATTTATTAATAACTAGGGTTATTTGAATATATTTTTTTCTATTTATAAACAACTTATGTTAACTTATATTAAGATAATAATTCTCATATTTTACCTTTCCTTGCATGATAAGTCGAAGTGTGAGGTTAATATTAGAATCATCTTTTGATTTGGCGTCCATTTGGTCCTTTTGTTAAAATCCCTGTATTTCTATATTAGTTACTGTAATATAAAACATAATTATATAGNTGGTTATATTAGTTACTGTAATATAAAACATAATTATATAGCAATATATTCAAAAAGTATTATATACAAAATGAATAATATCATTTAACTAGATTAATATTAAATTTAAAAGTATTTCGATAATAACAGTTTCAGATTAGCGTTCAAAGATTTTCAGTAACACAGTAATACAGGTAACCAAATTTCTGAACTATAAATTTTTTATCACATTCACAAAAGCTGCCAGTCATGTAAACATTTTTTAGTTGAAAACTGATATTTGATCAACTTGTATAAACAATTTGAAATTATCAACATACAAAATTTTAAACATGATATATATTTCTAACTGACCTTAAATAATTTTTCAATAATAATTAATCCAAGACTTCATTTTCGAAAATGCAATTTAAAATAATAGTTTACAAGTAATGAAAATATTAACTGTATCACAATATTCATAACTCGTTAAATACAAAATTTAATGCAAGTAGTTCATTTGTTTTGTAAAAGTAGTTTCAAGTACTACTAAACAAGTTGAGAGAGAAGGAGGTTTTGCTATGTACTTGACAGTTTGTGCACGTTTTTTTTTTTAGTGTGCATAGTGGCTGTAACCACTATATCTAACTCTAACAGCTCTAGAAATAGCTTAAAAAAAAAAATAAAACTTTTTTGTTTTCACTTGGAGTCTTTATTTTTTGGTTTTACTCGCAAAACATGAACTACAAACCAAGCTGTATACCATTCTTCTTCTGTCCATTACAAACATTGTTGAGTAAAATTTTTTGACTACACATAATTGTATCCAATGATGAAGCGAATCCCAAGTTATACTGTTGAAAACGTACTCTTTTTACTTAAACGGAATTTTAAACTAGTTGCTAAATAATGATAAAAATGGTAATTTCTCACTTAATCGTCGACCTTCAAGTCAAGCTAAAAATTGTAATATTAATGTAGTAAGCATAGTAATTACTATGTTTATTACACTTTGCACAAGTAAATAGAGTTTTTAGGTATCAAAACGAACGAGGTAGCGATATAATTATAAATACTTTTATGGATTTTGAATTCCTATGCACATAGCTATAAACTGAAACAAAAATCATGAGTCTATAAATATTTGACCCTAATTTCCAAGGATAGAAAGTTGTTCGATTTTCTATATTTTTCCATAAAACCTTTGTTAGGGACTAGTTTAATACTTGAGGATAAATGTTTTTACACCTTTTAAGTGAGATAAATATTATATCTTAGTTTCTTATTTTTGTACATATATATTGTCCAATGATATGATATACTTCTTCAGCCGCCTTTATCAACCCAGAGGCTGCGACAGATCATTCATACAATAGGTCTAGTGTTGATTATCAAATGTTCAGTATCTAATAAAGTTTAAATTTAAACATTCAAATGTATAACAAATAGTGCTATAGTAATTTGATTATTATGGAACAGGTAAATAAAAATTCATTAAATAATCGAGTGAATCGAGTTTTGGTCTACAACAGTGTAATTTTATTAGACATACAAGTAATAATTACAACTGATATAGAATTGTCAATTATAAAAACAAAAGTTTTAACAATAATAGTTAAAATATATTTTTATTAAATTTTAAAATGTAATCACAATTACTAAAATTTTAACTTAAAAATGCTATTGCTCCATTTATTTATTTACGAAATTTAGTATTTTTATTTATACAAGAAAATTAATTTAAATATTATAGATGGAAATCAATTTCGGAATTATTTATTTATTAATGTTATATGATGTCCATCTAAATAGTCACTGACTACTTGATATGAAAAAAAAGCAGTTTTAAAAATTATAAAAAACCAAGTATATTATCTCAGTTTCCAGAGTTCATTGTTGGGAAAATCGATATTAACGTTTGTTCTCAAAAATGTTGACGGTATAATTCATCGTTATACAAGGTGATTCTTTTAATGCTAGAAAATAGATTTCTCTTTAAATAATAATTACATAAAGATAACTATATTTAGTATTTTTTAATTTAATATATTTCTTGATTTATCAGTTATTACTTACTCGTTTAATTCATTCTTTATACTTTATAATGGTGTCAATTTTTTTAAAACTATTTTTCATATTTAACTAGCTTATGAAATAAAAAGTAATCTAATTGATAAAATGATTGGTCCATAATAATTTTCGATCCATTATCTTAGAAGATATTATTTCAAAGTATAGATTGGAGAATGTTGCGAGTAATGTAATATTTATCATTAAACATCTCTCCTTCGCCTTAAGTATAAATATGTTAATAAATTTTAAAGTACTGGTCCGATATTTGATATCGACCAATAATTTTCTATTTCGCAAGCTAGTTAATATGCATGTTGCAATTTAAAAAAAATAAAGTTGACATTCCTTTAAGTTATAAAAGATGATTCTAAAAATGAATTATTAGTTGAGAACTTAGAAAATATACGCAACTAAATGAAATCAAAATTTTTGTTTAAATATTGTATTTATTATGCGAGTAATTGAGTGGTTTATGATAAACCGATTATTCTATATATCAATAGCATTCTCAGAGTTTTGTCTTAGAGAGGNCGATTATTCTACATATCAATAGCATTCTCAGAGTTTTGTCTTAGAGAGGTATATCCATAAGATATATTACAAATCTCATCGAAATATATTTCCATCATATAATGTAAGACTGTGTAATAAGGAGAGGTATTAAATTGTTGACACTGTTTAAAATACCAAAAATTTAAAAAAATTAGATTGGTCTTATGGGGCATTTTAAACGTTTTAAAATGTTTACCCCTTTTTATATAACCTCCATTTCATTAAGTAAACTTGGGTACAAAACTGAATAGATATAACTAAAGTTTGGTCACATTAATATAGACGCATTAAGAATATATTCTCTTGACAGTATTAATAAATAATTAATTGTAAAATAGAAAATCTTATGTCAAAATATATGATGGTATATTTAATGCATATACTTGTTAATGATCTTATACTGTGATAATACTATTGATTTGAAATTATTCTTAATTTTTCATCTTTCAGTATACTCTGTAGTGTCAATTTTTTAACATAATTTTACTAAATTTTTTAGTATTTTACTTTAATAAAAACTAGTATTTTTAATTATAAAAAACAACTAATTAATGTACATCCAATACAATAGTATTGGCCTTATTGTGTTTAAATAATAGTATGTAAACAGTTTTATAAGACTATGCCGGGTAGTCATACAGACAAGCATCAAAGTCGAGGGAAAAATTAAAAAAATGGAAATTATAGATAGGTTTCATCTGCCAGTGGCTTTATAATTGTGTACCATAAATGCTTTTACTAAAGAGGGCATCTACCATTTTTAGCATGTTAAAATTATGAATTATATTAAAAAATGCGTTTTATATTTGTATTATAAATATAAACATTTGCGCTGTTAAAGAAATTATTTATGTTTTTCTACATTTTAATTAGTGGCTAATTGATCCATATATTATTGAAACATTATCAGTCTCGCATGATTTATGTATTATTATTATGTAGGCCAAAGTTTCATTGTTGCTGCTAGACACCAGAGGTTATAAAATCTGTAGGATCGATGGCAAACCACCTCACGTGTTACGCTCAACTATCGATAGTGAATAGGTCCACGGTAGCGAACGATGTATCCCGGGCGTCAAGCCGTCTACGTCATCCAAGTGTTACTCCGTTGCCATTGGCGACCGCGGCACAGATGCAGGAAGGCAAGACGGTGAGGTGGTGAGGATGCAGAAAGTCCCGTCGCGCGCTGGTCTCATTGATTCATCCCACGTACAGCTTCCTTGCCCGCCAATACCTACACTACTCAGAACCATAGTATTGGGCCCTATTAGCAATGTGGCGCACAGGAACGGCTCTCGGGCTTTTCGTTTTGCACCTACGGCTAACTCCATGTCGTCCTTCCGTAAATACTGTCGTCCTAGCAACGGTCGACGTGTAGCCGAACGATGGCGACGATATCGCGCTAGCCTTGTAGGCGCCCGCGCTCACTGGCGACGCTGTGGCTGCGCTCGCTCTCGTATTTCCCAAGAATTAACCAAAATATTATGCGTAGGTGGTGGTAGATCGTCTGAGGTCCGAACAAACATGTGACCCTTTTGCGTTCTTTCGCAAGTTCACCAAACACAAACGTTTATCAAGCAACAATGAAATCCCTGGCGCGTTATATTACGTGTGACTTTGCAAACAAAATCATTTATGAATTTAATAAACAAGTTTAACACTCAATAAGAGTAGATAATTTTAATTTACTAATAAGTATTAATATTATATTATAAAAAAAATCGAAACTACTGAATAACGTAAATTGTGAACAGTTGAATTTGAACTTTGAAATAATATTAATCGACGGATTAAAAAAATCAATTACGATACTAATGATTACTGTAGACGTTTTATAATTCACTATTATAATAGTACTAATAGAATTATTAATCCATAAAATTAAAAAATAAATAATCGATAAATATCTACAAGATTAAGACAGTGAAAATACAAAAATCTGTATTAAAAATTTGAAATTGCAGCAATTTTAGCGAGATAATTTTTGATATGTTTTATACAAAAGTAAAAAACACAATCACTAGCTTACCCTGATTTTTTTAAGATTTAAAACTCAATAGTATCAATAAATATAATTTTGCTATAATCATAATCGGACATAGACTGTTTAACAACTCAATCACGTCTGAGCGACGGCATACGATGATTGTTACCTTAGTTAAAACTTTGCTTTGTTGTCTGTCGATTCAAGTCCATTAAATTTCCACAGATGTAATGATCAAAAAGTCTTTACTTCTTCCTTATTATATTCTCTTTTACTGGCTTGAAGTGATTTAACTACAATTTCAAAACAACCTTGTTCGTTTATATACCTGAAAACAATGATTTCTCAATATTATGTATGTTACAAAAAAAATAATTATTATTTACAGGTCATATGTCAACCTGTTATGTCAATTTCTATCTAAATCGCTAAATATATTTATTTAAATATTTTTCAATTGGAAGTACCATATACTTATACTACTGTGTAACGTCCTTTCAATGGAATCATTTTTCTGATTAGAGAAAGTTTTCCTTTAATAGAGGTTAATTTGAATTTGTAGAAAAACAGAACCATATTTTTCCGTTTAAAATAGGTTTCCGTCTAATAGAGAGTCCATTGAAAAGTGGTTTCACTATATATGAAATATAAATAGTAAAATATAAAAAAAACACTAAAAAAAATCGTTATTTTATTTTAATAACACTTTTAATTATTAAAAATGTATATAATTAATACTTTATTATTAGTATTAATAATATAATAATTGTAATTAGACATTCCTGTTTATATGATTTTTTTTTTGGGTTGGTGAAGATATTAACATTCTCAAATTTTGAGATAGTAACAATTTCAAGGCAAGTACTAATAGCTATTCATAATACTCGGATTATAAAGTTGAAACTTGAGATAAGATACCCATAATTACCCCGATAAACGATAAAAATAGTGACAAAGTAATTAATATTATAACATTTATTTATTTTTCAAAAATAAATAAATTAATTTTTTAAGTTTCTTACAAAAACATTTTTCTCCTTCTTGAATTTCATATTTTTTAATTCCTAGGCTACATTTATTAAATATTTTTAGTATACACATACAGAGCGTTTAATAAGTAAGAAAAAAATTTACCATCATCTCCAATGTTCATAATAATTAATCTCTTTCCGTATTACATAAACATCCTATTTCTCTATATCTATCAATGAAAGAGCTATTGTCAGAGATTTCAATAAAGTATTTTTTTAGGTAGCATTAAGTCTAAAGTTTATCTAGAAATTATTTTTAAAGGTAATATCTGTTCAAAACTATTTTTTTTCTTCTTATTAAAAAAAAAACAATCTGTACATGAAAATTTACAATAAGTTTTTTTGTTGACTTATTCAATTACATAACATTAATAGCGTTAAAAGAAGTCACCCATTGGTAACACCTCGATTAGATTTAGTTGAAGCTGTATACAAGTTATGGTTTCATTGTTGTCGTTAATTTGTTAAGTCAATTGGTCTCGTTCCATTTACGTTTGAGTCTTCGTGGTGGGTTGTCAGGTATTGAAGTTGTGTACTAGATCAAGCTGATTAATTTATCGTTGATCACTAATATCTTATAAACACATTTTTTTATATTATCAGTCATTATACAAACTAGTTAATTATGTATGTTAAATAAATCATTCACTATATATTATTCTAAAAAAATCTAGCTAAGAAATTACTCGTTAAGAAAAGGTATTATCACATGTTAAAAAAACAAATATTTCGTTGATTAAGATTAAACACTAGTGTACCTAAGGCTTAAGTAATTAATTAAGTTGTTTTAAATAAGTGAATTTTCCTGTAAAATTAATGCTAACTTAACGAAGCAAAAAAAAAAATTGTTTGTTAACTTTCAACTTAATAGTTTTGAAATTATCTTAATAAATGAGTTTAAAAAAAATGTGTTAACTTTTCCAGCCTTTTTTGTACTCAGCTGCATTATATAGTGTGTTCAGTAATTAAGGAAACGGTCTTATATTATCGTAATTGTTTGTAACAGCTGACCTGTTTCCTTACTTACTGATCATACTGTATAAATGTACAAGGTAATAAACGCTTTTCTGGAAAAATTACTAGCGTGCTCCGATTTTCAAATTTTTTTTTTCAACGAATGTATTTGGTTATGAAACTTTGAGAAAATTATTGGTAAAGGTCGGATCATTTTTGCCGATCATTTTATACTTTACCAGTTTTCGAATTGTACATAGAAAGGAAATATTATAAACAATTTTAGGTTAGTATAAGAATTTATAAATTTTCATTAAAACATTATTAATAAATTCATATCACTTAATAAAATAATAAAACCAAAATAATGAATTTAAATAATAATTTAATTTAAACAAAATAGTTAAACCCATGAAAAACAAGGAGAAGATAAACCCAGATACTGAAGCTTTATCATGGATAAATATAAATCTCTATGAATTGAATTATATGCAATTTAAAATTACATATAAAATATTAACTGAATACTAAATAAATAATTTACTGTATTAATGGAACAAAATCAAAATTAATTAGTAGCATGACAGACCCAACTATGTCAGGGTTTAATGGGCATATCATCGCCGTCAATGGGTATACTCTGCATTTATATAAAGAGAAAATTCAAGGAGATGTTCACTATGTCCATCCTGATCGCACCCGAAAATCTTTGGGTACGGTTAGGTTGAGTTTTATGAGCATAGAGGTTGGAACTATCTGTAAGATTAGGTTTATTATATTGACGAACAAGAGTTCAATGTATTAACGAAAAGATGTATTGATAAATTAATTCAGTATATTGGATCAACAGTTTCTGTTAATTAATATTTCATGTTATGTTTTGTTAACTCCAACAAAATTATTGACATTGAAAATTTTGAGTTCATTGTTTCAATTAGCAGATTTAGTGATCTAAAATGGCTAATTGTTGAATTAAAGAATTAAACAGTTTTTTTTTTAATATCTAAGTTTTAGCTTTATACATAGTGTTCAAAAAGTATGGAAACAGACCAGTAAGGAATTGTTACAAACAATGAGAATAATAAAAAAACATTTTCTTACTTATTGAACACCTATATATTACAATAAATTAAAGTTCAAGTAGTGTACTGCAAGTTAAAAAAAATTGTTACCACAACTTGTCTTCAATACAGGAATTGGATCCAAAATAAAATATGAGTTCGGGTTGAAATTAAAGTGTTCAAAAATAATTAAATAAGATTCTGTTAAGATTCTATTTTTTAATTTTGTTAAGGGTTCCAAAACTGATGTTAACCAAGTTTAAACATTTTTCGATTATTAGCAGTATTTTTTGTAAAAATAAAATTTATATTATTATTTCATAAATACACAGAAAAAACACATAATTTATCATTGGGGTTATGAAAATTCAAATTATTATATTAGGTAAAAATAGGGAGGAGACGGCTAATTTAAATTAAAACGTTTTACATTTAAATTTGTTTATTGTTTTACATATTTTTTTTTAACGTTTTTTTTTAAGAATAAACATTTTTTATTTTATTTTATATGTTTAATGATGTTTCAGAATAAATCGCATCGAAATTTTTAGGTTTTTCGTTTTACAGTTATATGATTCTTTGTTGTTTTTAAACATAATAATTTTAAAGTTGTAGAAACGTTTTTAAGTAGTGAGGAAACTTATAATTTTAGAAACAAAATTGAAGTACATCAAGATTCAGTTCTCATTAAATGAGGTACTTTAGATATTTACTATTCCACAGTTTTATAATACTATTAAGGCGGGTAATCAATGGATAAGGAGTTCGGCGATAAACAGAAAAACAGGACAGGTATTGAATCTTGTAATTCATTTGCTAAAGAATTCTGACTGAGCCCTAAGTGTTTCCTCAAAATAAATAATCATTTAATGCATGATTAAAATTATGATAAAATTGAGAATGTTAGGTCATAATGTAAATCACTAAAAAGTACGATAAATAAATGAATATATTGAAACTAGTTCATCAATTACATCAAAATTTTTCTTCTAATTTAAGTAAATTAACCAAATAGTTGGTAGAAAGGAGGAAAAGATAGTATACTTTTTATTGAAATTATGAAAAATGAGAAAAATGTTCCGATTTTATACAAATAAATGAAGCTGAATTAATTAAGAATATTAATATAAGTTTGACTGTACGTCATAAATAAACTATCACTAATTAATTTTTTTTGTAAATAATTGAGTTAATTAAAAATTTAAAAAAAATACGACTAATGAAGTTTACCTCTGAGATACAGCTATAAGTGATAAAAATAAAGTATTAAACAGAGTAACTGTACGTAAAAATATTGAAGTCATATATTTCAAAATACCTTTTTTCAAGATATGTACTTTTTAGACTCATTGTGTAATAGAACCCAATCTAACCAATATACATTTAATTGTATTGATTCTAAATTGTTCTTTTATTGTTGGGAGCACCCTCTTTCCAGTTGGTCCAGTGAAACTGTTTCAAATGTCATTTAATATTTATGACCTTCATTAAATATTTAAATAATCTAGTATATGATTCATAAATTTACTGTTAATTATAACCTTTTATAAAACGAAACAACAACCGAATTAGATATTACTTTGAAAGGCAAAAATTTTAATTTAAAACTAATTTTATCATATATTAGGGTATACACGATGTGTTATAAGTATAATGATATTCGCTATACTCCACCTGCGAAATTTAAAAATACACCATTGATTTGTATTAAGTAAAATTAAAACTATATTAAAAATATTATTAATTTAAAAAACTAAAAAATATTAAAAATATTAAACTCAGTATGTGTTTAGCGTTGATAATGGTAACATTGTTTCCGAAATACGTATCCGCGACTTTTCATTAATTTTTTTGTGGCTTTGAGTTTAATATTTTTAATATTTTTTAGTTTTTTAAATTAATAATATTTTTAATATAGTTTTAATTTTACTTAATTAATTAGCCACAAGTGATCAATTTTTATTATATTGATTTGTATGTTAACCAAACGAAAATTATATTTTAAGAAATAATGGATACCAATTTGTTGTTTAATTCAGGTTAAATTTTTATTGCAATCGATTAAAATAAAACAACTTAACTTTGTCATAATAAAATAAAAATTTCATAAATTAGATTTATTATAATTTATTGAATTTTTATGTACTAAAAAGTAAAATATTAAATACTAAATGATTTAATCCAAAATTTATTAACATAATAAAAATATCACCCATGCCATTTTTAAATGTGTTGGATTACAATATATTAGAATAATACCGATACAGTTTTAGATGAATAGGCAGTTTTTATTTTTGTCCTTAGACTTAAAAAATTCCAACAGATCTTAAAGACAAACTGTACCTTTGCCAAAAATTACTGATAGGACATTCGATTTTTAATTATTCGAGACGTTCTTTATAGGCAATCTATTTTAGTGCTACAGTTGGTGAAAAAATTGCCAATGGAATCATTTGACTGTTAATTGTAATCGCATCATAGCCTCGTACACACATTAATGCAACAGAACCATTATAATTACATAAATAAACACATAATATATTATTATACTGTATTAATAGTATTGTTATCAATATATTTTTATCGGAAAACTATACTGTAAAATAAGGGCGAATTGCTAGAATTGTTGAGATATATTCTACTTTAACATAATTTAGTTTTGAAGTTAGGGAAATCTAATGACTTCGACTAAATCGTCGTCATCTCTAGATTTTACAAAATTTCAATTTAAAAACCAGTATAATTAATCGATTTTTTATATATTTTGTATGTTTCAATCAACCTTTTCATGAGGTCATTTACAACATTTCTATCAAAACCATACTAAAAGTAATTCAACCACATATTATTTGATTTTAAACTAATATATTATTTTTTAAATTCATATCTAGCATGTATAAATATGATAGGTGATTAATAACTTACATAATTCTAAATAACTTATGTTTATTTTTTGGGACTTGTTACTACGAGAATCCTGTACATGATTTATGGGCATTTAAATAATTGAATAAAATTAGTTATAAATAAAAAAATCAAATCTTTTTGAAAAATTTACATTATAAGGTGTTTTGCTACGTTAGCTAAAAAAATAAACAGAGTACTGAAATTGCTCCAAAACTGAAAATTTTGCACCTATCTATGTATAAAATATTTTTTACAATTAACAATTAAAAATCATTTTATTTTATTTTATTTTTATATAAATAAATAATATTTTTAGTTTTAGTGCTAAATTGAAATATCTATTATCGCATGATAAGATTTTCAATTGAAGTAGGATTTGGGTGCGTAGAATTTATTTATAACCAATCACTAATAAAGATATATAACTTCTTGGGAAATGTTTCGATCACTACGAATTTTTGTCCTATAAAATCGATATTTTGTCAGAAATTCAATGGTACCTTCATTCTTGTTACAGCACCAATATATAACTTTTGACAGTAAAATGAAACATAGTTTTCTTGAGATTCTCCTTTGTTCACCTTTTTGTTGATAAATGATAATGATAATGTTGAATATGGGTATATAAAATAAAAATATTGACGAATTTTTTATATCAATAATTACACAAATTTTTAAAAATATAATTGACGTAAGTGAATTAGTACAATGTATATCATATAAGGATAGGTATATTATTTACTCGATTTAGTCAACCATTTGGCCAATTTATCAAAAAACAAATTTGATGTCTTTGGATTATGTTAAAAATAACGACATTATATTAGACCAATAATAATGACTAAATACTGTAGTAATAACTAAAGAGAAGAGGCCATCAGATAATTCCTTGCTTATTTTATTATTTAAATTATTTATTTATAATAAATGATTATAGTATAATAATTATTATTAACTTATTTGATTAAAATCAAATAGTAAAGACAGTATTTTTCCTTTTGAAAGTCGCGAGAATAAGCTTTTCTATGAATATATTATTTTTAAGTCTACTTAAATTACACCAAATACTAAATAAATGTGTAATAATAATTGTAATATCTTTAAATACCATTTAACACATTTTCATACGTTAATATAAAACTCAATCTTAGAAGCTATAACGATTTAAGTTAATAAAAAGTAAAGAATCATTCATAATAAAAAATATATATCTTAGAAGGAAATTTGATTTGGAATAAAATTTCGTATGAAATTAAGCCCCAAAAGCCGTATTAATCTCATAACTATCTACTTATAAGCAATAATATGGAGGGATATAAAAATTAAATTTTCTTATGTATACCAATTAGTAAATCAAAATATTGTGGTAAATGTAGTTATGTAATAGTTAACTAACTTAGTAGAATATGAAAAAAATCTCTTTAAATGTTGAAAAGCCCTTTTATTAATTAAAAATTATCATTCAATTAAGATTTAATAGATTATTGTATAATATAAAAAATATAGTTATAATTTTCGATTTATTATTTCAATTGTACTAAAATTTAAAACAAAAAATTTAACTCTATTGTAAAATATACTTGAAAAAATCTATTTTATTTTATAAAAATTGAACCAAAGGTGTCATATTAAGCGCAAAAAGTTAAAGGGAGCCATTGACCTAAGTAAAACTGACGTAATTACGAGGGGATATGATAATATTCCTCGTGGTGAAAATAATTACATATTTTGACATATCTTAGGCATAACGACTTTTTGTAAAAAAAGTCGTTTCAATTTACTTAATTCAAATTTGTAAATGCATACAAATTTTTTTGCTCCCGTCTAGTAAAATTTTATGTATATTTTGTAAGAAACAGTATTTACCAATTAATTTGAACATAATTTTAAATAGTTTATTGTTTTTAATCAATTACCTCAAAATTTCCGTAATTTTGCAAATATAAAATGAAACCTAAATATAATGTTTTTCCAGAAATATAACATAATTATACATAACTACTTAATATTCCAGGAGTTTTTGTTTTATGCAAATATTTATGTTAATTAATTTATTGAATATTTATTTTTTCAGTATTCCACTAATAAGTTATGAGCCATGATAATATTTGGCCGGGGCAATAAACATAAAATGTATTTTCAGTTAATATCTTCGGTTAAATATACCATCTAATACAATTTATATTTATTTATGTTTACATTAAAAAAAAATCAACTTTTTTATTGGACATTTCGATATAGAAAATTTATGACAAGTACACTTTTTTAAAAATTATCATTAAAAATCTCATTTAAAAAAAAGCGGACTTATAATAACTATAGAGTATAGATGTACTAAGCTATGTAAGTTTTGTGTTGACCATTTAAATTAATTTTAATAATATTCATAAATTTTAAAATTGAAACAGCTGATGATGTACTACTGACCTTTGATTGACTTTCAATAGAATAGATACTATGATCTACAGGTATATCTGGTAATGAGGACCAGAAGCGAGGTAAGGTGCGTTTCTTAACGGTACTAGAAGTGATTGTGTTGTTGAATATTTCTGCTGCAATTTCGTCTCTAATAACAACGGTAGCCGTTATAATTGCGGACTGCAGTTATTGCTCTTCTGGAAAGGTAAAGGCGATAGCGACTTCGGCAGTAGCGGATGTGTTCTTAGGTATAAGCGAAAGAAGTCGTTGACAAGGAGCCAACCATATACAACTGGCAGATAAACCTATTATAACGCGATACTGGTAAGTAATACGCGTTGGTTGAAGGACGCTAACCGCTTGCCTGAGGATTCCAGGAAATGTATCCGAAAAAATAAGTCGTTAACGATTGGTTTAAGTTAGATGCACCGATTAAATATGTACAAACTTTCAGATAAACTTAAAATTATGTTGCCGATATGATGTAAACCGGAATTCGGTCGATTTATAATGCAGGAGGGACGGTTAGGTCAGCGGCGAAACAGAAAGTGAGGTGATTGCGGAGAAGGTGATGGACGCGCTCTTAGATGCGTGTGTTGTGACGATGATGGTGGCCGGGCACTATCTGTGTTGATGGGGCGGTACGCGCGCGCTTTTGCCCAGCCCTACATCAGTGCGTAGACAGTGGCGCAGCTTGTGGTTACTATAAACAACCATAGTCAAAGGGATTAAATATGTATTATATTTTTTCTTTAAGGTCTTTCATGCCAAATTACCTAAACCGTTAGTTTTAAAAGGTTTTAAAATTTGCTGAAAATACAATATTTTCTTTTAATAATTCATTAACTCCAAAATTTAAAAAAAAAATTTTAATTCTCCTTTTTTAGTGAATTATAAGTAGTATAAGTATATATCGATATATTCCTATTTTGCATCTTTAAATATCAACGAAAAAAATAATATGAACTTTAAACATAGAGAGTACTTTTTTTAAAAAAATAATTGTAATTTACAAGAATATAAAATTACACTTTTGGCTTAAGTCGATTTTATAAAGAGGATACTACTTCAAAAGTGGCAAAACATACACATGTTATAGGTTAATTATTTAAAATATACTGCACTGGTAAAAATGTAAACAATCTTTTTTTGAAAACAAAAATGAAAAATACATACAAACATTTAAAATAATACATATTATATTATACTATATAACTATCTAAAAATTTTTTTTTAATTTCTACGATCATAATATTTAGACGAATTTTACATGGAATTTTGACGTTGATTATAAACCTGACTTTAGATTCCATCACATCTAGTTTTTAAGATAACCACAAATTAGAAGTTCAAAATAAATGAACGATAAAATTAATAGAAAAAATTATGCATTGATGATATAGTTAATAGATATAGTTAAAGTGAAGAGAAGTGTCTGGTGTGTTATGCGATAAAAGAATTCCAATGAAATGTAAATTTTATAAGACTGTAGTGTTTTGAGTTTGAAAAAAATTTTTTAATCATTTAATTTTTATCTCATTTAAATTCAATAGTTTTAATAAATATCACGGATCCCATCACTGTAATCTCCCCCCTATTTGACGAAATTTCTTATTCATATTGAAGTCTTTTTACTATGTGATTTTTTTTATGGCTCTCGTTTATTTTCTTAGTTCTCATTTGACTAACTTTTTTTAACGGTACTTAAATGATCACAAATAATACACTCAATTGAGTAGATTTTTTTAACAACATTTTGAATGGCTTTTTTTTATTTAAAGTAAATCATTCAAATTAATTATGTTCTGAATATTTCAATTGTAAAATATTTTTAATCACCAAAAATTACTTAGAAATGATTATTATGATTTCTATTTAAGTAATCTATTATAATAAAAATACAAAAAAATATTGAGCTTTTCTGATAAATTTACAATTTCCTGACTGCATATTAATCTTAACAATACAATTTTTTTATTCTCATAAAATTTTCTTTTTAATAATGTAAATTTCAAACATGAAGTTGAGTTTAAAGTTATGGTAATAAATTCAACTTTTTTTTATTATAAACTTTCAAAAAATCAACTTTAAAATACCAAAAAATAGGTAAAAATAATATTTTGTACTGATTATTTTTAAAATATTAAAAATAAAAATGTATGTCACTTTTTTTAAAAATTGGACCATTTTCTTTTATACAGAATGAGTTTAAAACTTGAAACATACTTATAAAAAGTAGAACTTTTTCAACTTAACTTTTGAAAATGTTCCGGAAATATTGCGTCCAATTAAAGTTTACAATAAATACTTGATGAGTGTATATATTTGAAATAGACAAATATTTTTTATTATTTCATACTACTTAAATTGATTTACGTAAATCCAACTTTCCGAGTTGACGTAAAAATTTGATACAATAATTATAGTAAAAGATGCTGTATAATAATTTAACTCCTTATATGAGGTGATACTAGAGTGTAAGGAAAGTACCTCTAAGCGGTCCACCTAGGCAACGATTCAGTGATCCTCTAACTAATCGGCTAATCTTTCCACCACGGAGCTCGGGTCTTACACCCAAAGAAAAACCTCAATCAATTTTGATAAAGAAATTTTATCAAGGGTTTATGATAATGTTTTATAAATACGAACAAAATAATTATTCTTATGAATAATTATTGTTCAAGATAAGAAAAAAAATCATCATATTGATAAATATATCATAGATTCATTAGTAATGATATATTTATCAAATTGAACAATGAATTTATTATATAGATCGAGGTTTTTCTCTGGGTGTATATACCAAACGTGATAAATACCAATACAAAGTCAACTACCAAAAGGCCCTTTTCAGTGCTAGCCCTGACGATAACCTCGATAAATATCGATGGTTTGACTAGTGACAAGGAAATAATCCTAACAAAAATATGTAAGGAATCCTATGTGATATTATATTTATGAATGTGTTGAAACTTTCATGGATTGTCATATTATTTGAAAAGCTTGAGAATTTATCCATGTTTGCAGTTGATTGCTCACGTTTCGGACTCATTGCAGAGTCCATCTTCGGAGCGACAGTTACTGTTCGGTGGCTGAAACTATACTGGCGGCTAGTCTTGTTATCAGTCTATTTTTATACGTTGGTTGTTTATCATATCAGTTGTTTACCGTATCGGTTGTTTATCATACCTGTTTATGACTCATGTTGTTTACGGTATCTTGTTTTTGCTGATATTTTTGTTGACAACTATGTTTTTGGTTATTGTTGTTGTTTTTGACATTCTTGGCATTTTGGTCTTCCTTTTCTGCACCGACAGTTTATAATGACGACGAAGAAAACAAAGAAGATGAAAAGAAAGGAACTTTAATACTACTGTACATACAGGGAATCACTGACTGCATTTCAAGAATCGCACAAAAACTTAAACTAAGAACTGTTTTTAAACCGAACACAGTCGCAGGATCACTACTGCGGAACCCGAAAGATAAGCTATCAGAAATGCAAACACCCGGAGTATATGAAATACTGTGCTCTTGTGGTAAATCCTACATTAGACAAACAGGAAGAGCTTTTGCAACAAGAATAAAAGAACACGAAAAAGACGTGGATTACCAAAGGATAGAAAAATTCGCCGTAGCCGAACACGCTAAAAATACAGGACATGACACCCAATTCGATAAAGTAAAAATACTAAACAAAGAAACTCATATTGGCAAATGAATATACAAAGAGGCAATAGAAATCGAAAAATGTCCAGAGAATTTCAACAGAGAAGACGGATGGAAAATAAGCAAAACTTGGTTACTCATCACACACCAGACAAAAAAAAAAAACCAGCACAGGGGGGTCGCGGCACAGTGGTGACGTGGTATATATGAATCAAGTATAATGATATCTGACAGTGATTAAAATCACTATCAAAAAAAAAACGCTTCGATGCAAATATTTAGATACTGTTTAATTTTAAAAAATTGGTGGACTATTCCAAAAGCCACATTATCTGCTAGTTCATTATTAATATCCTAATTAAGATAAAGTATGTAGAATGAAAAAGGGATTATTAAAAAATATTATTTCTCATAAAAAAATAATGTTGATCCATACACTTTTCAATATGTCATAGCATTATAAAGTTAAAAATGTAAAAAATAAAATCGAGAATTTTCACACAATAATAGCATTCGGTAGCCATTTTCACCGTGAAGATAAAATAAAGTCCGAAATTTTTTTTTTGCATAATAAAGTAAATTACATTAGCTTTAATTTAAGATATATATAAAAGTGTCAGACTTTCCGGAACACTTTCAAAATTTAAGTTGAAAAAGTAAATTTTTTGTGAAAAAGTGGTCATTTTAAATCCCCCCCTGTGGGCAGGTAAAGGGTCAGATATAAAAAAAATATATACCAAATGATAGGTAAAGACATCATGCATCTATAAAAAAAAAATTATATTGATCCATACATCTTTCAAAAAGTTATAGCATTATAAAGTTAAAAATATAAAAAAGAATTTTTTTACAAAAATCGTATTTTTTTTATAAACTTTGATGTCTGTTTTCACCATGAAGATAAAATAAAGTCCGAAATTTTTTTTTTGCATAATAAAGTATATTACATTAGCTTTAATTTAAGATATATATAAAAGTGTCAGACTTTCCGGAACACTTTCAAAATTTAAGTTGAAAAAGTTCTACTTTCTACATGCATTTTTTAGATTTGAACCCCCCTCGTATATAGGGAAATGGTCGGATTTAAAAAAACAGTATGTCAAATGAAAGATGTATATAAATACTACTCCTCATGAAAAAATTGTACTGATCCATACATTTTTCAAAAAGTTATAGCATAATAAAGTTAAAAATGTAAAATACAAAATCGAAAATTTTCACACAAAAATAGCATTCGGTAGCCATTTTCACCGTGAAGATAAAATAAAGTCCGAAATTTTTTTTTTGCATAATAAAGTATATTACATTAGCTTTAATTTAAGATATATATAAAAGTGTCAGACTTTCCGGAACACTTTCAAAATTTAAGTTGAAAAAGTTCTACTTTCTACATGCATTTATTAGATTTGAACCCCCCTCGTATACAGGGAAATGGTCGGATTTAAAAAAACAGTATGTCAAATGAAAGATGTATATAAATACTACTCCTCATGAAAAAATTGTACTGATCCATACATTTTTCAAAATGTTATAGCATAATAAAGTTAAAAATGTAAAATACAAAATCGAAAATTTTCACACAAAAATAGCATTCGGTAGCCATTTTCACCGTGAAGATANAAGAATTCGGTAAAAATCGTATTTTTTTTATAAACTTTGATGTCTGTTTTCACCATGAAGATAAAATAAAGTCCGAAATTTTTTTTTACCATTATAAAGTATATTACATTAGCTTTAATTTAAGATATATATAAAAGTGTCAGACCTTCCGGAACATTTTCAAAATTTAAGTTGAAAGAGTTAATTTTTTTTGAAAAAGTTGTCATTTTAAATCCCCCCTTGTGGGCAGGTTAAGGGTTAAATTTATGAAAAAAATATACCAAACGAAAGGTAATGATATTACACATTTATATAAAAAAAAATTATATTGATATGTTCATTTTTGAAAAAGTTATGGCACTTTTAAGTAAAAAAAATTGAAAAAATTTCGAAAATTAGCAATTTTTAAATTTGTAATTTTTTTGGAGGTTTCCCCCATTTACGGGGAACGAGGACATTTTTTTCAATTTTTGAGGGTAATGTCTTCGACTAGATACAATTTGTGATCTTTTGACGTATCATTGAAAGAAATTGGTTCGGTGAGAGCTGAGAAAAAGTGGTAACAGACACAAAAAAAAAAATAAAAAAAATAAACTCATCTTAGTAAAACCAATACCTTCTCAGCTTCGCATCGAAGCTAAAATCAACTAACAACACTGAAAACAGTTCAATACAAGAAAAAGTTACTTTCAACGTAATGGAAAACTGTCGGTGCAGAAAAGGAAGACCAAAATGCCAAGAATGTCAAAAACAACAACAATAACCAAAAACATAGTTGTCAACAAAAATATCAGCAAAAACAAGATACCGTAAACAACATGAGTCATAAACAGGTATGATAAACAACCGATACGGTAAACAACTGATATGATAAACAACCAACGTATAAAAATAGACTGATAACAAGACTAGCCGCCAGTATAGTTTCAGCCACCGAACAGTAACTGTCGCTCCGAAGATGGACTCTGCAATGAGTCCGAAACGTGAGCAATCAACTGCAAACATGGATAAATTCTCAAGCTTTTCAAATAATATGACAATCCATGAAAGTTTCAACACATTCATAAATATAATATCACATAGGATTCCTTACATATTTTTGTTAGGATTATTTCCTTGTCACTAGTCAAACCATCGATATTTATCGAGGTTATCGTCAGGGCTAGCACTGAAAAGGGCCTTTTGGTAGTTGACTTTGTATTGGTATTTATCACGTTTGGTATATACACCCAGAGAAAAACCTCGATCTATATAATAAATTCATTTAATTTCCATAATCTTGATAATTTTAACAATTCAAGAATTCCATGTCCAGTAGACAAACTATATTCTCTAGCAGAAATAGCGCCACCACATATACGTAGACAAATTGCTAATGACACAGACGGACGAAACAGATTACGGATAAAAGGCACCCAATGTATAACACACAAGTTGAAGGATTCCGGCTAAAATGAAGAAAGAGCTTCCTAAAATACACAATGAAATTAGAAGGTAACCCACAAACAGCAAGATTAAAGTTATGGGAGGTAGAGAGCAAGTAAAAAGTCGAAGAGAAGTTACCCCTAGAACATAACAATAAATGGATGGTATGGAGGACACTAAACCGCTTACGTACAGGATTTCGAGAGAAAACCTAAAAAAATGGGGAATTAACGAAATGAAGACACAAACTGCGTTGCGGATAAGTCCAGACAATGTCGCACCTACTAAATTGCAACGAATGTCCAGTTAAATGTGACGTAACAGACTTACAAGACGCAAACAGCAAGGCTATAAAGTTGGCAGAATTTTGAAACATTTAATGACTGATTATTGGAAAATACTAAATCAAGTTGTGAAGCATTTTAATTATTATTTAAATCAAAATATGAATTCAAAAAATTATTATCATGGATATTGGAATTAATGTATATTAGTTTTTTGAACAGATGGTCGGGATACTTTTGACATACTTTATAACTGAACTCACATCAACAAATTTTTCATAAGCAACTGTTGACTACGCGTAAGATCAGGGTTCATCCAGACATTTTTCCAGCGAGCGTAAACGAGATTTGTGTTTCAATAACATTTGCACATCAGAAGAATTATTAAATTCAATAAGAATTGGTCGATCAGTAGGGCGTGGCTTACCTATACGCTTAACTTCGATGATGTGACTATTAATATTTAGAACAGTTAACAAATCTTTAACAAGTTTCCGAACTTTCATTAGACAATTCAATATGATTAAAATGAATCAAATTTTAACTTTTATTTATTCTATTTTGAGCTTCAGTCAACATTTCTTTGGAAGAAAAAGTACACTCAGTCATACATTGAATTACATACATACAATTTTCCAAAATTGCTACTTTAAACCACCAATTTCTTCCTTAAGATAAGCATTTTCTATTTTTAAAGTGTTTATGGAATTTATCATTTCACTTACTGAATTATTAAAACCACTAATTTTATTCTCAAAATTAGTTAATTTGTCACTTACTAAATGGAACTTATCAATTTAAGAACTTTCGATTTATATTAACTTCTTCATCAAATCAACTAATGTAATATCATTATAAAATGATGATGGTGAGGCGCCTTTTTTAATATGTATCAGATTTAGTATTAAGAGGCATTTTAATTTTTATAAACAAAACGCATAATAAAAACAAACGAAATATATACAGAAGCGGAACGTCTTATCTACTCAATTTTTATAAAATTTTATAAAATAATTTATATAAATTTATATAAAATAGCATATTTTTGAATACGGTAGCCATTTGCGCATAGAAGATATGTCGTCGGACAAATTTTTTTTTTTTTATTTTATAGTACATAAAATAAGCTTTAATTTGATATATGTTTAAAGGACGCAGTATTTCCGGAACATTTTCAAAAATTAAGTTGAAAAAGTTATTTTTTGTAAAAAAGTTACTATTTTAAATCCCCTCAGTGAGCAGAATAAGTGTTAGATTTTCAAGAAAAATTATATCAAATGAAAGGGAAATATCTAAGGTTTCAATACAAAAAAATATTATTTTTATTTGTTCATTTTTGAAAAAGTTATGGCAGTTTTAAGTACAAAAAACATTTTACATTTTTTTTAATTTTCGACAGCCAATTGCACAAAGAAGATAAGATGTCGGGACAAATTTTGTTTTTTCATTTGATAGTATATAACATAACCTTTGATTTGATATGTGTTTAAAGGATGCAGTATTCCCGGAACATTTTCAAAAGTTCAGTTGAAAAAGATTTATGTTTTTTACAATATTTCAAGTTTTGAACGCCCCTTATATATGGGGAATTTGTCCAATTTTAATAAAAAGTATGTCAAATGAAAGATATTCTTATAATATATTTAGGAAAAAAAAATTGTGCTGAAACATACATTTTTCGAAAAGTTATAGCATTTTTAAGTTGAAAATTTAAAATCGAAAATTTTAACACAAAAAAAGCGTTTTTTAAACAACGGCAGCCGTTTACATGCAGAAGATAAAGTGTCGGGACAAATTTTTTTTTTCATTTTATAGCACATAAAATAAGCTTTAATTTGATATATGTTTAAAGGACGCAGTATTTCCGGAACATTTTCAAAAATTAAGTTGAAAAAGTTAGTTTTTGTAAAAAAGTTGCAATTTTAAATCCCCCCCCATGAGCAGGTTAAGTGTTAAATTTTCAAAAAAATTATATCAAATGAAAGGAAAATATCTAAGGTTTTAGTTTAAAAAAAAATTATGTTGATTTGTTGATTTTTGAAAAAGTTATGGAAGTTTTAAGAAAAAAAAGTGAAAAAAATGACAAAATTTACCGATTTTTAAATTTGTAATTTTTTTGGATATTTCCCCCATTTTCGGGGAACGAGGGAATTTTTTTCAATTTTTAAGGGTAATGTCTTCAACTAGATACGATTTGTGATCTTTTGACGTACTTTTGAAAGAAATCGGTCCAGTGAGAGCTGAGAAAAAGTGGCAACAGACATAAAAAAAAAAAACACATCATAGTAAAATTAATACCTTCTCAGCTTCGCATCGAAGCTAAAATTAATTTATTTTACCATAATTTTTAGCCCAATTGGCAAGTTTGAAATTGACATCATTAAATAGAAAATTTTATGAGAATTAAAAAAATTGTACCGTTAAGATTAATATGCAGTTAGGAAGTTTTATAATTACTATTTATAGTAAATTTATCAGAGTAGCTCAATATTTTTTGCATTTTTATCGTAATAGATAACTGAAATAGAAATAATAGTAATCATTAACTAGTAACTTTTGGTGTTTAAAAATATTCTACAATTGAAATATTCATAACTTAATTAATTTTAATGATTTGCTTTAACTAAATTAACCAATCAAAACAAAGTTGTTAAAAAGATTTACTCAATTGAGCGTATTATAAAATTTCATTATTATTGTAAAAATCCATTGCTAATTCAGGAGAAATTAACTATCATTTTTTTTATAAATGATTTATATAGCAACATTTACCAAAAAATTTGGAATATTATAGACTAGTAGTGCACACACAAATAGAGTAAAAAAATTATTAAATTACAAAGTAAAATGATTTAATTTTGTATTTGAAACCTATCATATTAAATTGTCATATCAAACTTGATTCGTCAATAAATACTTTGATAACATTAGAAATGAATGATTTTAATTGTCTGTATAGAAAACATGGGATAGTAACTGTTTCATTGATAAATTAGAATTTTTTTTCAATTTTTGATGGTAATATCTTTAACTAGCTACGAATTGTAGTCATTTGACGTATCGTTGAAAAAGTAGGTCAAGTTAGAGCAGAGAAAATAAATGAAAGTCACAACAAAATACCTTCTTAGCTTTGCATCAAAGCTAAAACCTAAAATATAGTAAAATAATTTTAATATGAATAAAAAATTTCTTCTCGCAAGTGGCGACTACAGTGATGGGATCCTTGATCTTTATTGAAGTTATTAAATCTAAATGAGATAAAAATCAAAGCACTTGAAAATTTATTCTAATTTAAAAAGAATTAAGAAAAAAATGCAAAAAATTCCTTGCTACAAGCGGGTTGGAACCTTGTATCCCAACAAGTCAAATACAAGTTTTACCGACTCAACAACCGTACGTCGCTAACGTTAGATGAAAAAATTGGCTATTTAAGCTAGTTCAAATTTCAAAATTATTTTTCTCAAATTTAAAAACCAAAAAATTTATATAATATTTATGAAAATCTGTACTCCTCTTGTCAGGTATTTTAAAATAAAATAATATACAAAACCCAGAATTTTACACACAAAAATAGCATATTTTTAAAAACGGTAGTCATTTTTACCATGAAGACAAATCCAGAGGTCAAATATTTTTTTTCAAATTAAAGTATATTACAAAAGCTTTAACTTAAGATATATATAAAAGTGTCAGTCTTTCCGGAACATTTTCAAAAGTTAAATTGAAAAAGTTGTACTTTCTATACGCATTTTAAAAGGTTTGCACCCCCCCTGTATAAAGGGAAATAATCCAATTTAAAAAAAAAGTATGTCAAATGAAACAGGTATATATAAAATATTTATTATTAAAGAATAGAATTGATTCATGCATTTTTTAAAAAGTTTGCATAATAAAGCAACATAATGTTAAAAAATGTAAAATATAATATCAAGAATTTTTTCACAAAAATTGCATATTTTTGCATACGGTAATCATTTTCACCATGAAGACAAGTCCAGAGGTCAAATTTTTTTTTTCAAATTAAATTATATTACATAATCTTTAATTTAAGATATCTATAAAAGTGTCAGTCTTTCCGGAATATTTTCAAAAGTTAAGTTGAAAAAGTAATTTTTTTGTAAAAAAGTTACCAATTTAAAACCCTTCCTGTGGGCTTATAAATGGTCAAATGTTCATAAAAATATATAAAATGATAGGTGAATACCTAAGGTATCTATAAAAAAAAAATTATATTGATTCGGTCATTTTTAAATAAGTTATGGCAATTTTAAGTAAAAAAAATTGAAAATATGTCGAAAATTAGCGATTTTTAAATTTGTAATTTTTTGGAGGATTTCCCCCGTTTCCAGGGAACGAGGGATTTTTTCAAATTTTGAGGGTAATGTCTTCGACTAGATACGATTTGTGATCTTTTGACGTATTGTTGAAAGAAATCGGTTTGGTGAGATCTGAGAAAAAGTGGTAACAGACACAAAAATCGAAGCAAAAATGTAAAATATAATATCAAGAATTTTTTGACAAAAATAGCATATTTTTGCATACGGTAGTCATTTTCACCATGAAGACAAGTCCAGAGGTCAAATTTTTTTTGGAAAACAATATACAAAAAAAAAAANTCAATTTTTTTTTGGAAAACAATATACAAAAAAAAAACTTAATTATTTATTTTTTTTAATTATATATGAAATTTGATATATTTAAAATTATTTTCTAAATCCATGCTAAAACAATTTCAATTTTCTTAATTCTATAGAAAAATTACTTTATATTTTTAGAGAATTTTTTTTTTTATTACAAAAATTTACCACAACCCCATCAAACTGTAAAATTAACTCAATTTAAAAATATCCCAATAAAACTCATATAGTTTTATTGTTTTATATAAACAACCTTAAGTTATTTAAAAAATCGAAATTTTTTTTTGAAAAGTAATATTGTGAGTAATTTTCAATATTTTTTTCTATATTTTACAAAATTAAAGCATCGAATTAAAAAAACTCTGATATTAGGAAATTTGTTTTATATTTTCAATCGCCAATAACTTCTTCATTTTTTACCAATGTTACAAAATAATATATAATTTTTTTATTATGTATTAGAGTATAACGCAATATAATTTAATATTGTTTAATTGTACGTAAAAAAAATGAAAATCGGTTAATTGCAATTAAAAATATTTAGAATATAAGAAACACCTTTTTTGCGGCAAACGAAAAACACTAATTTCGCAATAACTTAAAAACTATTCTACTTTTTGTATTTTGAACTTCATTTTCGGACTCAGTGGACAATTTTACATAAAAAAATGACTATCATAAGTCATAGGTCAGAAAATTTTTTTTTATTTGTAAACTAGTGTTATTATTATTTTTTAAGGCACAATTTAGAGGAATTTAATCTCTTAATTCTACAATAGTCACTTATTAATCATAAAAAAGTACAAACAATTTAACTCTAATATGAAAGCTGTCAAGGATATAGATGTCAAAGTTTTAATGGGCTCAATTGAGATAATAACAAGATAGAAAAATTACTTTGAAGAACTGCTTAATAGTGAAGTATCAGTGAGGTTAGTGCTAGCGTGGATAGATTATAGGGCAAAACAAAAGATAAACGATGTATTCATGCAAAAAGTTAAAAAAGTTATCAATAGCCTAATGGACTTCATTTTCGGACGCAGTAGACGATATTACATAAAAAATGACTATCAAAAGTCAATTTTGTTGTAAACTAGTATAATAAATAGTAAATATTATAAGAAATATAACACATTTTCAAAATTTTTTTATAAAATTAATTTTGATGAAAATTTACATCACTTGGTATTATATTAAATATGGTATAATCATATTTTTTGCATAACCGATGTAACAGAAATTCTGTGACAGAGGCTGTATTGAGTGTCATGTATTGATTTAAACCGGATCAAAATAAATATTATTCATATGAACTATAATTCATTAGTGAAATGAAGAAGTAAAAATTATTGCATACAATTTTACTGGTTAAAAAATAAAACCTAAATCGTACTTAACCATTTAAACCAAACTATTTATTGTTAAAAATATAATCCTCAAATCAAATTATGTAAACACATTTTTTAATATGAGTAGGAAGAGTTAAGGACCTGTTGGTTGTGAGTTAAGTTTGTTTATTTATCGATTATTCCTGCAAATAATCGTTGGTAATAATCCAACCTCTACTGATAGGATTAAATATAAGTTTTTGTTAAACGTTTAAATATGTAACAGCATTATTTTGTAATTGAGATTTTTACGTTATTTTATTTTTATGTACGTTGAACGTTTAATATGTTCGGAACATAATTCACTTTCATGAACAGTTTGAATAGTGATTAAATTTCTCACGCATATATTTTTTTCATGTATAAAATGTTTGAAAACAAGATATTTTGATTTTAATAAGAATTTCTCTATATTATTAATGTAAAGAAAATTGTGGGATCCAGTCAATATTAAATTTAAAAGATTACATTAAATATATATAAATATATACAGAATGATTTTTTTATCATAACCCACTCAATTACTTACAAATAAAAATAATTAAAAATTTTTTTTTTTGGTTACATATTATTCTTGAATTATTAGCTATGTCATACTTTTTAAGTTCATACCTAATGCTTTTTAAGGGTTCCAACTTTATTGTTTTCAACACATATTTTGAATTTAATAAAATATTTGAGCTTTTATTTTAATAGTAAATGACATTTGAATTGTTAACATAACTTTATTCGTTTATTAGATGTAAAACGTTAATGTTTCAAAATTTTGAGATTCAAATGTGATTTATCATTAAAATAAAACTTCAAACATTTTATTAAATTCAAAATATATGTTCCCATTTAAAACAACAAAGTTGAAACCCTTAAAAGGCATAAGGTATGATCTTATATTACATATCTAAAAATTTAAGAATAATAAGTGATTAAGTGTGTCCAAGAAAAAAAAATTTTAATTATTTTTATTCTGTGAGTAATAAAGTGAGTTATGATAGAAAAATCATTCTATATTTTTATACAGAGTGATCGGTTTTCCACAAACAACTCGATTACTCTTAAATTAAAAACTATAATAAAAAAAACCCCAGTACAGGGGGGTCGCGGCACAGTGGTGTCCTGGCATAGTCGGATCAAGTATAATGATATCTGATAGCCATTTTCACCGTAAAGACAAAATAAAGTCCAAAATTTTTTTTTTCCATAATAAAGTACATTACATTAGCTTTAATTTAAAATATTTATATTAAAGTGTCAGACTTTCCGGAACACTTTCAAAAGTTAAGTTGAAAAAGTAAATTTTTTGTGAAAAAGTTGTTATTTTAAATCCCTCCTGTGGGCAGGTGAAGGGTCAGATTTATAAAAAAAATATACCAAATGTTAGGTAAAAACATCAATCATTTATAAAAAAATTTATATTGATTTGGTCATTTTTAAAAAAGTTATGGTAGTTTAATGTAAAAAAATTGAAAAAATTAGTAATTTTGAAATTTGTAATTTTTTTGGGGGTTTCTCCCATTTACGGGGAAAAGGGAAATTTGTAAAATTTTTGAGTGTTATGTCTTAAACTAGATATGATTTGTGATCTTTTAACGTATCGTTGAAAGAAATCGGTCTTGTGAGAGCTGAAAAAATTGGTAACAGACACAAAAGAAAAAACACATAGTAAAATTAATACCTTCTCAGCTTCGCATCGAAGCTAAAAAATATTGATTTCTTTTAGTTAAATATAATTCTTGATATATCAGCTAATAATTACTTTTTAGAATCGTCCTTCATAATTTAAAGCGGTGTCAATTTAGTTTTTTAAATACAAACATACATAGTTATCTAGCTTACAAAATAAGAAATAATCTAATTAAGAAAATTATTGGTCGATAATAACTTTTGGCCCAATATTTCAGAAGTTATTAACAATTTAAAGTATTGACTAGTGGTGAGGATTGAATTCTATTATTTTTATCACTAGTCATTTACCAGCCGTACTCTCCGTCCCACCCAGGTATAAAAATGTGAATAACCTTTTTTAGTGATCCATAAGTTATTATTGACCGATTATTTTCTCCTCAATTAGATTATTTTCTATTTTATAAGTTAATTAAATATGCATGTTACAATTTAAATAAATAAAGTTGACACCTCTATATGTTATAAGGGATTATTCTAAAATAATTCAAGAAACATATGCAATTAAAATAACAAAGTATTATTTTCAACATAGTATTTATATTAAGATTAATTGAGTTGCTTATGATAAACCGCTCACCTATAAATATTATCTATTGGTATATGTTACGTTCGTATACCAGGAAATAAATATTAACTAATTTATCTCAGTAAAACAATTTTGCTTGTTTACACCTTTTAGTCGATCGTGTATATTTAATTAATAATTATTGAAACAAAGATTTATTAGAATTATTATTATTTAAGGTGATTGCTTATTCAAAGTTCAGTGATAATAGAAAATATAATATTTGATAAATTTATAATGAATTAATCCTAAACATTTTAGTAAACATAATGTATAACAATTAATGTCACGACTAAATTTTGCTAGGCCTAGCGAACCTATTACCTGCCAGATGGAAAATAATCTACAGAGTTTTCGGGTGTACGCCACACCACTTGTAACAATCATAACAATTCTATTTAACTTAAGTTATATTATGTATACTGCTGTATACAACATTACAGTAAATAAAACGTATGCAAGTATACACTGCCCCTCTCTTTTCTTGAAAAACAATTACAGTATATTAACTGTACTATCACTTCAGTTGTTAACAACGCATTTTGTATTCACTACAGTGCGTTCTACGAATAGTTTTAGTCGTCGCTGCAATGCCATTGTGGTTGGGTTAGACTTAAATAAGATATTGTTATTATTGCTGGA
This sequence comes from Daktulosphaira vitifoliae, assembly GCF_025091365.1. Lineage (NCBI taxonomy): Eukaryota > Metazoa > Arthropoda > Insecta > Hemiptera > Phylloxeridae > Daktulosphaira > Daktulosphaira vitifoliae. Next base: position 1,233,654 of record NW_026099575.1, read on the forward strand.
TTCATTTTAACGAGGTAAATATTTATGGTTTTGAAGAATTAAGTTTCATAGTAAATTCTTAATGTGTTTTTTAATTATAAAAGTTGTGAAAGATCCTTACTAATTGTTTTTAAAAAAAAGATGATTTTTAATTATAAAAAATAAATTTTGTTTTATTTAAGTATATGTTTAACGTTTAGATTTTAATGTAATTAAAAAATTAAATAGTAACAAAAATAATTGTATATTTTTGAATGTATAATGATGGAGGCTACATTATTATTTTTTTATATAAATATTATTTACATGTTTATAAATGTAATTAATAGTCGTTCGCTCTGACCTTAGAATATAAGTTTTATTGAATTAATTAATTTATTAATATGTAGAAGAAGGATATGAAAATATTATAAATAAAATTATAATTATAACGTTCATAAAAAAATAATTTTGTGAAAACATAATTAAAAACAAAAAATATGTATATGAATAACGTTAAACATAAACAACTCGCATTGTTAAAAAAGATTTTTCAAACGTCATATTTAAAAAAATTCTATTTAAAAAAAATGTAGTAATTTGCCCATATTAAAATCTGTGTATGAAAATAAAGTATGTTTTAAATTCTTTTAACGTTAAACGTAAAAATGTAGTAGCGTTAAACGACATTTTTCCCGACCCCTGTATAAATATAGTATACTATTGTGACAAACTTTTTCTATACTCTATTATTACACTTTGAAATTTGAATATTATGTAAGCTAAATTTCTATTCTGGCCCATTGTGGGATGCTTTAAGTCTGTTACACTCAAAACTACCATTACAATTTGATATACATTTAAAACTCGTTAAAAAGTGTATATATACACCATGGACTAAAATAATAAGATCTAATATCTTAATTCGTGATATACACTATTAACGATTTATATGGGATTAAGTTGAGGAATTGATTTATTTATATATTTTATTTTGAATTATTATTGGCATTTTTTATAATTGGACACGATAAAAAGAAGAAGGCGAATAAAATGAAGAAGTATTAAATACAAATATTATAATATATATTATATAATAATTATATAATTATTTTAGTAATATATATAATATAACTGGCCTTTTTAGCTTTTTGCATTTTCTTAGGACGGGTGCTAGTATTTAATTTAAATATAAATTCCCGACAGATATTGTCCTATTTGTTTTCTTATTTATCTGTTAATTATGTTTACTTGTTTCGTGTTAGTGTATTTATATACTATAAACTTAAATAAAAACACAAATCATTTTTATGATAGGTATGTTTTTTAAATTTTACAAATAATTCATATTGTTATTGGTATTTTTCTTCGAGAAAGGTTTAGATTTACAATTTGATCTCGAATCAACTTTATCGAGCACAATAAATTTCATAAAAATCTGTGAAGCCGTTTACGAGTTTTAATACTTCTACGTGGAAAGAAAAAATATATAAATATAAACGTGAACATAATTAATAGAATATATATTTTTAATTCAAATAACCTGCTGTAGCACAGTGGGTTGGTGATTATTATGCCTACGACAGAAAAGCATATGGTCGGGCGGTCAAGTACTGAGAAGATGCCACGGCCACGATTATTAGCAATCTACTTTTTTCATTAATTTAATAATTACATAAACATATTTATAAATGTAATCTATATTTAAATGTTTTGTAGTTCTTTTAGAAAAATAGCATTAAGTAAATTGATAGCTTTACATCGTCACCGTCAATATGGCTCAACAGCAAGTATTTGATTCTAATTGCATGACACTTACCCGATTTGTATTGGCAGAACAAAAAAAAGTTCCAACAGCTACAGGTGATCTCTCTCAATTGTTGACAAGTATACAAACCGCTGTGAAAGCCGTGAGCTCAGCCGTTCGCAGGGCAGGACTAGCACATTTGTGAGTTTTTAATTAAATTAAGATGAATTGAATTTTCATGGCTCTTAGCTAAAGTAAATAATTTCTTAAGTAAAAAATCGCCAAATAATTTAATTTGGGAATTGATTATAACCAGTGTGTATGTTTTATTTAACATTTTAAGTATTTTGTGAATCTGGGTTTTAGCATTTTTGTGTATTGTATGATATAAATTCGTTTTTTGAGGTAGAGTAGCAGGATAGTATAAAAAAAAATCAGCACCAGAAAATAAAAATTTGTATAAATCAATAAATTTATCGTAATATAAAATGTATGTTAATAATAAAATGCATTATTAATTCAGAAAGTAAATGTAAAATATGGTTGGTGGGCTCTTGATTTTCTATTTGTGAGTCATTTGTTGCATCGATTCGTGGTATAGGCTGTTAACAAAATCGAAAACTTATCTGGAGATGAAATTTTAAGTTTGAAATCTCCCTAAATGTGGTATGAAGTATTATTAAACAGAGCCTATTTTTTTATTGATTTTTGACTCATTGATTGTAAGATGAATTAAACTAAATATTAGTTCAGATTCAAAATTCTGGTAGATAATAATTATAGCCATATAAAAAAAAATTGTAATAATAATAACAAAATAATGTAATTTATTGTGTGTAGGTATGGTATGGCTGGATCAACTAATGTGCAAGGGGAAGATGTAAAAAAATTGGACGTACTTAGCAACGAGCTATTTGTTAACATGCTTGCATCTTCATACACAGTGAATATGTTAGTAAGCGAAGAAAATGAGACTGTTATAGAGGTATAAAATAATTTACTGTTATTAGAAATAAATAAATAAATAAAATAAAAATGTGATTAACTATTTAAATACAAATTAACAACATATTGTTAATAAAATAGCACAATTTTTCGTAGATTGAAACTGAAAAACGAGGTAAATACATTGTATGTTTCGACCCTCTAGATGGATCATCTAATATAGATTGTCTAGTGTCAATTGGATCAATATTTGGCATTTTTAAGTATGGCTAATATTAATGCCATTTAACTTATTTACAAGTATTTTTAATATTTGAATTTATTTTTTAAGTAAACTAATAAACTTTTAGGAAAACTAATGAAAGTAATGATATTGACATTAAAAATGCCCTTCAACCAGGTAGGACTATGGTTGCTGCTGGTTATGCTTTGTATGGTAGTGCAACTATGATGGTATTATCATTGGGGAAAGGAAGTGGAGTGAATGGATTTATGTTGGATCCGGTAATTAATTTTCATATTGGTTGTTAGACTTTTAATCAAATACTGATATATTTTTACAAAATATAAATAACTTAGCTGGCATTCATAGTTCTTTCTGTAATTAAATAATTATAGGCCCTAGGAGAATTTTTATTAACAGAACGTGATATTAAAATACCAAGAAAAGGTAATATTTACAGTATCAATGAAGGTTACACCCATCAATGGGATGATATTATTACTAAATATATCATACAGAAAAAAGATCCTAAGGTATATATAATGCTAATAAGACTTAAATTTATAATAATAGCCACATTTTTTGATTTTAGTATGGAAAACCTTATGGTGCTAGATACATTGGATCAATGGTAGCAGATGTCCATCGTACACTAAAGTATGGTGGTATATTTATGTATCCCGCATCAAAACAATCTCCAAATGGCAAAGTTAATTATTTTCATTTAATTCTATTTAAGATCAACTTATTTATGATCAACATTTTACTTTAGTTACGTCTTTTGTATGAGGGTAATCCAATGGCTTTCATAGTAGAAGAAGCGGGAGGTGTTGCTACTAATGGTAAGATACCAATTTTGGATATCCAACCAACAGCTTTACATCAAAGATGCCCAATATTTTTGGGTTCTAAAGATGATGTCAATGAACTTTTAGAAATGTACAATGTATAGTTAGAGAGAAATGTTAATTATTAAACTAATTTTTTTTAATATTGTCATACAAAATATTCAAGTTTTAATTGTAATTTTAAATTGTTTACATGTCAAAATAATAATAAATGTACAGTTAAAGAAACAACATTAAAAGTAAAATTTAAATAAGTCAATGATGTTAAATAAAAAAATTATGAACGGAGAGCTAAAAATTGATGGAATACTTCAAGAATATGAATGTCTAAGTCTTGAGTGAAAAGAAGACCTTCAAGTGTACTACTATATTTTTGTACTTGTTCATGATGCTAAAACATTTAACAATATTTTAATATAGTAAAAAATCAATAAAACAAAATGAAATTCAATTATTGAAGTATAAATAAAACTCACAGCTAAAAACACCTGTTGAAGTCGCCCAATTGTATACTTATACCAATATGTATCAAATGGTCTATCATCAGTATCACATTTTACTAAATGTTCTGACAGTATCATAATAAATCTCTAAAAAAACCATTCATTAACCATTTTAAATTTATTTTTGCAACATTTGATTAAGGATATTAGTTTACCTGAAAAACAATTAAAAACAAATTTTTTTGATCTGCTTGTGCCATCTCTAGTTTTTCTTCCATTCTTTCAACCATTTCTTCAGTAACATTTTCATCTACTTCCATTGGTACTTGCCCTCCAAATGTAGTAGTTGACTGACGAGAAGGTTTAGAATCAGTTTTTTCAGTTTCAGTATCACTATCATCTGAACTATTAGAGGTAGCTGCAGTAGTCCTTAACTTTTCTCTAGCTTCATTTAACTCTCTTGTTAATCGATCAACATGTCTTGACATCTTATTTATAGTTAATGATAATATTTCCCATATGTATAGTCTAAGGATAAATATTTAACTAAATTAGTTTTTTAATCTTCCTCAATTTAAAAAGAAAATTTACTTAGTGAATTCTGGAACCATTTCCCTTGAAAAAATCCAATTTGCAACAGATGAACACTCAATAATTTGTGTTTTTAACATCTTATCAATAAGTACAGTCAACATTTGCTGATTGGCACTCCATAAATCAAAAGTACTTCGTAAAATTTGAAGTTGTCCATCATCAGTTTCACCTAACGCCTTAAAATTATCCATTTAATAAAATTATATGGAAAAATAATCAACTACCTCGCATACCTTAAAAACACTAATAAATTTTGTTATAGCAGCAAAAGCATGTGAAAATGATTTGCTAGCAATATATAACAAAGTTTGTACATAAGCATCAATTTTTATAGGGTTAGTAAGACCAGTGTCTACTGGCTCCATTATTTCTCCATTGTCTAACAATAGTGGTTCTTTTAATATCTCAAGTACTTCTTCAGGAGTAGCTTTATTTCGTATTTTTGTCAGCAGAGTATTTGCCAAAAATTGACCAGGAAGCTCTAATTATTATAGAACTCATAAAAAAAACAAAAAATTAATTAAGAAAAATTAAATTTACTTGACTTCTCAATGGCAAATTTATATTTGGTGTCAGGCTTTTCTGGTAATAGTGGTTCAAAATCAACAGGAACTATATCCCGCATTCGCTCATAGAAAGATAAACTATAAATTGCACATAGCTAAATTTTATGTAAAATAAAATAAAAATTTTAAATTACCGCATAGCTTTTTGGAGAACTTCACGAACAAATTTAGGTTTAGGATGTTCAGGATCTAAAGTTAAACAATCGGCCCATTCTTGCCAAGACCAACTGAATTTGAAATTACTTAAATGATATGCAAACCACGAAACAAACCTATAACATTTAATCAATTATAATAAAAAATATTAATAATTTACATTTTTTTACAAACCTATCAAATGCACAAACATGCATAGATTCAATACGAGAATACAATATTTCAGTTGTTTGAGCTAATACAAGAGGCATAGTGTTAGTTGAAAGTTTAGATAATTCAATGAAAACTGATCCAAACATAACTTCTAAATATTTAGGCTTTGGTTGGTGAAACATTAAGCTGAAGATCACTTCTACTATACAATATTCCAGTGGCACTTTATTTTTATGAACAAAATTCATCAAGTTCGTTGCACTACAAAAATAGTAATTACATTAACAAAATTCATACTGATGATTAATTAAATTATTTAAAAAATAATTAACCATTCTTTTCTATTTTTGCTTGACATATCAATTATTTGTTGTAAATGTTCTTCTACAAGGAATCTTTCAATAGAATGTGCACCAGGCATTATATGACCCTAATTTAAAGAAAGATTATATAATAGAAAAATATTAACAAATAATTTATTCAAGTTAGTTTAAGTTACTTCAGTCACATCAGTATAATCAAACAATCTACACACAACCCAAGGCATAGGATAAACACAAGCATTATGATGAGGAGGTGGAGTAATCACTGGTAAATTATGCTGAAGAGCTTCACATAAAACATTATCAAAAGTTAAGTAAGGCCTTGGTATTATTGTTTCTGTCCAACTATCGTGTTTTAATTTTTTTATTTGATTCCAAAGACATTCCAAGTATTCTTCTTGTGGATGTGGAATATCTGTTAACCAAATTCGCAACATATTTATATGTTTTTTTGGTCGTTTATTTAAATACACTTCAATTGTTGTTAATAACATTTCTAAGGGAGATTCTCTCTTTTCATATAATTCTCTACCAACCCAAGGTAAACATGACATTACAGCATAACAATACCTACAAAAAATAAAAAAATAAATTAACCATCAGTTTATTTAAAAAATAATAGTTTATAACTCTATGTATATAATAATTATATAATTAAATTATAATTTGAACACATTTTTATTTTATAAATTAATATAATGTAATTTTTTATTTTAATATTATGTTCAAATATTTTTAATTAAACAAAAAAATATTCTTTTGGAATTAATAATCATAAAAAAAAAAAAATGGTCAGTAAAACATGTAACATTAAAATAACTTTTTCTTTTAAAAATATATTAATTTGAAATCTAAGAAATTGATGAAATAATTCAAATTATCATACCAATCTTTTCGTACATTAGGAACACCATCTTCTTTAGTTACATCTAATAAGCTAGCCATAAGTTGCACAAACGAATTAGCAGATACAACATGACAGTTTACCAAATCACCAATAAAACGCAAAATGACTCTAGCTTCATTCCACGAATTATTTTTAAGTGAATCTTTGAAAGTGCGCACAATGTTTTCTACAAACTATATAAAAAAAAATTTCCAACACAATCATATTTTCAAAATTATACACAATATTCAATGGCTCATTTCTGAACTTACCTCTCCACCAAAATTATAGTTTTTAGCATTTAATAAACCAACTAATGTTGAATAAATTGTGCATNAAATTATAGTTTTTAGCATTTAATAAACCAACTAATGTTGAATAAATTGTGCATTTTTCAGGCATATTAATAGCACAATCAACTAATAACTTCAAAACTTTCTTTTTGAAATTTTGCAAATTACCATCCAATACACTAACTAATCCTTCCAAGTTACTTTCTAATGTACTTGATGTCTAAATATTTTTATAAATTTAGTTCATTAATGTTAATTTTTAAAAATAAATGACAATTATTTAAAATAAAATTACCTTTTCTCCAACTTTTAAAATAAGACTCTCTAGTCTATCTTCAAGATCATTATTTTCTGAATTTCCGCGTCGACGTTTCTTATGAGCTCGATCTCCACCTAAAAATAGTTTAATAATAATAATATATATATATACATACATACTTAAAGGAGTCATAAAATACTTTTTTATTTTCGAAACAACATTTATAATATGTCAATAATACATTAAATAAAATATNCAACATTTATAATATGTCAATAATACATTAAATTAAATATTTATGTCGTTAAAACGTTTCTAACTTAAAAAAATAATAGTCCATACTGTAAAACTTACAAAATTCACAAATTGTCAATTAAAATAAAATAATATATTTTATTTAATGTTTAAATTTGTTTGGTTTGAAAGCACACTTCTAACATGAACTTTTAAACTTACCGTATAAATCCTCATAGCTATCGTGAAAGCGACGGCGACTCATAATGTACAAATAATTTGAATTAAAGGTGATTAAATTAAGAAGTTAAATTCTAAATTGATCAATACTTAAACTTAAAATACCTCAATATTTAAATACTAACGATTGAACAAACTTAATTGAAACAAAATATTAGAAGCCATCACTGTAAACGATAACGCTCGTGCCGCTACAGCAATTTTCTATTTGTTTGATAAATAATAATATTAAGAACATCAGTATGACCAATGATACAATAATTAATATACATTTTTCTTGTTTATTGAAACTATAAACGTTTGATTTTTTAAATCAAACCATTAAACATATTAGGTATATAATTTCTATAAGGTTTCTTACAAACTTATCACATTTTTTTTTACATTTTATAGAAGAGTAAAACTAAAAAATGAATTATATATTACTTAATATAAAAAATTTATTTTTGAGACAAGTTTTATACAGAGATAATGTGTATATTAATTAATTTTGACAATTCAGTTAAAATCTGCATCATTTGTATAATAGAAATTGATTATTAACTCATTCACATTTAGGAAATTACATGTTATGGGCGAGCATTTACCCTTTACCTACAAAAAGGATTTAGCCATAAGCGCAACTAGGTAGTCTAGGATTCGGTGACGGACTCGCCCACGGAGGATACGATGAGAGGGCGAGTGGACCAGGTCCCTTATAGGACCCGATCGGCTAGACAGGTTGGGTGGACCGGACTTACAGTGAGATGACATCGTCTCACCCAAGTGATGTCCGGCCACGGCTGTTTTGACGAATACTTACACCGTATTCGCAAAGCAGCCGCTTCGACGTGCGATCACTGTTCGAATCGCCCCGGAAAGGCCGATAGCGCTCTGCACACCTCTTCCGGTGCGTGTCATGGCACCAGGAGCGGGACTCTTTGGAGTCCCGACTAGGATCTACGTTCCGAGTCGGATCCATGGTGGACCTGAAGTTGAGGAGCCGGGAGGCGTGGAGGCTCGTCTTAGCGTTTGCCGAATCCGTCTTGAAACAGAAGGAGGAAGCGGAACGCCTGAGACAGAGGCAGCCACGCCGCCCGGCACAGGAGGACCTGAGGCGCTGGTTTAGTCCGGTTCCTTAGGTTCTTGTTTTTTTTTTTTGTGGTTTGTGAGTTATTTTGCCAACCCATCCTAACGGTTCCTATTCTGGGATTCGGCTAATGGGAAGGGGCCACACCATGTTGCGAATCAACTCTTGATTAATTTCGGGCTGATTTGCAACGTGGTGGTGTGAATTTTAAAGATGGCGTGAGTCGCCCTGAAGTAATGCCTAACGGCAGTTCCAGGGCGGCCCACAGTAATGCCGATCTTGTAAAAAAAAAAGGCGAGGTCTAGGGACGCTTAACCTTCCATAAGTTAGAAAATTATATATTTTGTTATATTAAAAAATGTAGAATAAAAAAAGAAATTAATTTAGCAATCATAAACATTTATTTTAGTTGCACAGTCCTAGTGGCGAATTTACTATTTTTGATTACTTGAAAACAATATAAAGTATAGCTTAACTAAATACATATTTTTATAAGCTAATATGAAACCAATAATAGCTTACAGAACGTAAACATGATTAAAAATATAAAAAACACCTAGTGGCTATTTAGAAGGAACTTAGAGATACATGTTATTTATTTGTTATCGTCAAAATGATTTTAAAATCATTATATTAAGATTTTTATATTAAGTATAATAGGTTTGGTTTGTTAGTATTTACTAACAAACGATCCATTTAAATGAATCGTTTGCTTCGTTCACACCTTTGTAAAATGATATCAAATATTTGTTACATTCTAGTAAAATTTGTTTACCGTCTTTAGGTACAATACTCTTTTCCTGATGGTATTTTTTTTTTCTAATAATGTTTTAATAACGTTTTATAATATATAATATTATAAAATATTTTTTATAAAACTATTCTTTAAAATAACTTTATGGGTTATTATGATAATAAAGAAATCAGTGTACTGATAACATAAATTGTTTTATTTTTCCATTATTTTGATAATAATATTCACCAAAGTAGATTTATCCATCTTAGTATTCACTGAATATAAAGACATTGCGTAGGGTATTTTTATTTAACTAATAAAATATGTAATCATTTAATAATAACGAGATATAACTGAGTTAATTGGGTTTCGTAAAAACCTTCCGGAATAATTTCAACATTTAAAATATTTGCAAAACTGGAAATATTACATTAACAGTCAACAAAAATTTGTCGTCATCAACGTTTATAACTTATTTTACTAGTATATTTTTAAGTCGATAAATTTTTCGAGGTCATGTCTTACGATCTAATTATTAACTTACATGTATTTATTAAAAATAGTATTTTATACTCACGAATCTGTGTGGTTACGTTGTACTAAAAAGGATAAATACATTTTATAATAAGGGTCTAAAATTAAAGGAGCGTACCAATTAAAATTGGGATTTTTCGATTGTTAATCTATTTCAACCATAACATAAAATATTTTTTAATGTTTTTCAATTAATGTGAAATATCATAGTATGTATTGCTGGAGAATTATTATATTTATGATCACATTTATGCAAATGTGCAAGTTTGCGTTAAATGTTTTAAAATCTTACATCATACATTTGATTTATTTAATCAATAATCTATTTGTGTTCTTTCTTGTAAAATATAATAGAATTATATTAATGCGTGATAACTTATGAATAGACACATATTAAATTTTGGAAGAATATTCTACTAAAAAAGAATGAAAGAATACAACAAGAAATTCAACATTTTGTTGACTACACTAAAACTGTTCAAGTAAAAATTTCCATCCAATCATTAGTTCAGTCACGTCTTTGGTCACTGTCCCGATTATGTTTAAAAACAAGTGGCTGCCTCAGGCTTGACACTGTTATTGCTGTTATTTGCCTGTAGGACAATAGTCATATGTTGGGTCATAGTACACGTCGCGCTCTCGCACCGTGTGGTAGTCATGTACCACTGAACCTTTCGCTGATCTTCGTTTACAGTGTCTAGTGTAAATATTTCTTAATTTCGCATACTAAGTGCGCTCAATATTTTTAAATTGTGAAAAATGTTGTTTTACAAATAGTGTAGTTTCTAAAAAAGAAACACAAGATGGATGAAGAAACAATTGTGGTTTTAGGCGTGCAGCTTTTGGCTCTTTGCTGTATCATTTGTTCTATAGTAAGTATCTAATTTAACTATTTTTCATTTTAATACACGTTTAAATAAAAAGATAAACAAATCTGGTTTGATTTGGTTTTACTTGAAGTAATATAACTTCCTGATTAATTTTACTTAACGTTAAGGCATAGAAGAAGTACCGATATTTTTTATTGCTGATAAAACTTGTATTTATAGATAATTATACAAGAAAAACAAATTGCGCTCACTTTAAAATTTTTAATATTTTTAAACAACTTTAAACAATTATCTTTTTTTTTTTTCATAAAAAATATGAACTTTTTCCTCTTCCTAAAAAAAAATATTATAATAATCAGCAGAGTTTTTAGAAATTTTGGAGGGTTTAATTTATACTTTAATATTGGTTAAACCCCTTCCAGCCTCTCTTCATTTTCGTCTATTCCTTTAAACAAACTTGGTTATTATCTAGCAAATTATAAAGTTATTACATTTAATTAAAGAATAGTATTGAATTGTATAAATATATAATATATAAGTATAAATACATTTAACGAAAGAGTGAAAAGGCTCTCTTTATGTGCTATTATAGGAATATAAAAAATGTATTTTAAATTATTTTTAAGAACGGGAAAGATTGGCTTAGAATATTTGTCAAAGGGTTTGCCAAAAAACGCGGGTCCTCAAATTCAACTATCAAATGACCTTTTTTTATACAAGGTCAAAATATCTTGGTTTTGGGTGTACATTCTAATAGCTCAGTTGTGTCTAACACTAAGTAATTAAGAATGAATAAATGATGTACTCGGGAATTACAACTGGGCATCTTATTCCATAGTTTACTCATAATATTCTGTATCAAATATTCATTAGGATTCAAAAATAACCTGTGAATTTTAAAGACATTTTTATATATTTTGACTCTCATTGACCCTAAGTAAAAAATTAACTTTTGTACATGGAATTTTCACGTCAAAAATTTGTTAAAATAATTTTACGTTTTACAAAATTATTAAGTTACACTTGTAAAACGATATATATTATAAAACGGTTACAATTTAATATGAAATCGCTATTGTAAGATATAATGCTTACTAATATAAACGTTTAATTTATTTGAATCCTGTATGACAAACAAATTTTTGACTTTAATAGATTTTTTTTGAGTACGATCAAATTGGTAATCGATAGGATATAGTACGTGAAATTAAATAACAAATCGAACATTTATATATTAATAATAATATATAATTACTCAATATAAAGTAATACTCATAACTACTAATTTTAACAAATTAATACTACCTTTTTTAAAACGTAGTAGTGAAAATAATCTTACAATGTCATTTTGAAGCCTCCAAAGTCTATATTTTGCTATTACGTTTTTATATTTCACTCTTTTTATTGTAATAATAATCACACGAAAAAATTGAAAAACTGTGATTCATCAATATCATAACACAACAATAAAATAATTTTTCCAAGTCTTGATAGTTTAAGCACCTTAAATGTCACTAAAAGGTTTCAAAGTTTGTTGGTAGCGATATTTTGATATTCTTACTAATAATTTGAAATTCAACAAAAATTGGTTAAAACTTTTTTTAGTTAAAACCGCAGTAGTTAATACTCGAAAACATTTTCATTTTTTGTAAATATAAAATTGTGTATTAAAAAATGAATATTTTTAATCTGGGGGTACTGTGATACCCTTAAAATTTTAGAAATTATATTTACTTTCATATAAAAAATATTTTTTTTAAATGGGAAAAATTTATATTTTATTGATTAATATGCCAAAAATTGTATTATATTTGCATCTCAGGGTTTATCCTTATTCACCATTCTGGGTATACCTTTGTTTGAATGGTATAGAATTAAAAAACGATAAATAGCAGTTTTTTATTGTTATTACCGTTTATTAGTAAGCAAGTAGTACTGCTAATATGAATGCATATCCGACAGATTTCTCCAGCTTTCCAATGTCCATTGTAGGATAATATTAATCGTCATCAATTATAATACATAAACATAGGGACAATTTTTTGTTAAATATTAAATATGAATATTTTTATTTATATTAAGTTTACCTAAGTATCATTCCTTAACCTCATAATTATAACGTAATAACATTAATTAAAAAAAAATAATGAACATCGCACTACGCCATAATATAATTTAAATAGGGGAATACGAGGCATTATGACACAAATAGTGTCCAGCTTTATGTAACACGTTATATATCATAAAAATTGATCACTTTTTGTTAATATTATTTAAAATTAAAACTATATTAAAATTTTTTTTATTTTAAATTTAATAATATTTTTAACACGTTCTAAAATTTAGGGTCTATTGCAACAAATTGGTAATTCCTATTTCAGAAATTTTAAAGGAGAAGCAATTTACTGAAATATTTTCTATTAATAACAATGGTAAATTATTTATTTTTGTTCAAGTACGATATGAATCCTACAAATGACTCATTTTGTCCCTATGTAATGGTAAAATAGAGCAGTAAATATTTGTACACATTTATTTGATTGGATGGGTTTAATTTTAGTTGGTAAGTTTAATAGCAATTAATTAAAAGTTTTGTTCTTGTCATTTTAAAACAAAATACGACTCAAATATTTATAAATAAATTTAAAAAAACATGATTAACTGTTTGTATATAATTTCGTGCTATTATAAAAAAATTAAACTATTAATCATAAATTAACTATATTAAATTATTTAATTGATGATTAACTGTTAACTTTTTTTAAGGTTATATATTTATTGCGAAAAATGAATCGGAAAACGGTTTACGCAACTCCTGCTCATCGATCAGTTTTAATTACGTCTTGTGAGACGTCCGTTGGTTTGCAACTGTGTGACAAATTGTCTTCTGCTGGATTTCGGGTATTTGCTGGCTATAAGCCTATGTCAGAAACTGACGACGGTACATTGTCAGAGGCATGTATCTCTTTACGCATCAAAATTAAACAACGTGAATCTACAGACATGGAACGAGCCCAGTGTGGCATCGTATTTATGCGACTTGATGTCACTCGTGAAGATTCTTTGCACGAAGCCGTGGACACCATTAAGAGACATTTACCCGCCGGTGAAGATGGTAAGATCAACATAAAAATCATTTTATAATAAGTTAAAATTAAAACTCTCGAGAAAATTAAATTCTGTGGATAAATTATAAAATATATAGAGGGCTCCTATCTTACAAAAATAACACTCAGTTACGTTCTCATATAGCACGTAGTATTTTTATCTAATTTAACATATAATATATTTTTTTTAATATTTATAGTTGTTAAAACAAGCTAATTAGCTTACTTTAAAAATTAATCAATACTTTCATGAAGTAAATAACTATAGGAATTGTTTAATGTATTAGATCTTTAGTTTAAACGTCAATATGTCCCTGAATTTACTTTACTTTAAATTATATTGAAATTAAGACACATATTAGTTTGCTGTTATTTCGGATATTATATGATAACAGTAAAATAAAGGACAACGCAGAATAATCATGCATGTTTGCACAAATTTACTTCGAAATAATCTTTTAATAATTTATTTTATTATTAAACTATTGACCAGGCTACAAATGAGAGCGTTTACATTGAGTGATTACTTCTTTAAAAAACATATAATTACAGTTTTACGTTTATTGTTCTATTGTATGTCTCAAACATCTATTGAAATATTTGTTCTGTGCCCTTGAAAACAAGAATGATAACGTGCATTACACCAATTTGGACAAGATTTTTATTTAGAAGAATAGGATTAATTCATCAAGTCTTCCCACAGCAACAGTAAAAGCAATTACTTAAAAATAGTAGCAATTGTTTAAACAAATTTAGAGAACGATTCAAGGTTATTCCTTATAAAAAGCAAATTTGTCCACCTTATTCATTCCAAAACAAATAGGTGTTTACTTATATTGATAATTCTTGAACACACATATGACTGAATGTTACAGTAATTTGATGTGTTATTAACTATTAACATAATATCGATGGTTAAAAGGAAAATGTTGAAAGTACCAGTAATCAAATTGTTAAGGAAAGCCAACTATACATTCTTATTCTACCATAGAACATCCTTTAATAATTTCTCCCTATTAATGTGAATGACACCGATGATCAATGTGATCAAAGTGAAACCAATGAATATATAATTACGCCGTATACAATAGTAAAAATATAAAAATTTATTTTTGAAAAATATGTCGTTTCTAGATATTGATATTTATATTATATATAACAATCTATAAAATATCTGTTTAAAATCATTTTTATGACTCAGGGCTATTTTTTTAAGTTTAGGTATTGCAAACTCTTGAGTAAAACTTGCTAACTCTAAATTCACAAAATTCCTAATTGTATAGTGACTAGTATAACATGTGTAGTCATTGCCTATTTTAAGAATTTCAATCTGAGTCGTCTCTCAATATCGTAAAACATACAAAATTAGTCCCTAATATAGCTCAAAAGAAACATCATTAGCTTTATTATCAAAAACGTTACTTAACAATCGAAATGATAATCATTATAATATATACAAATGTGAATTCTGTTTTATTTATTGAATCTTTTTTTAATTATAATAAAGGTGACTGTACGAAGATAATTGTCATCCACATTAAATCATAACCTTTATAAAAAAAATTATAATAACATAAATATTAATTTTTTATATTCAATAAGTAAACTAAGTATAACATTATTGCTATTGCTATAGTTCTATAGTAGTTAGTATTTGGAAGCACGTATTACGTGCTTAACAATATATTCTATGCCTGTGAATTTTATGTAATAAGTTAATAACTTATCTATAAAAAGTTTATTTCGGCGTGTAATCTAATAGACACATCAGTTACGGTACTTTTCTTAAGTTAGACACGATTTGTTTGCAAAACATTCATGTAAAATAACAATATTTTCATTAAAAAGTATGTTATGCAGTGTGGTGATTGTTGATAATTTATTAAGTTACATATTTCTTAAATTTGATTAATCTTTTATGTAATCAAATATATTAAAATAACTGCGGTTATTTATGAGTGATATAAATACTTCAAAATTCATATAAAATATAATTAAGTTATTTCAAACTCATTACATACAACAATACGTTCTTAAAGTTGTTTATTATGATATACTGAGTTTAAATGATAAAAAAGATAAATAATAATTTAAAAGTAAATACAGTTAGAAAAGAAAGTGTAGTTTTTATGTTATATTACTGAAATTTCAAGATTTAATTCAACATTTTCAAGATCGTGTTAGATATAAAAATTACAGTAAACATATTATTTTATCGTATTAAATCTAAAGAATTAAACATAAATTGAAGGAAACCCTTTTTTCTATTAATGAATTAAATAAAATCAGTTTAAACTATCAAAACAAAAAGTAGCTCATCCAAAAAAATTTAGTGGAACGAAAACCATAACAAAATAATTTCTGATGACTTTTTAATTTAATAGTGGTTTTTCATCTAAATTGTAGGTTTAATATGATGATGATTTTTGCGTATTTTGAAGTAATATTAAGAAATTTAATTTAATGTTCTATATAGTAAATTTTTTCTTATATTTTTTATTATTATTATTATTGAAATGTCAGGATATTTGAAACTTACTATATTAACTTTTGAACATTTTGTGCAACACTTGATTGCCGTACATTCCAAAGATTAATATGTGTTTTCTAAATTATATCTTTTTTGATATGGATCATAACTCGGTAAGTGTTAATCACAACAACAATGCCGTATACTTAGTACTTAACGGTCAAAAAAATGTAAATTATTTAGTTAATTTTATTAATGTTCAATATTGTCATTATTCAAGTCACAAATTGATTTATATTGGCTAATTTTCATAATAGTTGCATACGAAAATATAATAAAAAAATGTACAGTTATTAGTCATATTATTTTATATTTCTGAATTAAAAATAATCTTATAATATTTTACGGGTTGTTTAAATACGATTATATGTTCATTTTTTTTTGTTTTACTCAAATGTATCAGAGTTTTTACGCGTCTTTGTTTCGTATAAGTGTATACAATCTCATAAAGCATGAAAAATTTCCAACCGTGGACGTCAAAACTGTTAATAATTACTGAAAACTAAAATAATACCGATGAACATTTAATTCAGTTTTTATGCACTGCAGTAAAGTTTAATATAAAATATATATTTTATATTACGACACAAGATTATAAATTAGACTAAGAAAATGTGAACAGAAATTGTACATAGATTACAGTAAGAATAACTGATTATACATTTCATCAAAATATATCTAATTTGTTGCAAAATTAATGTATATCATTAATATTTTAGAAAATTTTTATTAATGTACGAATTTTATTGAATTATTCAAATTAACATCAGCGTTAAAATGATCAGTTATAAATCGAAACTAGTTCATTAGGACACCGTTTATTCTATTCAACAATAACGTTTAAATGTTTCGTGAGAATATAGTAGTCCACCATTTTAATGATCGACATTCCGACATTCTAGTACGTTTTAAAAAAATGTATTCTTATATGGTAGTGCAATGGGTTAGGAAAATTCCTCAAAATATTTTTTTTTGATATTCTATTCATATAATAATAAGTATAAAAATATTTAATCATTTGGTTGAACTGATTTGTCATTATAAATTGAAAAAACTATCATAAAATTGTAGTTTTTTTGTGTTTTTAATAAGTATACTTCAAAACCATAATTATGATTATAATACAATAACATAAAGTCTTAGTATATAATAAAGATACATAACCAAAAATGTTATATGAAAAATTAAAGCAATTGCACAGTAGAAGATTGGGGCAGTTGTTTTAGAAACTATATTACATTGATAACATTTTTTATTAAATTTAGAAAAATTGAAACAAAATTAGAGAAAATATCCAACTATTAAAAAATATATATTTCCAATAAAGAAATCCATTTATAAGTATCTCCAAGTTAAAACATGATCACTATAATCAATAACATAAAGAAATGTATATTTATATTAAAAAAAATGCCACCTCCAATATATTTCAATTATACACGAAAATACACAATTTTTTAGTATAATTGTGGATTTTTGAGCTCAATAATTTTAATATTTATTAGTTATGAATTAATGTTTTAAATTAATTTTTAATTTTTAATAATATTAACCGTAAGTGATCAATTCTTATTATTAGTATATGTTATTATTATTATGTTCTATTTATTAATTTGTAAAATATTTTGACTAATTATATACCTGTATACTTAGGATATGTAATATAAGAATAATTCTTTTAAAATAACTACTGTTTAATCGCTATTGAACAAACTAATGGTTTTACGAAATTCCAGACTTTTTGATACTATGTTCAATGAACGTTGAAAAACCACTATTTTAAGACTTTCTCGAATTTATTATTTCAAATAGTGAAAATAACACATGTAATAGCTATATGTACTACTTACAATACTGTGTAATGTATGCAACCTACGATAATTAAAAAAGTAATTAAAGGTGTATCACGATTCAACATAGTCTTTAATCAACTATTTCAGGCGTGGTCTAAAAATTATTCTACTGATCATTATTAACCTAAATAAAAAATATATTGCTCACTCAACTTATACTATCGAGTCATTAAAAGTTCTACTAAAATATTTTTGAATTGAAATAGATCAACCCAACCTAACCGAAACTATTACGTGTTTTTATAAAATAATGATTGGGGGTGGGTGTTAATCTATCGATTTTCTTTATGGCTAATCATTGACATTTTTAACACATTAATAAAATAAATTTAAAATACTTCAATCCTATCCATTTATTAAAAAATCGATACAATAAAATAAATGTTGATTATATACATATATAAAGTTGTTTTTTTAGTAGAAAAACTTATATTTTGAGTTTTACCTTGGTTTGATAACTTTCTATAGTCAGTAGGTTTCAAATACTATGCGATTGTATTAATAAATCACGTAATCAAATTGGAGTACGCATAAATATATATATATATATATATATATTAATTAATTATTAGTTATGTATATTGTTCATGTGAGGTCATGCGTCATAAAATATACATTACTAATTATCTTTAATTTAAAAGATTGTCTAGTTATGGTTGCTTCTATACATTTTAAGTACACCAAACTATAAATAAAATTAACAAAGATACATTTGCATATTTTAATGAAATGAGAAAGTATAAACAAATTATTATTATATTACTATTTTAATAAAAAACAAATATTGCTTAGGCACTTTCTATCGATTATCTGATGATATATCACAATTACTGGCATAACTATAATGTTGTATAACCTAATTATAGAATAGTTATTAGCTACTATCAGATACATTCTTATCCTACGTTCACCTTAACTGTATCTACTTATGAGTTTATTCTTAGATGTAAGAATTTTTTCAACACTAACAACAATGTTCATCAGTAGTACTTTTTGAGAGGGAGCAAGTCTTTTATATTACCTAGTAAGCTGTACAATAATCATCAATCATAAGTTATGTAAAAAATGAGTGTCATTGCATCTTTTTAGAGTGAGAGAACTTTTAAACATACGACTATAAATTTAAAATATTTCAATGAAGCAATCAACAAATATATAATGGCTTGTTTTTAATTTTACTTTTTCTTCCCCAATCATACTCTTAGATATACATGCTTTTAGAAATATATTTTTCAAATGCTAAATAATATTTAAATTATATAAAAGTTTTCGACATTTTCACTTTCTTAACTTAAAAAATCAAATAAATATATTGTGAGATAATAAATTTTTCATTTAGTATTTTTTCAGAGTCATTCTCAGTTATTCTAAAATTAAAAATAAAAACAAATTATATTGGATCGATAATATCAATATATGTTATTATGAACAAATTGTTTAAACTATCTTGCCGAAATTTGAATATTCTTGAAATTGTTAAAACTAAAAAGTATTATACTTATGGCGTAGGAAAAGTGGCGTACCTATCACTTAGTGCACCCCCAGTGGTAGTAGGGCTAACTTTACCTTAACTATCTGTGGTAATCTGGTCTGCTAGGTTATGGGTTGGACATAGTACTAGCAAATTTTCTCTATAAAAATATATTTATTATGAGTACATCAAAAATGGCGTTAAAAACTCTTAGAGAGTATTAAGAGCTCAAAGACGAAGAAGAGAAAATATTGTACAATTTTTTTTTTTGAGTAATTATTTAGATATTTAATTATTAAAATTAGTATTAGAATTTATTCTTTATCTGCTGCTTCCAATACAACAAGTGTTTTGATTGTATACTATACAATATATTGTATCTTTTGGGTTTATGTTACCTGATTATTGATAAATATAACAATTAAATAATATTTAATAGAATTATATTTTGATCACATTTGTAATTATATTAAAAATTAAAAAATATTATAAAATAAAACAATATGTATCAATTTATTAGTTAAAGTACTATTTTCATAGTTTTATTTACTGTGTTATTTTAGTAGTGTAAATGTCATAATTGCTTTATATTTTGATGTTTTGCTTATAGTTTTTTAACACATAAAAAAGTGAAGGTAATAACAACATGATAAATATATGATATAAAATGCGATCATAAAAAAAAAAACATGATAAATGTAATATAATATAACACAAACAATAAATAATACAAAATACTACTTGGTACTTTCTCTTCGACAATGTGCCGTCATTGTAGGCCGAGTATATGTGTGGTACTGTTAGGATAGTCTAACGGTCATTCACATCAATGATGACCGGCGATCCAGGTTTATAAATTGTAATTCACGATGATAAAATAAACATTTAAAACTATTGATTTTCCCGAATCATACTTGAAAAGAGACGTAAATTTTAAAATTAACTAATTTAGTTTGTTTATTTTTTATTTATAAAATCAATTATTTTCAAGACTGAAATATGTAAGTATAATTATGCAAGTTGAAATTAAATTAAAATGAAAATTTATCTCATGAATCAGAAAAATGTAAAAAAATAATAATTATAAATTCAATTAACATGAAAAGTTGTGTATCGTTAATTTTCTTCAAATAAATTATTTAATAATATAAACTCGCTCTTTTATATTGTTAATATGAGTGTGCATAAATATTTGATATTGTTGAGTAATATCTGCTACTATACTAGTAAAATATAAATTGGTCTATGAAACACATTAAATATATACTTAATAAATAAACCAAACCAGCTACTAAAATGATATAAGACAACTTTCCCATAAAGTTTGATCTCATTTTCTATCGATTGATTACCCTAATAATAAATTTGGGATGTATACAGGTACAACTCAAATTAATAAGAGGGAAAACAATTTTTTTAATATAACAAGCAAATCTAGGAGTAAGATTTTAAAGTTGAAAAACATTAAAAAAAATGTAGTATGTTAAAAAAAAAATAATAAGACAAATACAGCAATACCTCATTAATCTGGACTCAATTGTGTACAATAATGACTAAATAGGGTTATTGGAGAGCATTACCCAAACGTATGTGGTTATTAGATGTTTTGATTGAATTTTGGCTTTCGAATGTAACCCTATCTCACCATAATTGTATATAATTGGGTTCTAATGAACGAGGTTTTACTATACTTATAAAATGTATTAGTATAATATTAGTATCGTTATAAAAATAATTATCTTATAACGATACCTCACAATATAGTATTCTTAAAAAATATAACTATAAAAATATTATATTGTGAGGTAGGATTGAGTTTGTCTAGTTATAATGTTTTCATTTATAATTTAATAAATTATGTATTAATATAACGAGATAAAAGTTTACCAATTATAACTGAAAAATGTAAAATAAGCTATAGGATATTTTACACTTTATTTTATTTGAGACAAATATATTAGTCAATAAAAGTGTATTTTTTCTGGAACAATATATAATTACAGTATTAAGAATTGTAGAAATTCAATATTTAAATTAAATATTAAATTAATATTAATTGTATTTTATAAAGAAAATTTTAATATTTTAAATTGTTTTACAGTGAATAATTATAGCTAGTTAAAATAATTATCATTTTTAGCTTTATATTATATCTGTTAAATATGTTTAAAAAAAAATAATGATTTTACAGTAATTATTGAGTCATACGTTTATATTTGACTTAGTTTATTGATGTTTAAGTTTTTAATATATTTTCGAAAATTTAATAAAACTTGGTTTTTAAAAATTAGTATAAATAGCAGTAAAAAGTATAATATTGATATTTTGTAAGATTTGAAAGTTATGATATATAATCTTAGAAAAAAATGTGTAATAAAATAACATGAAAATAAATCATTTTTAAATTAATTTTATAACAGTTTTGTTTTCGAAAATATCATTTACTCGCATTATTTTATTAAATTGGTTACATTTTTTTATCGACTTGTCAATAAAAATTAACAAATTTTACAACCAAAGCAATTTTTTTGATTACGATTCGTTGTATTAAATTATTCGCTTGCGTTGAATGGAAATAAACAAAATAATAATTGTCTTTTATCGCACATTCCTACGTTTTTCTATGTTGAAATGACAAAGAATATAATAGGCACAAAGAAAACGTAATTGTTCTGATTTTATCTTCCTGTAATAATAAAAAAAGAGGCTTTCTATGTTACGCTTTATTCTAATAACTATAAGAAAATGTGTCTCTAATTTTCTTTAGTCAACCTCGGATGAATGACAGGAAAAAATTATGTATTGTGTTATTTTTTAAATGTACTGATATACACTTAAAATTGCAATATAAATTTAAATAAAGAATCTACTGATTCTAAATAAAAACATTGTACACAAATGATTAAGTTGTAGTTATTAAGCAATATTTCATGAGCTTAGATAGGTAGGATATATTCATTTATTATGAGTTACTCGCAAAGAATGCACCCAAGTCAATAGAAGAGATCGTTAGTGCCTATCTCGTAGTCCTTGTATTTAAGTTATTTTATAATTATCATTCTATGATGCAACCTTGTTCTTTAGCTATCATACTTATAAATGAGACTATTGCCTTGCCTGATTACTATATTAACCGAGTGACAGCTATTAGCATTCTATACGACCCTTATTTACAAGGATTAATTGTTTCATCGCAGTATTACAAAGTTACGGTAAAAATGTTAACTATTTCCTTTAAAATTTGTAGAAATAACTTTGATTGAGACTATGACACAAATTATTTTAACAAATCTTATCAAGTTTTATCATCTTGAGCAATCTATTAAAATTAATCATGTAGTTGTTAACAGACTTGTAAAAAACTTAAAAACTATTAGTATTAAATATTTGATAGCATAGGTACGTATAAGATTATATACCTTTCCTAAATAGTTCATTTTATGAAGGATATAAAAGATTCGTAAGACAATTAACCTTAAAAACCCATTTTCTAAACGAATATTAAAAATATTTTATCATAACATTAAATTATTTTGTACAATTTTCCTTAATAATGTGGTCTAAATTAATATAATATCTTTATTTATAATATTAATAGATTAGTTATTGCATATTGGTATTAGGTCTATTTATGATTTATACTATACGGAAAATAAATTTCATGTATGAAAAAAAAGAGTTATTTTATCCATTTTCAGTCAAGTAATTAAGTATTATTTTTAGAATTTTGTTGTTAACTTCATTTTTCTATTTTAGGCTTATGGGCAGTCATTAATACCGCTGATGTGTGTCTTAAGGGAAAAATTGAGTTGCAAGAAAGCGTCCAATGGGAGATGTTGTTCAAAACCAATGTTTTTGGGTCCTTTAAGGTTGCTAGAACATTTTATCCTTTATTGATCAGTCAAAGAGGTATATATATATGATAGTCTTCTTTTTCATTTTTTAAATTAATTAAAAAGTAAAATTATGATTTGGGATTCGCAATTAGGTCGACTAATAAATATTGGGATATCAGAAAGCCATACTCATCGACATGGAATGACGGCGTTTGACGCAGCACGGTATGCTGTTGTTGGTGCTAGTAAATCATTGCAACAAGATTTGAAAGAATTGAGTGTTCGTATAATAATAATCAACACCAACCACATTTTACCAGAAAATCTTTTTGAACCCGTCAAATCAACAAGAGATGCAAATAAAACAAATTTTAATGATCAACAAATCAAACAAATTTTACCTGATTACGCAATACACACAATATTTGATGCCCTTCTAGAACCTAATCCTAAAACAGTTTATAATTTGGAAAAACCATCAAATTTTATAAATAACAGATTTTTTAAATTTAAAACCCTGAAATCTGAAAAAATACTGAATTTCTAAATATTTATATTTTATAAATGTATCAATAAATGTTTTTCACAGATAAATTTCATTAAAATGGCACTAATAGGTGTATAATGTATCAATAAATGTACAAAAATATATTACCATTAAATAATTTATGCTCAATTTTAATTGTTCAATTAATATTTAATTATAATTTCTTAAAATAAAAATAAGTCATATATATATATATATTATATTTATTATGGTTTTGTTGTTGATATGTTAATGATAATTGTTATTTATTTTGGTTTGTACAAATAAATATTCTAAATTTTATATTAAGATTAAGTATTTGATTATAACTCTACTAATTATTTTATAAAAGTATAACTTTGTTTGTACTAAAAAAGCTACTTGTAGAATAACTTAAATAAAATGAATTGAACACCTTTGGTAAGTATAAAAATCGGGTTATTATATTTATTTAACATAAACATACAATTAAAATATCAATTTAAAACTAAAACCAATAGGTAATATAGAACAAATTTAATCTAGTATATATATATACATACATCGTATTTCATTATGCTACAATATATTATAATGTATTTGCAATAGAAATAATTTAATATATATAATGTGGGTTGATAAATATAGTTTTTAAAACTAATTTCAGTGTTCAAAAATAACGTCGTTAAAAATAACACTCACATTCATATTTGGTAAACGTCATTAGTTTTATTCGAATAGAATATGAATATGAACAAAATTAAAATTTTTGACGAATTTGGACAATTTTAGAGCCATTCGCTTAATTAAAAATAATATTATTGTTTTCATAAACTCATGACCAATTGGCAAAATTAAATTGTATGAGAAAAAAACCAAGTAATAAAAAGAACAGTAGTACAGTGGGTTCGCGACACAAGGTGGACGTGGCATAGTTGGAACAACTATAGACAGTTATTAAAATAACTATCATAAAAACGCTTTCATACAAATCTGTAAATAGTCTTTAATTTTAAGAGATTGGTTGATTATTCTAAAAGAAATATTAATTCCTATTTCTATCATTATTTCTAATTAGTATTTGATTTATAGTAATAATTTATGAATAAATATCTATTAAAGAAATTCAACGTAGTATGATATTGATATTTAATAATTTAGTATTGTAATTTTTTAAATTTTTGAGAGTAATGCATTCGATTATATTCGATTTGTGATATTTTGACGTATAGTTGAAAGAAATCAATTCATTTTTTAAACAATTTTTATTTAAAACTTTATGAAAAATGAATGAATAAAAAAATTTTTTTTATAAAAATGTTAAGTATGTTCCTTTTATTAAGTATATTGTTTTTGATAATCTGACCATTTATCTACTTACAGGAGAGGTAAGACAGCTAATTTTAAACAAACAATTAATTTATTCAACACAACTTTTAAACATGTTCCAGAAATTCTATACCTTAAATACAAGATAATTTTTTTATCATAATTCACTCAATGAATCGCAGAATAAAAATAATTTAAACTTTTAAAAAAAATTAATATCGCTTATACGGAGCGTTTACTATTAATTATGACTATCGATAGATATGTTTTCTGAATTGCCAGTTGGTGTATTAATAAATTTTAATTTACAACAATGTACCTTAAAACCACACTATAAGCATATCTATTGATAAAGTCATAATTGGCAATCAAATGTTACTGTAAATAGAAACGTCATCAAAAAACCATTAGCTGCCTATAATTGTAGTCCCTCTTATATTATACATGTATGTTAACTTAAAAATTTAAAACTTTTATATCTAATAAACGAATAAAATCAAGTTGATATTTAAAATGCCATTTACTATTAAATTAAATCCTCAAACAATATATTAAATTCAAAATAAATTGACACCCTTAGAAGGCATAAGGCATATGATCTTTAAACAGTTTTAAATAGCTAATAATTCAAGAACAATATGTAACTAAAGGTACCCTAAAAAAAGTGTTTAAATTATTTTTATTTTGTAAGTAATTGAATGAGTTATGATAAAAAATTTACTGTGTATATCATTAGTTAAATCTTATGTCATATACTTTAATATTCTTAATTGAAAGAAAAATTTGTCCTCGGAACATATTTTCTTGGTGAAAATGGGTATCATATTTAAAATATACTATTGTTAAGTTAAAACTTGATTTTATATATTTTTTTCGACTTAATATTGTTATAACTTTTTGAAAAATCTATGAATTAGTACAATTTTTTTATAAGCACTTTATACATGTTTATTTCACTCGACCTCATTTTTTAGCTTCGATGCGAAACTGAAAAGATATTGGTATTGTAATGGGTTATTATTTTATTTTTGTTCATAAAAATTTTAAGCTCTAATCGCATTGACTTTAATGATTAATACGCTAAAAGAACCTAATCTAGTTGAACTTATAGTAGCCAAAATTAGAAAAACCTTTTAATTTTAAAAATTTAGACAATTATCTCATAATTACGCTATTATAAAAAACGGCATCTTCAAAAAAAAAAAAATGCCACTGATCAACAAAATCAAATATTTTTTAATCTTTAAAGACGGAAAAAAATTATTTAACCAAATTTTTTCCATCACCTTTAATTTTGGACATAATAAATAATTGGTAAAAAACGAGTATTTACATAAAAAAAAATAAAGAAAAATATTATTTCAAACTATTATTGATTTTTTTTTTTTAAGATATTAACAATAATCCGTACAATATTTCTATCGAAAATGTCATGTTTTACCAATTTTTTTGGTACTTTAAAGTTGATTTTTACGAAAGTTTATAATAAAATATTTGAACTTTTAAACATTTTTTATTTCAACTTGCATATTTAAAATTAACATAATTAAATAGAAAATTTTATGAACATTTAAAACATGGTGTAGTTTAAATTGATATATATAGTCTGGAACTAATATAATTACTATTAACAGTAAATTTTTGCTTAAAATTTCATTAAGATCACTATTTTTTTTGCATTTTTATTCTTATAAATAATTAATAAATTTATCGATTATTCTTACAT
Organism: Daktulosphaira vitifoliae; assembly: GCF_025091365.1. Classification (NCBI taxonomy): domain Eukaryota; kingdom Metazoa; phylum Arthropoda; class Insecta; order Hemiptera; family Phylloxeridae; genus Daktulosphaira; species Daktulosphaira vitifoliae. Next base: position 1,261,048 of record NW_026099575.1, read on the forward strand.
AACATAATAATCAAAATTAAATATTTGTTTGCATTAATAGAAAATGATTTTGTTATTATTTCGACGATGGCAAATCTTGACCTTTATATTAGACAGGCAAAAAAATAAATAAATCAAAAGTTATATGACTTATTTTTATTATCATGTTTTAGCAAAACCAAGTCTGGTTGAGACTTATTTGAGAACTAAGGTGGTACTTTGAAATGAGTTCCCTATGTTAAATATCAATAAAAAAAGTGATGATTAAAAAAAAAAACCCGAAAAACTCTGTCACTAATCATAACTAGACTATTTAAAATTCGAGATAAGCTTGTTGGTCACGGGCAATCATCCCTTTTCTTAATTCGTGCTTGAGTAAAACTAGGACAACTTAGTCTACTAGCCGGAGAAAGATATTTAAAAGATAAATTTAATTAGCCTTTTCAATTTCTTTCTACTATATCTTCTTTCATTATCCAAAAGGTTCAATTGTGCAGTGTCTATACAAGATAGAACTTTTTAATTTTCGGCCTAAAATTTGTTATTATTTTTTTATAGTTTAACTAATGTAGTTAGAGTATATTAAAAAATGTTTAATTACTACTAATCAATATTTAATGATATTTCTATAAGATCAACTTTGAGCTTAGACTGCGCCCTGTTAATCATGCCACATAAATCTGAAATTTTGTAGATAATAATTTTAGATCCATAGGAAAAAATTTACAGAGTGGCACTTATCAAATTTTAAGACTTCAAGAAAAAGAGGCACCCTCTTATATTGTCTATTATAATTGTATTAATCAGAGGATTTTGAGTTAAAAAAGAGAAAATGTTATATTGTATAAATATATTTATCACATGTGACATATATTATTAATTTTTGATAATAAAGTTAGTTGGTCCGTGACCAATCACTATTTTCAATTTTGAAAATTTTAGCTTTGTTGCGAAACTGAGAAGGTATTAATTTTACCATGATGTGTTTATTTTGTTATTCGATTTCTATCAACCATACGTCAAACAATTACAAATCGTATTTAGTTGAAGACATTACCCTCAAAAATTAGAATTTTTTTCCTCGTTCCTCATAAATCCCCCAAAAAATTATCATTTTTAAAATCGGTAAATTTTGACATTTTTCTTTTTTTTTTGTTTTCAAAAACCACAATTTATTGAAAATTGAACAAATCAAAATAATTATTTTTTTTATTGTAACATTAAGTAATTCCCTTTTATTTTATATAATAAACTTGAAAATCTGACTATTTATTTGGCCATAAGAGGGGATTCAAAATAGTAACTTTTTTACATAACTCAAATTTTTCAACTTCACTTTTGAAAATGTTCCGGGAATACTGCTTCTTTTACATATATGTTAAAATAATGTACCGATGACCTATTTATAAATGCCAATGACTACCGAAGTAGAACAAAAAATAGGAGTTATTTTTGCTTTTCACTAATTTCTTAAATTTAAATACTATCTACAGATTTGATTGAAACGTTTCTTATGATTGTGATTATAATCACTGTCAAATATCATCTATATTTGTCTCAACTATGGCACATCCATACTGTGCTACTGTTTTTTTTTTATTAAAACCTTTTTATTTTTAAGAAATTAACATTATTTTTAATAATTATATTATTGTTATGAGCAAGACTTGAAAACGTTTCATGTCGTTCATATTGTATTAAAAAGGAAAAAAACTATATAACTGGAAAACGATAAACTTTAAAATATCAATAAAATTTTTTTTAAAATATTATTAAACAAAATTAAAAAGTCATATATTTATAACAGTTTACATATTAAAACGTTTTATAAATTATATGTTAATTACAAATGTAGCAACAACTCATTTTAAAACATGAAAATATTCATTCAGACGGACCTAAATGTTGTAACTGATATGTTTGTTAAATATTTTTCTTTTAGCTATTTATATAATACTACGGTTCAGTCCAAAATTTATAAATTAGATAATAGTAATATTCGTTTGACAACTTGTTGTATCTCTATCTCCAAAGTATTTAAGGGTCTCGCTAAATTAAATCTAAGTATTAGTATTTGTCGTCATAAATCCCTAACATTGTATTTAAAAATATATTTATGCCATAACTTGTCCAATACCTATTGGAAAAGTTTTCATTATCTTTTTCCTTTAGTATTTTTCTTAATTTATGGAATTATAGTTACGCATATCCTATTTTTAAGTCTGGCCAAAGACAAAATGTAAGTAACTACCAACCTATATCTAAATTAAGCACTCTTCCTAAATTATTTGAAAAATTATTAAAACACAAAATTTCCCGCGTTGATTCGATTTATATTGACTTTAGTAAAATCTTTGATTATGTTAATCACCATATTTTAGTTAAAAAATTAACTTTTCTGGGCTAAGTGGACAAATGAAATCAGAATTTTTATGCTACTTACTTAATAGAAAGCAACAAATCAAAAAGTGTTTAAAATACCACATTTTTTGATCGAATTTTTAAAAAAGAGTATTGAAAAAAAGTAATTGCCTATAGTATTGATAATAAAAATACAGTCAATTAATTTTTTACCCAATATGAAATTTATAAATATAACAATATAAAGCTCACCCTAATATACACTTATATTAATTTTATTTTTTTGTATAAAATTTATATATATTGAATGCATATTTTTTTTAACACCTTAACATAAAAGTAAAGTATAGTAAATTAATATCTTCTGAGCTTCCCATGGAAATTCACTAAATATATATGTATTTAATTTGGAATCTCACAAAAAATTATGTAATGTTAAATAACCACAACTAAATAAATGTATTTATGTTAGACTGACTTTTGAAAATTATCTTAGTATACAAATATTTATCGTAATTGTTGCGCTGATTAAAAATTTATTAAATATATATTTGTCAATTCTTTTTTTTTATTATCCTTATTACTAGTTAAGCATAGGCGTATTATACTATACAGTATTGATATAAGTCTTATATCAATATTTAGACAAATTGTGTAAAATTTATATAAGAATTATTAATTTATAAATTACGGCGAAATAATTGGCTACACAATACATTTTATTGCTTAAACAATTGTATATTAGCTCCTAAGTAACTTTTTCAATATTAGTAGAGTTTTTGTTTTTTTATTTGTAAACTTTTGCAAGACTAAAACAGTATGAATAAAATTAATACTACAACTGAAAATTTTGGTCTAGGTTTTGTTTTGCTAAGCACTCTCACATTTTAATTTATATCGGTTAGTCTTCTCCCGGTCGCCGATAAAGCGATTGAGCATCTTATGATTACAAAGCTAAACGCAGAAACGGAGTCTAACTTGCACTCTGGCCAACATGAGTTCACGACTGGCAGATCTATAGAGACAGCCTCCTAAGGGAAGGTCAAAAGTATGCCACGGTAATGGGTATAGCCATGGCTGTGGTTGACCTCCAGGCCCTGGGCATTCAAGTGTCCGGGACCTGAAGAACCCAGATGGTGGCCGTACTGCTGGAGGTCCGGGGATCCGCTGATCAAGCTGACCTTTTGGCCGCCAGTTTGAAGGTGGCTCTACAGGAGATGGACGTGTTGGTACAACAGCCTTCGATGACCTGCACTGTTTTTCTTCTGGACGTGGAGGAGTGGCAGGGGGAGCAAGATGTGCACTGAGCACTTAGCACCGCCTTGAAGTCTCTGGACGGAGAATTGCCGCCGCATATGGGACCAATCGCGGTCCACACAAACATAAGTGGTATGCGAGATGAAGCCTTAGGCCGAGTCCGAGTGAGGTGGACATCCTGTAAGCTGAGGATTCTTGACAAGGGTCCTCAGTGCTACAGGTGTTTGGAACGTGGGCACATCGTCCACGCGTGCAATAGACCGGACAGGTCTAAGACCTGCTGCAGGTGCAAAAAGGAGAGGCATCTTTCTAAAGATTGCCCCAGCAGAAAAGATGATCGGGATTCAAACCCAACCAACAGTTGCGACGATGGCCTACACCCACCTCCACGTGGTCCAACCTGGGCAACGAACCCACCACTGGTATCCGGCTAACGGGGGAGGCAGCGCCGCGTTATAATTCGGCTCTACAGTGAATTTGAGCCGTATTAAAACACGGTGGTGAGAAGATGTTTAGACGACGTGGACCGCCCTGAAGCAATGCCTCATGGCAGTTCCAGGATGGTCCACATCAAGTTGATTAAAACGGAAGAAAAAAAAAAGATCTATACAGACAACTATAAATCAAATGATAGATTGGGTCAATGGTAGACCGGAAAATTATATTATGGATGCATTTTTGGATATAACTGGCGCATTAGACTACGTGGATTGGGGTCCATTACTCCAAGTCATGAAACACTTGGTGCCTCTAGAAAATCTGTTAGCTTAGAGAAATGTTACCTGAATAACAGAGCAACACTAACAGAGGGGATGCGTCTTCAACGGTGCTGTTGAGCATTGGATGTCTCCAAGGATCAAACTATGGCCCCTATATGTAAAGAATAGCGGCGAACTCGATATCGACGGAAGACCGGCAAAGATACGTGGAAAGAATCGTGTATGCTAATGATGTCACCATAATTACAGCAGAAAATTTCAAAAGGTAGTTGATTGTGAGAATATATTCTTAGTAAACAGTAATTTTAAGTACACTATTACTGTTATCATTATAATTTTATTTTATTTATACATTTATACTTGTTTGCATTAATAAAAACTCAGCACAGTGGGATCGCGGCACAATTGGGTGAAGTATGATTAAAATCACATTCATAAAAAACGCTTCGATGCAAATCTGTAGATAGTATTTAACTTTAAAAAGTTTATGGATTATTCCAAAAACTATATGATCTCCTATTTCCTTATTTATATCCTGATTACAAGTTTTATGATTTATAAGTGTAATATATGAATAAATATATATTTATATATTTATAATATATAAATATTTTAAAAAAGTATGTCGAATGAAAGAGGTGTATAAATAGTATTTATCATAAAAAAATTGTATTGATTCATACATTTTTCAAAAAGTTAAAGCATTATAAAATTAAAAATATAAAAAAATTTTTTTTTACAAAAATCTTATTTATTTATGAACTTTGATGTTCGTTTTCACCATGAAAACAAAATAAATTTTTTTTTTCATAATAAAGTATATTACATAAGCTTTAATTTAAGGTATATATAAAAGTGTCAGTATTTCCGGAACATTTTCAAAAGTTAAGTTTAAAAAAATTTTATGGAAAAGTTGTCATTTTAAATCTCTTCCTGTGGGCAGGTCAGATTTATAAAAAAAATATATCAAATAATAGGTAAAGACATCAAGTATCTATAAAAAAAATATATATTTGGTCATTTTAAAAAAAGTTATGGCAGTTTTAAGTAAAAATAATTTTAAAATTGTCAAAAATTAGCGATTTTTAAATTTATATTTTTTTTGGAAATTTCACGCATTTACGGGGAACGAGGGAAATTTTTTCAATTTTTGAGAGTAATGTCTTCGATTAGTTACGATTTGTGATATTTTGATGTATCGTTAAAAGAAATCGACTCGTTGAGAGTTGAGAAAAAGTGATAACAGACACAAAAAAAAACACATTATAGTAAAATTAATATCTTCTCAGATTCCCATCGAAGCTAAAATAAAGACATATTAAAAGTATAACAGAAAATAATTTTAAATTGAAGTTAAATTTTTTTCAACAATTAAACAATACTGTAAAAACAAATAACAAATCCCAAAGGAATTTTGTTTAAACAAATTCAATCGGATAATAGCTTCTTAAAGTATTGAAAAAATACTCTAGAAAATACTATCTATTATAATTATGCATAATGTATATTCATAAATTTTAAATATTTTTGTCATGGGTTTCATGTGTCTATTTGTTATATTGTCGGAAAATAGTTTGTATGCTTGTATGTTACATTTCTTTTTACTATTATTATTTTTAACTAAAAATGCTACAAACCTATTTTTCTAGTTTACGTGAATAGGTGCAAGGTCGACGAAAGCGCGATCATTACTTAATCATACAGCTACTTTTTGTTACTTCTTTTGACATTTTTTTTTTTAAGTGCGTTTTAAGGGAAAACTTTTACTTTTGCACTCATTGTGCATACTGATTTTTTTTTAAATAGTATTACGCGATCATTAAGTCTCATTGAGTGTCATATCTTTATAGGCGACTAAGAGTCAAATATAATCATTCGGTCACCAAACTCTGGAGACGAGCAACGTGAATTTTTACAGCAAAATGAGAGTTACTCAAGAAGTAAGTTGCTTTTAAAATATTATTTTTTTTTTTTAATTATTTCCTGAATGATAAATTTTTAAAAATTTTGTCATTCAATTTAAATGGTAATATGCATAGTCAAATATAATTTTAACAATGTTTCTGTAAATCAAATTTAAATTTTCAATGATATTTTATGTAAGTCATTTTTTAAATTTATACAATTTCGGTAAAATTTAATTGCTATTTTTTGGGAGACGGCATTTATTTTTAATTCATATAATAAATAATCTTAAAACCCTTTCTCGTCACATAACAGAATAAACAAAATTTTTATTCTAAAAATAAATCATAGATTTTATTTTCACATTGTTATTAATATCAAAACAAAATTAACCTCTTAGATTAAATTTAAGTTCGAAAAACTATAAGAGGTTTATTAGTTATCGTTTACTTACCGTTACTTGGGGAAATGATTTAACCTGGGGTAATTTTATTTTTTTTCAGATTTTATCACTTAATTATTATGAACAAATATTTCTTAAAAATACTTGAAAACATATGACTGTTAGTACTATAGATTATTACGATTGATGTAATAATAAATATTTAATTGTCCTAGGTTGGTTGTTTTCGTAATTTAATGTCAATGTTAGAGTTTTAAAATTAGGCAATAAGGTTGTTATAAATTGTCAAAATTATTCGATTTGCAAACCAAAAAGTTTAAATTTAAGTATTAGATATCAAGGGTAATTTTTTAACATTTTACATTTATGTGTAATTTACAGTTAGAATTAGTAGTTAAACCCTTTAACATTGAAGGTTTTCTAAAACTGTACATTCCCTTTATTGGATTTTGTTTTTCACAAATTTTCCTTTTTTTCAAAGATGCTAGCCAAAATTTTAGTATTTTTGTTATTGGAAAAAAGAATATTGCTCATTTTATTATATGTTTGATCAGATTTTCTCTTACAGTCAAACTGTTCAAGTATTAATGGAATGATATTTATAGTTCAATAAACTTTTATAACAATATATCATGTTACCAAGACGTTGATAAAACATTTAAATTGTAGCTTCATTGTATTTTCGTCATCATCTCCTTAGCCACTATCCCAACTATTTTGGGTCAGTTCTACTTTACGAATTGGCAGATTTTTACACCGGCTGTCGATCTGACACAACCTTATTATAGTTAATGAAACCTGTAAGGGGACAAGGAGTGTGTCATTGCTTTATTGTGTTTTATGTTTTATAATTACATTAATTAATATAAAATAATCTAAGTTTTAAGTCCTTAATGTAGAAACATTTTATTAAGATATATTATTTGTAACTGTATAAATGGAATTTATTATTTTTATTTAGAATTCGTATGTCTATCGAATGGTAGCAGTAATTTCAATTGTAGTTGTAAAAGAGTGCTCAGGAATTGAAAATAATTATGGGCCGCCTCCGCCATCTCCAACTGAATACCATGGATATGAACCAGAAATTCAAAGACCACTAGCGGTGTTTACTGAAAGACCAGTGAGAGTGTCTGATTTTGTACTAATTCCAGTAGTCCAGGTGCCTTCTGCTGAACTTAAAATGATATACAGACCACAAATAGATAGTGTATCGGATACTGAACCTATAGTTATGTGTAAATCATCATCAAAATCTTTTGTAAGTAATAAAAGAAACCAGTATTATTCTTAAATAAAAAACATCCTTCCAAAAAAACTGATTATATTCCTATTTTTAAAACCAATTACAAAAATTGTTTTCATTTTTTTTTTAGTAAATGATGAGCATTATTTTTTAATAAGATGATATCTCATTTAATTTTTTTTTATAATTATTTCACTTCTAATTTTGTAATTACTTATTAATATACAAATATATTTAATGTTCTCTTTAAAATTCTATTACTTATTATAAAGAGGGTTGTAAAATCTACTTAGCTCAACACTACGAAGTCGAATCCATAGTATTTATGCGTCAAGGTATGACATATTTCAGCTTAAGCTATATAGTTCAGCGTATTGGTAAATAAAAAATAACAAATTTACCTTGTAATAATATTTATAAGCTAGATTAACAAATGAAGTAAAAGAAAGTTCTTTTCAAATACACAAGTGACAATATTTAAATTTTATTTAAAATAACCAAGATAATTATGCTTATTGTTTAGTTTAAATATAGTAAGAGAACTTTACATGCGTCCAATAAATAGTGTTTTTACCTAGGATGACGTAATAATCAAAATAAATACAAAAATCAAATTTTTTTTACTATTTTAAAGTAAAACACAACTTATTTTAGTAGCTCAATTAAAAATCAATTAATTTTTTAACACTTAATGATACAAACATTCTTATAATACTAATTTAAAAAAATTGACGTTATAAAAAATAATTCAATACTATTAAACAAATATTTTATACAAAATATTTAAATATTTAAATACAAACTATATATATATATATATATATATTTATTTTTCTGTAAGAACACGGAATTTTTATTTGAAAATGCTTGTATAACTCAATAAGTATTTACATTAACATTTTTTGTGAGAAAATTGCTAAAAATAGCTATGTCAAATAAAATAAAACAATTTATATATTATATTTTTTTATTAGAGACAAATAATAAAAATATACTTTTAACGTAGTCTTTAACTATAAGAGTTATATAAAAAAGATAGTGTCAAAATATATTTAGAGAAATTGTAGCTATAGAATTTGTTAGAACAGACTGTATCACCTTGTATAGTTAGTAAAATGGTATTAAAAAAAATATATGTATACATATATGATAGCAAATATTCTTAATTATAGGAAGCAACTCCAGCAATTCAAGTGTCACTTCAAGAACCATTTTATTTGCACGATGAAAGAACAGTTATCCCATTTCCAAAGACCGTAACTATTCTTCATGGTGGTTATCGTATGTCGATACCTGTTGGTGTGGTCGTAGCTCCTGTACCAGTAGGAGCAATTAGAGCAGGACCTATTTTTGTCACTATATTATATGCAATTCCTACAGAATCTCTACCACTTCCACCATTACAACCAGCTAGGTAATCTTAATTTCAATTAAATAAATCTTATCTACTACCAACTTTAAATGAACAAAAATTTGTCAACAAATTTAAAAAAAATAATAATGAAAACAATTAAATAGCTTTCATCATTATGATGATAGCTCTAAAAACTAATTATTTTAAAATATATATTTTAATTTATCAACACCAAGACACCGTGATTTTAGAAAAAGAAAAAATTCACTGACCAAATTTCAATATTTTTATCACAATACGCTTTGTATTTTATGAGCTTTATAATATTTAAAATAAGATAAAAGATAAAAATATTTTTTTAAATTAGATTATAATTTTATGCTAATAAGTAATAAAATAATCAAATATATCATTTTTGAAACTTGCATATTTGCTATCAATAAGTTTTTACTAATTATATCAATTTATTGTTAACTATGCTAATGTAATTGTTATTTATTACGAACAACAAAATAAAAAAGGTTCTACCCCAAAGCGACACCATACATTTTTCTTATTATGGATCGATATTAATTATGTTACCTCAAAAATAATATCAGGAATAATTTAATTTTTCACTGACTAACCAAAATCACTATAGATTAATTAAAATCAACATTTTTTTTATTTAATATTAATAATCATTGTGTAAAAAGAACTTTTAACTAATAGTCAATGTAAGTATTAATACATTCATATTAATAGTTTAATACACTTTTGAAAAAATATATGTGCTTGATTCTTTATGATTTCTTTATTAAATTAAAAATTAATAATTATGATTGCAAATAGAATGCCTTCATGGTCGTACAATCCTGGACCAAGCCCATTACTGTCAACTTCAGCACCATCGCCGTCGCCATCTCCTAAGCCATCGCCATCTCCTAAGCCTTCGCCATCTCCTAAGCCTTCTCCAAAACCAACACTAAAACCACAGTACTTAGCCAATCCTCCGCCGACACCGCAATATTTACCAACACCTTCACAATATTTAGGTGTGCCACCGTCTCCTTTATATTACCAACATAATCCTTCATCTGATGGAAATAATGAAGATTTACGATATCGTGAGCCTTCAAATATAGAGTACTCATCGCCACAGGTATCAACAAATCATTACTATAATTCCAAAGAGTCTTCATATTTACAACATCAAAGAGAAGAATCAGAAAAGAATAGACCTAAGTATCAATCAACTTTATACCATATGAATAAATATTATAATCCATACGATAACGATTATAACTGACAATCCAACTTGATATTCGTATAAGAAAATATTTCTTTTGTGATAATAGATAAATGTTTTATTTGTAATAACTTCATTAAAATGTATTTTTTTGTTACTTTTACTTATCATTAAATAAATACCTATTTTTTACTTAAATGTTTTATATATTTTAAATTTTTTAGTAGTATTAACTACGTTGAATATTTTATGTGTCTTTGGCAATATCGTTTCATGATGTTGAAGAAATAAACTCAAAGAATTAATAAAAAACAAAATTTTAATTAGGACCCGACAAAGTGAAGATCAGATATAAAATTAAATTAAACTGTGGTTAAAATTATTATTATACAATTCTTCGATGCGAATGTGTTAGATAATAGTTCTTTATTATTATTATATTTTTTTTTAAGAGAGTTATTTTTAAATGATACACTTATTTAACTTCCTTTAATAAATTCTTTATTATATTAAAACTTTATAAAAAATACGAAAATGTAGAAAATATTTTATGTCACAAAAGTTTGATTTTTTTTTTATTGTATACTATTTACTTTGATATCAGATTATTTATGTAAAATTTATTACAACACAAAATTTATGGGAACAAATCCTTTTTTTCTAAAAGTAAGGAAACCTTAGGCATAATGTTATACATAATATTTAACATTAAGTAATGAACTAAATTTAATTTTTTTTTTAATAATAACTAAAATAAATTTTATCTTATTTGCTATTAAAAATATTTTTTATTTATTGAATGTTAATTTAAGTATTTAAAATAATAATTTAAAAAAAAGTCAAATGTTCCATATAATCCCATCATATAGATAAAATAGGATACTAGATAATTGTGTTATATTTGTAAAAATATATTCTTCTGGGTGGATTTGCTAGCATTTTTATAATTAGTGTAATACATTATACATACAATAAATACAATTTATACATTGTATACACAATTTTTCTTTATATTCGCTAAAGAGAAAAGAAATAAGATGCTGTGTAATTAATTGCTTTTTACATTACTTACATTATAATTTATAAATTCAAATTGATTAATTTTTTTAAGAATGTTCTAATATTTTTCAGTTTAAAAAATTAGCAGTCTCATTTTACTCCATGTTTCTCTATTAAATATTTTAATTCGGTAAAAATTAATTTAAATAAGAAACCAATTATTTTTATTAGTACTTAAATCAACTTGAAATCTAAATAATATTTTAGTTAGATTAGACGAAAAAATGTTTCATTGCTTTTAATTTATCACAATATCTTTTTAATTATGACATTATTTCTTTAACATTAATTTTATAAATAGTGTGTTATTTAATTTTTAGCTAAAAAAATATTAGTTTTACTGTGTCATTTTTTTTTATTATTATTAAATTGAACTAATTGATCAACTTTTACTAATTAGATTCTGTTTAAGAGTACACAAAAAGATTATAAATCGTATTGTAATAAACCAAAAAAATAAAAGAAAATATAAAGAAAAGAGAGGAGTAAAAAGGAGAGTTTAGCAAATATATAAATAGTACAAGATAAGATAAGATAAGATAATTAATAACGGAATAACACGTGTTTAAGTATGGCAAAATGTGTAAGGGTAAAAAAGAGTATAATCATATAAATAAGAGGGGTTTAGAAAAATTAATAAACGGTGGTTAAACACATGAAAACAAATCCAAACGTTTATGAAAAAACATTGGATTGATCACAAGGTTAATCAATATCGAATAAATGATGTTAAATCCGTTACAAAACCTTATAACGTATCTTGATGGCTTATTACGCAATAGATTGTTTGTAATTTGAAAGCATAAATTAAATTTGTACTTACCTGGTATCCCATGTAATATAACGATTATTTTAAGTAATCCAATGTTAATTCTGAATTCACACTGTGTTTCACAAGCTGTACACTAGGCGTAGTGTAGTCAATATGACTGTTTAGAAAAAATAACGATTTAATTCTAAATAATACAAAACCGTTACAAAAAATCGACTATTTTTTTTTTATGTAAAAGATTCTATACACTATATTTTTATTATGTATGCTTATTTCAGTTTGTTGAATAAAAATGCTTTTGAGCGAGTATATTTTATTGAGAGATCGACACCAATATATTTTTAATCTTCCTCTGGCCTGGTTAAAACAAGATTCAAAAATATTTATATCTATGTAAAAAATTTATCAAGGCAGAATTGTATTAGCCCCATGTGTCCCGGCGCTAACGCCTTGAAAGGATGCAGCATAATAGTCACCAAGACAAAAATTAAACAGTAAAAATATATTCGTAAGTTTCTTTTTTCTGTCTGCCGGCGCTATGTTCGTTAAAACAAAGGTATTAAGCTCAATGATTAGGTACCCAATAAGTATAGAGTTGCAATACACTTAGTTCAATAAAATTATTATTAAATTAATTTAAATCTGAAATGATTGTAACCTTTGACAATAAATATTTATCATTAAATGAATAATTAAAGTTGATTTGGGATAATTATAAAAATAAAATAATTTTAAGATGTTTACGATTTAAAATATTAATTGACATTTGTTTTCTTGATAAAATTAAAATAAAACATCACTATTTAATAAACAAATAAATTTAAGATAAAAGATTCACCAAAACAAAATTCACAATAAATTAATTCTAAATTTTTATTTTAGAAAATATTCTAAGTCCAAATAAAATAATAAAAAAAACTAAGTCTTAAAAATTAAGAATCTTGAGTAGTGTCGCAGATTTTGTGTATTTTTAAATTACTGAAAGAACTGATTTTAATCGGAAAAAATGTGTTTTTTATAGTCAGAGGAGGATAGTCTAGCGATCCATAGTGTGATTTTAAAAGCTTTAGACCTTAATTAATCGTTAAATGCGATTGGATGGACTTAATTGAGGACCTACATATGGGCGTTACTTAAAATCCGTACAATAATCAGATTTAATTTCCTAGTTAATTCGTTATTTTATATTTTAAAGAAGGGAACCCTGTTTTGGTGATCTTGTGAATTCATAATATATGACATACCATGTACTGAAATATAGTCTATTATTTGTAAAGCTGGAAGTAAAACATTTTTGTAATATTTGGTTTAATTGTAATTTCCTGATCTATTGTTACTAGACGAGGAAGTAAATATTTATAAACATTTTTGAAAATGATTGTATTATTAATTTTGTACTCCTAAAAAGAAGAAAAACAAAATATTTTAGTATATAAGACGAAATGGAATGAATTGTAAAGGAAAGAGTACCTGAGGAGCACCGTGGGTAATCTCTTTTCGTGTTGACGTGTTTGACAATAAGTCTTTTCTTTTGTGCATTGATTTATTGTATTTTAAGTGTATCTTTGTTTTATACGTTTCTTTTTTTTAATTATATCTTTAATATTTACGTTTGTGTTATTATTGAATTTTTATTACTATAAGTTAAGGCACAAGAAGTATATTTTTATAATACAGCTGGGTCTCTAAACTACACGTCTTTGGTAGTAATCTAAAGTGTAATTTGTGCTGGTAATAGTCAAGTACCCTTAGTCTTATTACTCTTCTGGGTTACCACCGACAGTCGATGGGCATACCCTTTAGTAGTGTTATAGGGGCAAAAGTTTATAGTTGAGTCAGTTAGGACTTTAGTCTTTTTTTATTTGTAAAACTAATAAGCGATACGACAGTACAAAAGATAACATTTTATAATATCCTGATATTATAAGTAATAACATAATATTACAATTTGTATAATGCTAAAAGTGTTTTATTATAAAAAAATTTCCCTCGATCTCTATATTAAAGAAAAATATCTTAAAAAATTGCGTTTGTTATAAAAAAATCAATAATAATATTTTTATTTTTAAATTAATGAAATACTTCTTGAAAATTAAATAAATTACTTAATTTAGATATTAACTTCGCTGGTGAAATACTTTTTTATGTTATAAAAAACTTTATTTATGTGAGTTATCGGTCACCAGATTATATAATTATCGTTAAAAATGAGTAATTTTGTAGTTTTTACAAATGCCGGAATTTCTATATCGTTCTAAAATATATCAAACCAAAGCTTATTTAATGTATTATTTTATTATAACAACATTCCGGCAACTTGTCCTTTATAAGTAATCACCCACTTTAAGTAAAAAATCGTAGTAAGCTAATCTTAATTGTATTTAACTTTTTTAGGTAATGTCTATGAAATTTATTTTCGTACATGCCTTTTACATGGTATTTTAAGAAAAATATTTTGATTTAAGTTAAAAGTATAACGCAGCTTATAAAAATAAAATGTATGCTAATAAATTGAAAAAATGAGATTTTTATTATTAAATAGTAATTTTTATTAATATTTTTTTGTAACTGTTTTGTTCATTTAAAAATGTTATTTTTCGAGAAATAAAGTGTGGGACTCTTTTTCTTTCATTAATTATAATTAAATATTATGTGATATAGAATTGTTAATTTAACCACGACTTCATTTTTTATTAAAACATAAATAAAGATTTTCGATATAATTTTTAATGTGAAATGATAATTTAATAAAATTACTGATTTTCATACACATTTAATTAAACCAAGTATTTGTATGCGTAATTGAAGTCATTAGGAGAACTTGAATCTTATCTCACCTGATATTGTAATTCCAAGCTTTATATTTGAATGTTTTTATGTATAAGTCACGTTGTATAAATTTATACAAAAATTAATTTTGATTTTTCTAGGCCTCTAAATATTTTACCAGACCACTTATGTTTTTATGAGAAAATACTGCATATTAAATATAATAACATTATTATATTTGTTTAATCTTATAAATATCCCAATATTGATTATAAAAAAATTAGGATACTTTTAATAATAATAATTTCAGTCGCATATTATATTATTCAAATCATATCAAACAGATATTTTGAGCAAAAGACTTAAAAATAATATTCAATTATAACAAAAACAATTGTTTTCTCTAAAATATAATAATTATAATAAATTCACTAACATAGAAACATCATAAATCTAGCTATTTAAATTACATACTTCAATTTTTAATAGTTATTTTTGTAGTTATTTCCACTGGAGTAGCTAGCTGATGATGGTGGTCCATAAGTTGATCCACTAATAGGTGTTTTATAAGCACTGCTGGATCCTGAATTATAATTACCAGAAGAAGAGCTGGAGTATTCGGTTGAATCTGAAGAAGATGGCGTGTATGATAAAGATGGTGAAGAGTAAGACGAAGATGATGGAGATGAATAAGAATAAGAAGAAGAACCTAATGATGAGGAAGAGTATGATGGAGAACTCAAAGAAGAAGAATAAGATCCTGAGGATAATGTTTCAGAAGCGATTGCTGGAGAGTTGTAGGATTCTGAAGAGATAGCTGGGGCGGAATAAGATTCTGATCCATATGTTTGTGCAGTGATACCTGGTGCAGAGACTGCATAAGCTGAGAGAGCTGGTCCGGAAGCGGCATATGTTGAAAGGGCTGGCGCGGAAGCAGCGTATGCTGGAAGAGCTTGGGCTGATCCAGCGTAAATTGGTGCAGATGTTCCGTATGTTGGTGATGCATAAGAAGGTGAAGCTACGGCAATTGGAGTGGGCACTGAATAAGGTACAGCTTGTCTGATTTCAATTGGGTATGGTTGTGGTATTGGGTATGGTACAGCACGATTTACGTTATATGGTACTGGATGTGGCACACTAACTGGGACACTGCGGAGTACTTCTACTGGATAAGGTCGGTTTACTGTAACGGGTACTGGATGGGGTACGCTTACTGGAACTGCTCTGGGTACAGACACTGGAATTGGTTGAGGTACAGAGACAGGTACGTGACGAGTAACTGGTACAGCGTAAGGTTGGGGTACTGAAACGGGTACTACAGTGTTAGATGTACTTATTCTAGTTGGCACAGCTGAAGAGTAACCGACTGAAGAGCCAGCATAACTAGCTACTGGGGCAGCATAACCGTATCCAGCTGAAGATCCTAACCCATAGCCGAGTGATGAACCAATTCCATATCCTAATGAGGAACTTCCCAAACCATATCCTAGAGAAGAGCCATATCCGAGAGAAGAGCCATATCCGAGAGAAGAGCCATATCCGAGAGAAGAGCCATACCCAAGGGAAGAACTGTATCCAGAGGAAAGTCCTAATGTACTTGAAGGAAGTCCAGAACCATATCCGAGAGAAGAGCCATGCCCAAGGGAAGAACTATATCCAGAGGAAAGACCCAATGAACTTGAAGGAAGTCCAGCACCATATCCTGATAGACTAGAAGATGATCCTAATCCAGAGTAAGGCGCACTCCTTTTGTTACCAGGTTTATTTTCAGTTTTGACATCATCGGCAGCAAGACAATAGGCAATTAAAGCCAAACCAACTAAACTAACCTAAATAAAAACATTGAGCTATTTTATAAAACATCAACATTTATATTTAAGAAAATATGAATTAAAATAAGAAAAGTATAAAATAATTAGTAATTAATAGAATTTTAACAATCTTTAGTTATTTTTACAATTTATTTGATCTTTTTTCTGTAATATAAAGTTAAATATTACCTTGAAGAAATTCATACTTGATGTGTTCGATTTGGTTGTAAAAGACAAGACTGAATGCCAAACAGCAGCTACTCCGACTTTTTATAATTCTATCTGGATTCCGGTATTGTTTCTTTTTTTACTTAATACTCCCTCCTGATTTTCTTATTCGTCAATAATCAACCATATGACACTTTCTCTGATATAAAAATACGCGTTTTCTGCTATTACATCACGTCAGGGTGGTTAGTCTTAAACAAGACCAGTTTTTGCGATTAGTTATTTTTCTTCGAAGATGTCACCCGACGTTATTAAAAATTGTGTAACAACTAACGGTATCCGTTTATATACCTACATTGGTAAATCATGTTATAATATTCCGGAAATTATTACGATTACTTTTATGAGCTTATGGGAAATAAATATTTGCTCATACTAATACTAAAGATATATTTTATTTGTTCAGTGCAACTGATAGGGAGTGATATAAATGTATAAGTTAAATATATAAAACAAATTTATTTTATTACTTTAATGTTGAATAAATTTATTTTAAATTTAATATTTTTGTACGAGTATACTTTTATGTACTCAATGAATTATTTTAATTATTTAATTAAATAATAATATGGTTATACATTTTTGTAGTTTATTAATTAGAAAAATAAAAATCATGATTTACAATTTGATTTTAAAAATGGTAGGGATTTGATTGCTGATTCAAAATCTGATTTAAAATTTTTCAAAACAACTAGTTTTTGAAGTAATTATAGTTGAGTAAATAAATAAAAACTAAATTAACTATATTTTATTTTAGATTAGGCTTCCACATTTTGTTTGGAAAATATAAAATAGAATCCATAATTTTAACCCTATCAAAAATTATTCATAGAAAACTTAATATGAGTAGTGAAATTTGATATTAATTTTGTGTACACACTGACTTAAAATATAATTTTTTTGGACTAACGCAAAACACCTTTGTCTAGAATATTTTTAAAATAGTAATAATTTTTAAGGACAATACTCTTTTATAAATGAATGCATATACTTGGGAAGACTTATGTACCTTGATTACACCTTGGTGTAATTAAATCCTAGTATATATGCACCTAAACTTATTTTACTAAAAAAGTTTTATTTAACAACCTTACAAATCAAAAATTTAATTTTAATTAATAATTTATGTAAAAAAAAAAAAAAAGGAAAATCGATTATTTATTGAGTGTTTTACATTTATCTGAAAATTAATTACAAATGATTATGAACATCAATTGTAAACAAAAACTATTTCTTTATATGCACTTTTTAAGCTAATTAAAAGTCATAGATTATAAATATTCCATATTAAATTTAACATGGTGATTGATCATTATTATTTGTAATTTCGAATAATTTTAACTTAAACTTTAATCAGTACGTAAGTTGTCCAAAATGTTATTTTAAATAAAAATAATTCGACACTTTTCACAAAAATAATTATCGATAATAAATAGTTTGGAGAGAGAAAAAAATATACTTTGAAATATATCTTCTTTTCTGTAACTAAATCTTAAGTACATTGCTGATCAAATAATTTTGTATGACATAGCTTTTATCGCTACTATTTCAACAAAACAAAAAAATGATTTTTTTTTTTGAAAAAAATTAAAGGAAAATCTTTTAATTTTCTTTAAATTATTTATTGTCTTCACCAAAAGACTTTTAAGATTGTATAAACTAATTTTAAACAACTTATTCATAATTATGATGAAAATAATAAAAATAATAGTTTTTGGAACTTAAAATTTGAGTTCCACGTATTTCTTACTTTAAATATATATGTATTTTCTTCCCAATGTTCAAACTATAAAAAACATAAAAATCCTATGTAACATTTCTTATATGTGTGTTAAACTATCATCACTGTAAGTTAAATATTCACAAAGTTATTGTGAAAAATTAATTTTTTTTCTTTTAACGATTTTAACTAGATTCCATAGTCCTTGCGTCACGTTTCTATTAACTTTTTCATAATAGCACAGACATAAAGCAGTCAAAATACTTGAAGAGTGCTATTACACCACCTCTTCAACTAAAACTGCATCAGGAACTACTTCTGAAGCTGTTGTGCGCTAATGTATTTCATTAATTTTGATGAGATTTTTTTAGGTATTCAATTTTGAATTGAATTAGTTATAAAAAAGCTCGTTGTAATATATTAAACTATATTTAAATACCTAGCTAAAAATAAAGCATTTTTCAAACAATTCACTTAATATTATCTTATATTATTTCCCTACAAAATGATAGATTTCTTAAAAATAAACCACAATACAATAATTACCTTAAAAATGATTAAATTTCATTAAATAAATCTTTATGGATTTTAACATAACTTTAATATGATAATGTAATACAAATAATAGAGCTAGAATCAATATATAGAATGTACAGTAAGTAATGAAATAGTTTCTATTGTTCTCATTGTAACGACAGACCTATTTTCTTACTTACTGAACATTCTGTATATTGTTATTACTAAGTGAAATAACATGAATATCTGTGTAATAATACCCTTATACTCGTAGTAGCAATTTTAGTAATGTCAATAAGAGAATGATTTAGACTATAAAAACTCTTCTCGTATATATATCACTGCCAACATGTATGGTTTACATATCTAATTGACAAAATGTTGATTAATTTTATATCTAAAACTTAATAAATCACAATGATTGGTTTTTTGAGATCTTTTATTACATGTACAGTGTTTTGTACTGTTATAAACTAATTCCCATCAAAATATTAAAATAAAATTTTTATTTTTGACGAATATTTTTAACACGTTTATTATTAAAACAATATATTTATTTTAGCAAAGTAATATTATCATTTTTGGAAAAAAGCCACAGATAAATTATTTTTTGTTATACTAAGGAAAAGATAAGTGTATTTGTATATCAAAGCTGATGTCAATTTTAGCAATTTTTAGTAAAAATAAATTTAAATCCAATTGCGTCTAATGTAAATCGACATTTTTAAAATTTTAAAACATTCTTTAACGATAAGATAGATATACCATTTTTTTTTAGGTAGATGCTACCAAAACATTATATATCAGCTATCATTACAAAAAAAAAGTATTATTTAGATAACAATTTTATAAAATATTATATATTTATGCTATAATCTATTAATTTATACTTTGGTGACGCATCAGCTTTTGGTTTTTAATCATATACGTGAAGATTTTCTGAATTAAAAAATATTATAAAAATTTCAATAAATAACCTATCCCACGCACAAACAGCATGATAATGTGTACATAGTGTTTATTGTTTAATTTTAATAATATAGTACGTATACATATACTTTTAATATGATAACATTTTGTCAATCATGTTAAAAATTCTTAAAATATATTGGGAATACATATCCAAATAATTAAATCAAAATATATTAAGAATATGCATTTAAATATTTTTAGATAAAAGTATTTAAAGATAAATACTTTTTTCTTATATTTCAAAATACTTTTTTTGATTCCTTAATTTATTTATATTTTTAGAATTAATTGGTGAAAATCAGGAACATATTACCCTTAATATTAAAACAATTACTTAAATTATATTCTTTTTAAAAGAATATTTGTTTTCATGGACTTTAAAATGTATTTAAATAATAAAAATAATTTCTAAAATAATATTTCAAATTAATAATTGTCACTAGAACACAAGTATATAATAGATTTTTATAAATAAGTTTTATCTGTTATATCTTAACGCAAATGTCCGTACAAGAAAGACATAGAAGCAAATTTCTTATCCAAAATTAGTAATTTTAATTGCAATCTATTAAATTAAATTAATTTACTAAAAGTTAGTCACGTTATAAAAATAGTAAAATGGTGTTCTTGAATTTTTTTCTAGGATCAAAGTATTTCTCGATTATAAAAATGTTAAGTTCAAACTAAAAATACTAATGAGTGTTAAAATTAGTTAAAAATCTTGTTTACATTTCTTATAAATAACTATAATACTTCAAATATGAAATATACAAAAATAAAGTAATCACAAATGAAAGGAATATAATATTTCAAGTACTGTTACTACTAAAAAGTATTTATCAAATTTTCAAAGTACTAAATAAAATTTCAATACTTTAACAAGAATGGTATTTATATTAAGTACCATTTAAATTATAACTAATTAGTGTATTTAGAAGAATGAATAGTAAATGGTATAAATTAAGTAATCATAAAATAAAATAAGTACATAGACTTGAAATTGGTTAAAAAGAAAACAAAAAATCTCAGTAAGCCACTTTTATTAGAGACAGTAAAATATTATACATATCTAATTTTATCAAATATTTATGATAATATAATATATTGTTATTATTTTAAAAACTAATATCAACTTTCCTAATTTTTTAAGAAAGAAAATCAAATAGGTCAGTATGTGTTTAGCGTTGATAATGGTAACAGTTTCCGAAATACGTATCCGCGACTTTTCATTAATTTTTTTGTGGCTTTTGAGTTTAATATTTTTAATATTTTTTAGTTTTTTTAAATTAATAATATTTTTAATATAGTTTTAATTTTACTTAATTAACTAGCCACAAGTGATCAATTTTTATTATATAAAAATCAAATTAAAAAGTGAAAAAAATAAAAAAAGTGAATTTTAGAGTTTCTGAGTGAGGAGCAAGTGGCCTTTGGTTCTAATTAAAATCTTTAGGTACACAAATAAACGAAAAAAGTCGCATTTTATATTACTCTTCGTAACTATAACATTTTATTAGTTATTACATAAAAATCCTAAACAATGTTATATTTAATTAAATTCATTATTTCTCAGCATATGTTTTATTGACCTAACAAGATTTCCAACTAATAGGCGTAGAAAATTATGTAAGAAACGAAATTTAGATATTTGTACCCAAGATACCAATTGACATATAACTGTTTTATTTATCGAATATTATCAAATTTAAAGATATTTTCAACCGGTTTTATCATATTAAATGAATACTCGTGGCATTTATTGTACGCATTTAACACAAGAAACTCAATGTGAAAGCTCAATATTTTTATTAATCTACTAATATGTACAATTTCTAGAAAGTAATTTACTTATTTTACGAAAACGCTATTATCTCAGTATCACTATTATCTCAATATCACTATTATCATTAGAAAACAATATTTATTAATTATCAAATACATAAAATGTACAATTTCAGAAAAAGTTTTTCAATTTTATTAAAACAACTAGAGTAGTGATACATGGACATTATTTTTATATTTTATTAATAACACATAAACATCTTTATTAAAAGTGATATTTTCAAGTCCCATATATAATTTCATGATCCTGATTAAATTGTCTCTACAGATATGCAATATTATTAATGTACTCAATTATTAAGATGAGTAGGTAACCTGTTTATGAATCAGCGAGAGCGGGAGAAACCATAAAAGCTACAACAGTCAAATTATTATAGTTTTACGGAACAAGTGACATTATGTATTATTATACACCGGACCTGACCATTTGAAACATCTGTCCGGATGTTTATGAAATTGTTTATATAACAAAAAAAAAAAGATTAGAGTCACCACGCATTAGATTATATGGTTTTAATAGAAAAATATGCGAATTAGTTTTTAAATATTATTGTGTAATAATCCAACCATTTTTTTTATTATATATAGAAAAATAGTTAAGACACATCCATTATTTTTATGTTGATTCCCTTCTTATGAACTAAATTTATTAATTTTTTTGACAACTAAATTAGTTTTTTGTTATCGTATTAATGTCGCGAACGTAATTTTATTAGTAGGCCACATTTAAAAGAAACATAATACTTAAACATAAAAAGTTGAACAACTAACCTAAATTAATTTTATTTACATTTTCAATGAAGTATATATGGAGTGAAAACAAATTAAATCACTTTTAATGATTTTATGTATGTTCCGAATAATTGAAATTTACATTACTTTTGAAAATTAGAACAAATGTGATGCTACCAATTATCCTAATGAACTGTTTTATAAATTCAATTAAAAAATAAAAGTATTAGTGGATTTAAGTTAAACTATTAGGGAAAATTCGAAAACTATTCAGATATAATATTCTTGTAAAATACATTTGACTTGAAATCCTTTTAATTAGAATTGTGAAATAAATAAATAATTAGTGTTTTTCAATTTTCTATTTTTATATCATTCTTATTACAATATTTTTGCTCTAATATTTCAAACAATACCAAGATGTATATTAATGTCGGTTTCATTATTCTACAATTGTTGTGTAACTTACAGTATGGAAAAAAATGATTTTTATAAAAATATCACATGTGATGTACATATCAACATACTCAGATCAAAAAGAGTTAAAATTCTATAAATTTTTTTTTTTTGTCAATTATTAATTTATATTTAATTATTTGGAGAGGCTTACATTAATTTAATAGATTTATTTTTGTACTTGTGTTTTATTGAATTCGATTTAATTTTAGGATTAAAATTTCATTACTTAAACTAACATAAGCACAATTTTAACATGTTATTTGGGACATCCAACTTAATTAATACACTTTACAAAAATTTTTCTATAGACATATACATGTGTATTTGAGGGAGGTTGCTGGTCTAAGTCATTTTTAGACCAGATGGCGTCTATATAAACTAGACATTTAGTTAGTTTGATAATAAAGGGATTACATTTTATATTTTGTTAATTATTTGATAGGCAATTTTTATCTAAAATTGAAAATATTTTAGTAACCTTCATTAATGGAGGTTACGCTTATAAATTCATAACAATTATCAACACATTTAAACACAGTTGTGTCATTATGCTGACGTTATAGTTTTACATTAGTCAATTATATTGTTTTGACTGTTCTGT
This sequence comes from Daktulosphaira vitifoliae, assembly GCF_025091365.1. Lineage (NCBI taxonomy): Eukaryota > Metazoa > Arthropoda > Insecta > Hemiptera > Phylloxeridae > Daktulosphaira > Daktulosphaira vitifoliae. Next base: position 1,284,981 of record NW_026099575.1, read on the forward strand.
GCCCTAATAATATTTAAATTAAAAGTGAATTACATCGATGCTCATAGGATAGTTTGAATTACTGGTTAGTGTTTGATTTCGATCGATTCGTGCTTGGCGTGCGGTACTGAGTAAAACGTGTTTATCGTTTTCAGTTTTTGTAGAACTATAATACGTGTTTATTGATATTTAGTCAATGTCACGTAAACGAAAACGAAAATATTTGACGTTGGCTGAAAAAGTTTATATGATTAATTTGGTAGAAAGTAATCCAAAGAAAAAATATGGAATTGCAAACCAATTTGGCATCACGAAAAGCGCTTTGTCTACATTACTGAAATCTAAAAACTTGATATTCAACAACTATGAAATTTTTGGTGCTACTAAAGTTACAAAATTCCCGAATTGTTCAAATCTCTGCGAGAAATTAACGGCAAACTCAACTCAAACTTTAATAAAAAGAAATCGTAAGATTATACCAATATGCAATACAAAGAGGAAAGGTGACTTATTAAAACGGTATGTACAAAAAAAATTAACATATAATGAACATCAAGGTAAACAATTATTTAATCAATTGATAAAAAAAAATGCTAACGAAGAGTTAAGGTCTATTTTAGAACACAATAGTCATGATGATATTTTTATTGCTACACAATTTAACATTTCTTACAAACAACATATCGGTAGTCTTCCTCAAGTGCATTGTAGTGAAAGCGATAACCTGATCGTATTAATATGTGTGAACTTAACAGGCAATGAAAAATTGGAACCGCTTGTAGTGTGTAAAAAACCGGAAACATCTCATGAATGTCCACCTGCTGTTAATATGGATAATGTAATGCCTTTGATGTTTAATCGTTGGCTCGAAGATTTAGATGAGAAAATGTATATAAAAAAACGGCGGATTATCTTGTTAACTGATTCAACTTTGGAGTTATTGAAATCACATGCCATATTAAAAGCAGTCAATATTAGATTCATATCGTTATCATTAGCCGGATGTTTAGAAGATCTTTTCAAAACTGCGTACAAAACTCAGATTTTGGAAAACAATCAGCCATTAGATTTATACCAAACCATAAAATTTGTTGACATGTCATTGAAGTCAATCTCAACGGAAGATATTAAGAGTTGCTTTCGTTTCAATGATAATAATAATCATAAAAAAATTATAGATGATGATTCATTATTAATGTTTACGTATGGTAATTCTCTTTTGCCTACAAAAAAACTAACTAAAATAATTAATAAAAATAATTCAACAAACGATGAGTGTAGAACTAATGAAAAAATAACTGATGGTGAAGTCTTTCAAGCCTTGGAAACTATAAAAGGATTTTTAAAATTTAGTCAAGGTTAGTTAAACATTTAATAAAAAGACATTCATATTAGATTAAATTTGAATAAAACACAAAAATGTATACTCAAGTGTTATTTTTAGGTGTAACACCAAACTATGTTGACATCATCTCAACCTTAGAGAACATTATAGATGATAACGTAAAAAGTAAAAAGTGCAAAAAAAATTACCAAACAGAAATAACAGATTTTTACAATATAAATAGTTTTCCATAAAAGATCCATTTGTACTTGAATAATAAAAAATATGATATAATCATAATAACTGGAAAAAATTCCAGTTATTCCATATAATTATATGTTTATAATTCAATAAATGGCCTAAGAGCAGAATAAATTTGTATTATGTAATTTATTTATATTATGTACATTTTAATAAAGGAATTTTAATATTTACCTTTTGGTAATAATACATTTCAATTAATTTGTTTTTACAGATTATAAATATTAATTCAAATATTAATTAATATTAATTCCTATCAAAACGAAATGATTCATTATTGTGAAAACTATTTTATCATGTTATATTTTATCTTATTTATCTTATTCACGTTGTTAAAAAATTTAATAGCACAAGTACCTTTTCAAATAATATAATTATAATTAAAAAAATATTTTTAATTTACCAGTGTATTAAAAATATATTTCTTATTTTCTTACTAGAAATATTATTATTATCATTATCAGATTTCATTTAAAAATATTTTATTTTTATTTAAAAACCTACTCTTGAAATATTTCTTCAATTGTTGAATACCATATAAAGTAAAGTCGACCCTTATGAATACATTATCTTCATTTTATTTTTTAAGTTTTATAAGCTGTTTGATTCGTTTATATTTATTCTATCATCATTAGTAAAAATAAAAACTGTTGCACAATATGGTCATAGGAGGATAGTTGGGACAAGTATAGATGCTATCTGACAGTGAAAATCACTATCATAAGAAAGACTTCAATGCAAATTTGTAAATAGTGTTTAACTCTAAGAAATTGGTGCATAATTACAAAACCAACATCAACTCTTATTTCCTTAATAATATCCTGATTAGTAGTTTTTAGATTTTAAGATATAATTTATGATTAAATATTTATTATAGCAAATAAATACAGTATAAAATTAATATTTAATAATTTAATATTATAATTTTTACGAAGAAATAATAAAAAATGATAAAGTTGTTTATTTTGTTATTTCTATAACAAACATGTATAAAAACATTAAAGGGCTAGCTACAATGCTTTATAATTTTTTTTTTTTCATTTATAAATAATTACACTGTACTATAAGAAACTTTTACCAGAATCAAAAATATACTTTTCTAAATCAAATTTTTGTGCTGTTTTCAAATCTGTAATTAGAATTTTTCTATCATTTCTAATTTTTGATTTTAATACTAATTAGTAAAAAATGAATAATTACATATAAAACAATTAGATACAAATTCATTTGACGTATCATTGAGAAATATTCAAGTTTAAGTGAAAGCTGTGAAAAATAAATAATAACCACAAAAAACACATAGTAAAATAGTTTTAATATGAATAACAAATTTATTCTCACGAGGGGAGACTACAGTAATGTAATCTTTGATACTCATTGAAGTTATTTAATCTAAATGAGATAAAAATTAAATTTGTTTAACTTTTTTTTCAAACTCAAAAAGAATTTATAAAAAAAATGCAAAAAACTCATAGCTACAAGCTGGTTTAAAAACTGGTGGTGCAATTTGTTCTGGGAAAAGATATACATTAAAAAAATTTTACTACACCTTTATAATGAAATAAACCAAAACATATAATAAAATAAATTATGAATAAAATATAAAAGGAAAAGGTGTAAAGAGTGAAATATAATCAAATATTACGAATAAAAAGGGGGTTTTAAAAAGATGAACATATAAAGGTAATGGTCAAATAAATAAATAAACATAAATGATAAAATAGAAAATTTCGGGGGTTGAATAATATTGAATAAATTATGTTAAATATCCCAACAAATATTTTCTTAGAGGCATATTACGTAATAGATTGTTTGTAGTTTGAAAGTATGAAAAAATTTGCACTTACATTATATATTGTATTCATGTCATGTAACTATAAAATATCGTTAATTTGGTGTACACGGCGCGTTGTATAGTCAAAATAATTATTTAAGAAAACGATTTATTTATGAGTAATGCGATTTCATTACAAAAATCTAAGATCGATTTTTATATTTAAAATATTTTAAACACTCTATATTTTTATTGTGAATATAATTTTAATCATTTACCCTTATTTTTTTTTTTTTTTGAATAAGTATTTTTTTATTAAAAGATCGATACCAATATTTTTTAAAAACTCCTCTGGCCTGGCCAAAATAAGATTCAAAAATACTTAAATCTATGTAGAAATGTTATCAACGCGTTTTTTTTAGTGGCTTAATGTGTACCGACGCTGATGCCTGGAAAGGATGCGCATAATAATCACCAAACATAAAAATTAAACACTAAAAATATCTCCCTAAGTTTCTTTGTGTTGTCTGCCGACCGAAGTTCATTGGAACAAAGACATTAGCAACGGGACTAGCTACTCAATAAGAAAGGCTCACGATGAATATTTAAAGTTGGGTTGAATTTATTATAAAAATAAACAATTTAAGGGTTTCAACTATGTTATTTCAAATGGGTTATTACACATATTTTGTATTTAATGAAATGTTTTATTTTAATAATAAATCACAATTGAATCTCAAAAATTTTTAACTTTCAAATTTTATATCTTATAAACGAATAAAGTTATAATAAAAATTCAAATGCTATTAACTATTTAATTAAAAACTCAAATATTTTGTTGAATTCAAAATATGTGTTTCCATTTAAAAAAACAAAGTTGACACCCTTACCAGCCATAAGGGATGAACTTAAGAAGTATTACATAGTTAATAATTCAAGAATAATGTGTAACTAAAGATAATAATAAAAAAAAAAATTTTAATTATTATTATTCTGTAAGTAATTGAGTACTATTCGATAGTTTAAAATATTCGAAAATGCCCATCACTAATTAAAATCACTATCATATAAACGCTCCGATGCAAATCTGTAGTGTTTAATTTAAAAAAATTCGTAGATTATTTCAAAAGCAACAATAACTCTTATTTGCTTAATTTTATCCCTATTAGTTATTTAATTTATAATTATAATATATGAATAAATAATAATTATAGTAATTAAATTTAGTACGAAATTATATTCAATAATTTAATATTGTAATTTTTACGGAGATACTATAAAAATAATAAAGTAGTTGTATATTTCTTTACTTTTAAAGCGTATAAAAGTTTAAAGGGCTTGATGCAATACTTTTCAATAAAAAACGTTTGTTACTTATAACAAAGTTATAGATTTTATACACTGGACAACAAAGAACTTTCATCAAAAACAAATACTTACTTTTCTAAATCGACTTCAAATTTTTTTAGATTTAAATTATTATTTAAATGAATTTTTAATTTTGAATATATTAGCTACAAGTGATCAACCTTATTATATAGTTTAGTTTTATTTCACAAAACAATTGGCATACTTAATTACTGTGGTAATATGGAATAAATGTTAAATAATATGTTACGTCTATTCAATTAATAAAATAACCAAATTTCAGACTTTTTGATACTTTTTTCATATAATTTATTTCTTTTATAGTCTGTCATGTTTGAGTGGAATTTTCTAGGGTTTTAGTTATCTAGCAATAAATATCTTCAAAAAATTAAGAATTTAATTTATGAAACAATATATGACTATAAAACAACACAGAATCGAATGAATAGTTTAACTTTAATAATTAGTTATTCAACATGGCAGGTTACCATGTTATATGATATTCCATATAAGAAGTACATTTTCTACAGTAAAAAAATATGATGGTTATAAATTAATTCATATCAACAATTATAATATAATTGTTGAATATTATTCAAAAAGAATTAAAATTTTTAATATAAGTAAGAAACTGACAAAAATAATAATACACACCAAAAGAAAGTAGCCGTCCATATTTGAACTTTTTTGTTCAACCCCGGGAAGTTGTCCAAGAGAAATGTTCTCCCCATTTAAATAACATGAAGAAATGTTATTTTTGTATAAAATCGCTCATTTTCCATAATAGATAAATAATTTAAAATTATTTTTACATATTCTAAAAGTTAACATTTTTTGCAACAAAATACTTGCCAAAAACTTTTTTTTTAATATTTAATAAATGTTTAACTATTAATTAGGTTTGTTAAAATTTTCACCATCAGGACATGCTCAAAAAAATATTTGAAAAATTGAAATGGATGGGAAATTAAATGTTTTTGGCATGTTTCTTGTTACAGTAAATATCAGAACGTGTAAAAATAACTAAAAAAATATAAAAATTTATTATAGTAGGAAAAAGTTTCTGCTCATATAAAAATAAATAAATTGAATTTTTTGAATAAATAAATTTTCTCTTTGTTTTGAATTTTGCTGATTTACGTGAATAAAAAAGTTCACAAATTATTAAAAAGTGTCGTTCACTAATGGTTTTGATAAATTTTAAAGAGGTGTAACAGCCCCTCCACACTCCCTTTAAAAATTACTTACACTATACAAATTTATAGATTATAATATTTAAATAGATAAACAAAAATCAGTATAAAACTACAATTACAAGCAGATAAAAATCAATTTTATTACTTTGATATATTATAAAGATTATCATAAGGCGTATTTACAACTGATGGTCAATGGTGAAAAGCGTAACTACTACTGTAGCCGAATCCGTGATCGTGGCCGAAATCAAAACTACTATGTCCGTAACTGTGGTCGTGATGATCCTTCACGTAAACAGGAACATGTTTTTGAATGTACACTGGATAAGGCACTGGATGGGCGACGGGAACTTTGACGTGCACTTTAACTGGATATGGAACGGGCACGTGCTTTTCGACGTGTACTGGATATGGTACGGCCTTCTCGACAGCTACTGGATAGGGTACGTGTTTTTCAACCGGTACAACGATTGGTCTGTCCACCAATACTGGCACTTCTTTAGTTATATGAACAGATTTAACGTGTCCGTAACTATGATCTGATCCCAATAATCCGTAGCTTGAGAGACCATCCCAGTCACTATCACCGCCATATCCTAAACCCCATAAACCGCGTTTGCTTTGTTTTTTTTCAACTGGTTTTTCATTAGCTTTGTCAGCTTCAGCATTAATTAATACTAAACTGGCTAATACAAGCATTAGTGTTGAATTCTGTAAATAATCATAGCAATTATTTCCGTACAATGTAATTATAAAAATAGATACTTTAATATTTTGGATTTTGTATTTAATTTTAGGTAATTAAGATTAGGTACTTTTTAGTATGTTTTATTAATTTTTGTATCAATATTTTTTAATTTTTTATTGATACATAGAGGTAACGCATGAAAACCATTATTAAAAAATCATAACCATTGTATTTTTACTACGACTTATAATATATATTATACTAAGGCTCTTATCATTAAGAGCCTTAGTCAAGTTATGATCTATTTCTTTTTTCGATAAAAGAAGTAAAAAGGCATAAATATACCATATTTTAAAAAACATTGTCAGCAAAAATCACTTACACCGGTTTACACAAATTTAAAACCTGGTTTATCAATACTGTATTCTAATTACTAATGACAGGAAAGTTTAGTACAAAAAGAAAAAGTTTTGTTTTACTACACAACATGACACTTTATTTAATATATAATATAATCTAATGTGATGCATTAAGGGGGTAGTTCGAAGGAGAAATAGCCCTCCTTAAAATTCTTAGGTGCGAATCCGAATATTAAAGAATAAATTCACAAACATAAACAAATTTTCAACCATACGATCGATCAACAAAAAATGTTTACTTCAATATTAATAGTTATGACTTATATGTTATTTTATAGTCTTACATTTGCGAGCGTTTTAACATTTTAAAATGTTCATGGAGTGCTAAAAAAATTCTTCTTATCTTCGCAAATCATTTTCCTAGAACAACGTTGCCAATGTCTTTTATAAAAAAATATTTGAAAATCGGACATGTTAAGCAATTTTTTCAATGTTTTATATAATAAAATATCATCTAGATGTATTAAATCAATGAGAATTGATAATTGATTAACAATTTTTTATTTACAACATAATATATTCATATATTACATTCAGCCATGTGTAAAATAATGAAAAAGGGTCGACAGTTAAAGTCATCTAGAGTTTTAAATAATATTTCACCATAATTACTTAATGGCACATAAAAAAAAATGTGTAGCAATCTAATACTGAAAATAACATTTATTTTCATACCTTAATAATAATCAATCAATTAATTTTTAATAAAATATGATGTTTTGTTAAATAATATATATTTTTTTCAAATTCTAGTGAATATGATTAATGATAATCACATTTTCTTGTTCAGAGTATCAGTAACATTAAATACTGTTAAACATATTATAAATTAAAAAAAAACTAATGCTATTTTCTTCAACAGAATGAATTAACGTCTTGGCTATAAACTATTTAAGACATGTTTCAGTACTTACCCACAATTCCATGGTTCTGTCTTTATTTATGAACTTTGCGAATTTGTATTTATAGCTAAGTATTAATTGCTGCGTAAATATTCAAAGTTGTTACTATAGACCTAGAAGGCTTATGATCTACAAGTACCATATGAATTTATATATATAGTAGTATAGGCCTCGTATTACTGAATAGAGGGAGGAGACAGATAATGATTTTATCCACTTTGCGTGTGTACTAGGTGCATTTTGATTACTATTCAAGGGATATTTCTCAACACCCGTTCACTGAGCCTAGTTGACCTTTAACCGCAGTTCTTTGGTCATCCAGCGCGTGGTAGCTATTGTCTTCTTCACGGTCCGTTCTCGTCAAATTTCATCACCAAGAAATAGTTAAAACTATCATTATAGATGATAATTTGAACACTTGGTCGAGATCAACCTTCAAATTTGATTATGCTGATTAAATATATCTATAATATAAAAATTTCAGTTGCATAATAGATTTTACAAATTAAAAAAAAAACATTCATTTCATATATTACTTAAAAATATGTTAAAATTTATTAATTAATGAAACATATGTAAGCTTTAAGTAAAATATACACTTTATAATTTATTATTTTACAATAAAACTGCAAACAATATAAATATAAAAAGGATTTTGATGATTAAAAAATTGATATTATGTTAATATTAACTTCATTCGTTCCAAAACTCCGCAAGATAAAAAATATAGAGTATTAAAGACTAATTTTAAGTTAGTGCACATTTGAATTTTTTTAATTTATCTCCTAAATTAACGTAATTTGTTTTAAAGCCAAATTAAGATAAAAAACTTTTATTCTATAAATCTTTTCATTCTTTATGTACACCTTAAACAATTTTTAAATTACACTCTATTAAAAATAAACATTATGTTCATGCATGTGAATTTAATGAACTGATTTCACATGGCTAAGAGATGAGATATTTTTTCTTTGTAATTGCAATATTATACTAATAAATAGCAATACTAATGATAACTAAATCCACTTTTTTTAATCCTAAAATCAATAAAATTGAATAAATTATTAAAATTTCTTTTGTGATAGTAACGATTAATGACGAGTATTTCAATTAGTCATTGTATGTTATGAAATTTAATGATTTTGTATAGTTTTCCACAAAACCATTTTTTTTTATTTATAAGTTGTATGGTCATAGACGTGTACAGACTGGGGTAGTAAAAACACAAGGCACAATTAATCGAGCCTAAATATCTAAATACCCATCTACCTTACTAGTAGAGGCATTGTTTGAAATTGTTGCTTTATTTTACATTTAAATTTTTACTCAACTAAACGAAGTTATGTATTGAATTATATCAATCAATATTTTGTTAACACATAATAACATTTGTTTAAATATTATTTAACTTTTATTTATTTTGGTGGGATATTATGGCATGATAAATTATTAGGTCAATGAAAATCGTGCTAAATTCAATTTTTTTAAGTCCAGCCACTTTTTAGCCCAATATTGTTTATTGAGACATGGTTTGGCTCAGTAGATCATTTAGTTGCTGCCCACCCAACGCTAACAACAAATAGCGTAAAATCATATACGCTATTTGTTGTTAATTCCCGGATGGGTGACCATAAAAGCACCAAAAGTTGTCATTGCTTCTACTGTGTAGCTCCTGTTCGTATGCTCATGGAGTGGATATAATTCTCCCATGTGTTGGCGATTCAGAGATAAAAAAAAACTCATACAAGTATGTACATAAAACTGTTTAAAGTAGATTATTGAAGATTTCGCATAAATTCTACAATAACTTCAATGATATTTTTGTCATAATATATTGATTAGAGATTTACTACGTGATTACGTGTTTCAACACCATAGAAGCAAACCCAACCCCATAAATATATAGAGCAGCTTATTATTCTTAATTTCCCCTTCTTAAAATTGTTTTTGCATAGTGATACATATAGTTTTTCTGAAATTTTGGAGGGGTTAAGTCCGTCTCCCTCCAAATGTGCACATATGTATAACACCATAAATATTTTTCTTCGAACAATTTTTAATTTATTAATATTATTGGAGATTGATTTGAAATTTCATGTCGTTATTATCAACTTTTATTTTGAAATATTGTAATTCATGTGATTCAGCATCGAAATATAATAATTGTTTACTATAAAATTTGCAATGGTAACATACGCCGACTAAAATGTTAAAATTTATTTATTTTTCCTATGGAACTTTTCAATAATTAATTATTTACTTATGAAATGTATAATGGTATCTTTTACCGCATTGTGGGATTCAAATAAAATAATAACATTTAATAAATACAATGAAATTAAACGTAAACTATTATTTTTAAATTATTGGACATTTGATTGGATTTACAGGATTGTTATAAATATAAAATGAGTGTAATATAATATAATATTGTTTGTACTGTAATATAGTAACTCAACATTTGTAAATTTTGAGTTATACATTTTTTATTATGACAATGAAATGTAATGGCATATTTTGTCGTGTCTTTAAAATTGAATACTTAATTCTAAATAATATTGCTAATCAATAATAAAAAATGGTAAATTTGCTTAAAGAATTAGAATATTATTTTGAGTAAATACGGTAGTCATATTTTGAATTGATACACTTGAGTAAACACAGTGTGATGAGTTTGATAAAGATGATATAATTAAACATAAATAATTAAATATAACATTATTATTACAATAAATTAAGAAAGTCATGCATTACAAATAACCTTTGAATTTTTATAGAAAAAACTTTAAAATTAAATTAAATTCATTTGATGTATATTTTTTGTGTCAATAATTATATGAAATATTACCCTCAAAAAATTTTTTAAGCAATATTTTGAACAGAACGAGGAAAAAATTGTTTGATGGGCACAGTACCCCCTATTCCTAAATCTGGTCTGGCCATACATTTGTAAATATTTTGATTTATTTAATGCTTTAAAATAATATTAACATGATTGAACCGTTGTTTAATCTTCGGTGCGAAGCTTTGGTATTAGTTTTACCGTAATGTGTTTTTTTGTATCTGTCATTCATTTTCCAATGATACGTCAAAAAATCACACGTAGTATTTAATTGGAGGCATTACTTTCGAAAATTGGAAAAAAATTTCGTTCCTCATAAACAGGAAATTCCAAAAAAATACGATATTTTTATTTTTGACATTTTTTTAACACTTTTACTTAAAACTGTTTGAAAAATTTATGAAAGATAATAATTATTTTATATAAATATCTTAGGCATTTTTCTTTTATTAAGTATATTCTTTAAAAATCTGACTCTTTACCTGTTCTTAGAGAGGATTAAAAATAGCTAATTTTGCACAAAAAGTGAACTTTTTCAATTTAACTCACGAATATTAACCAAATCAGTACTATATCTTCAATATATTTTTTTGGATTAAAGATTAAGTAATATACTTAAATTTTAAAAAAATTGTTTTCGTAGTGAAAACGGCAACCGTATGCAAAAACGTATTTTTGTGTTTAAATTGTCAATTTTATATTTTCAACATTATACTACTACAATTTTTTGAAGAATGTGTAGATCAATACAATTTTTTGTTCCAAAGACTTATTATTATACGACATATAATGCTCTCATTGTGCCTAATAAATCGAGAGAGCACTTAATAATTATTAATAATTTTTTTCCATATTTTAGTTTGGTTTTTGAAAATTTGGAGAATTTATACTGCAGGTACTAGAAATATAATATTCGATGATTCCGCGTTATCTTTTAGATTGTAGTAACATAACGTTACAGTAACTATAATTCAATCGCAAATATAGTGATTAAACTTCATAATTAGATTTAAAACCTATTTTTGAAATCAAATAAATTTGTTTTTAACAATAAAACTCGAAGTTTTTAATTTAATTTGAGAAATTTTTTAAAATTTTAATACATTAAGTAATATATTATTCATGTGATCAAACTGTTAGATAAAGATAAAACTATAATAAAAAATGTTTTAAAAATTCGTTCACAATCAAATAAACCTCTAGAGACGAAAATTTAATTGCTTTATTTCACATTTTGTGACAGTTATACTATATTTTTGAAATTTTTTTAATTATTCAGGAGATTTCAAAAGCTGATTTCATTCGTCATACGTTGATTTTTTTTTAGAGGAAAATAATGTTTTGATAGATCTTTTAAATAAAAATATTGTGCTTCTTGATCTTCTATGCAGTAATATAAAAAATATGTTTTAAAATGATAAAATAACAATTCAAAAAAAAAAAAGCAAACCCTAAATTATCAATTATGTCCATTATACAGAATGGTTCATTTAACCGTACAATTTTCTATTTAAACTTGTCGTTAAACTTATAAAAATATTCTAATTTATTATTATGTAGAAAAATATTCAGACTTTGAACAATACAAATGTTACTAGCATATACTCAACATATAGTTTGACAAACGAAAATTAATAAGAACACAAAATCGTTGATCGACTCTGACAGCCAGAATGCATCATTGCTGCATTAATATTTACATTACACAATACAAATGTTTTCTTTCATTCTTCACATTGTTCGGTACTCAACCAAGAGATCGATGCAATTCATGGTCAATATACACGTTGAATATGTATGGCTTAAAAATGGATCGCATAGCTTTAATAATGAACATCGTACTCTATACGAAGTTCAATTACAGTCGAGTACACATCGTGGTACAGCTGTTGCGCAATGATTATGACCTGTTGGGTCATCGGCCGAAAGACACTAACTAACCGGTGGACTACTTCATTGTATCTATGAGAAATAAAACGGAAAGTGAAGGGCATAAAGATGCATTGTTATTATAATAGATGTAAAAAATGGATATACATATATTTCATTTATTTATTTAAGCTTTTAGTTTTATATGCTTGTCACACTAATCATACGAAAAATAATCGACTTTTATAATATTAATTTAAAATATTTAATTCTAAATTTCGTTTAATAATCACGGGACACTCATTACATGTCATACTTATGTACAGTACAAAATCGAGGAGATGCGTTTAATTCGTCTCTATGGTTATAAAGATGTTTTCTTCGAATACTTAAATAACAATAGTATTGTCGAATTACTTATTGATATTGGCCGTGAATCCCGAAGTCTTTGGCCCCAAATAACTATTGTGTCCTGAAGCATATCCCGAAAAACTGCCACCAGGACTTATCAGTCCTTGCATCGTGTTATACGCATTACCCATTAAGGTACTGGCCACGTTGTTTATACTCAGTTGACTTCCTCCGCTCAGATTTTTATTCGCTCCGAGTCCAGTTAACGCGTGGTTTACTCCTATATTATAGCCAGATGTTGAACCGTACGGGTAGTCACGATTGCTAAACACTGGTACTCCTATGTAGTTAGGTGAATTTCCCCATGCTGCTGTCTGTGGATCAGTCCTATCAATATACACTGGGTATAGAGATGGTTTTTCCCAGAGTACTGGTTGTGGTACCATCACTGGCTTGGTGACTACAACAGGATAAGGCTTGGACACTTCATAGGGGACCTGTTGTACTACAGGTACTTGGACAGGCACTTGCACCGCGAAAGGAACTGGTCTGTCAACCGGATATGGTTTAGGAATCGGTACGTGCACGGGATATGGCCTATCGACAGGCACTGACACTTTATAGGGAACGTGAACGGGATACGGTACGGGCTTGTCGATTGTCACTGGGTATGGTCGGTCCACGTGCACCGGATATGGCATTGGCTTTTCTACGTGGATGGGATAGGGTACCGGACGATCGACCTGGACCGGGTAAGGCAAAGGTTTTTCCACGTGTATTGGGTACGGTATCAATCGGTCAACCGTAATCGGATAAGAAAGAGGGCGATCGAAAGGTGTCGGGTACGGTTCAAGTCTATTGTAATTAACTGGATATGTCACTGGACTCTCATATGATGTTGGATAAAAAGTGGGCCGGTCAAATCTTACATCTCGTGAACCAAATGGTATCGTTGGAACACCAAATGTTCCAACGCCAGACACACTCGATGCCTCTGAATAATAATGGTCAGTACTTTGTTTAGCCGTTTTTAAATTTCTAGAATTTTCTTCATTTTTTAAATTGGTGTTATTGCACAAACAATCAGTCAAACACAAACACAAAAGCAATGTTATTATCTGTAAACAAATGTGTCAAGAATTTAGTCTTTGAGTCGTTACTGTACATAAGAAATAATATCAAGAAAAATTCGGATTGTATAATGATATTTAAGAGTCAAATCTTAACCAAAAATTAACATTAGGATAATGACGAGCATTCAATAATACTACCATCGTTATATTTCATAAATAACCATTGTAATAAATATAATATTAAACGACAATTAATACTCGCTATACCTAATCACTATCAAAAAGTTTTAAATCTGTAAAGTCATTAATTTCTAAAATATAGAATTAAATAAGCAAAACGATCAGATTGAATACAAATATTGAGGTTACTTTTAAAGTATGATAACTTCTTAAAATTTATTTACTCATATAAAAATTTATTTTCTTAGCTAAATCTTGGTTTCCCAAAATTAAATAAAAAAAATTAAAGGTTTTAAAGTAATGAGCACGTCAATTGTCGGTCTCTTCCTTGATTAGTATATTGTAAAAAAATATTATCGTAAAATATATTTTTTTAAAAATGTTTATAGATTTTTTAAGTTTAATCAACTGATAAAATCTGAAAGATTATTGGAGCAAAATATAAATTTTAATAGTACTCCATTGAAAACATCTTAATATATTATGTAAGGCTGGATTCTGGTTAAACAAAACAATTTATTATTAAAGAAAAAATATTTGCTTTATCCATTGATTTTTCACATAAAAAGTTATTTCAAAATATAGTTATGTTTATACTAACAATGAAAATTCTGTTTTTATCTGTGACAGGTAGTTACACGAAGAAAACATGACAAGGAGACACGTTTGGTTAACTTAAAATAAATTACATAAGGTTTAATTATAATAAATATATTAAATTTAATTTGACCCATTTAAATATAAAATATTTAATTAAACCAAACCTTTGAATATAATTTGTTCAAAAGTGTTTAATATCAAAAAAAATTAACTTTAAGACTTTAGGATTTTAATATTATATAGTTGTATATTTTTTAAATAACTTTAGTTACAAATTACAATCATTTTTAAGTCCGAACATAATTAAATTTGAGAAAAAATGTTTATATTTAAATTATGTTTCCTTATTTACTATCATTAAATAAGTTAAATTAATTCATAAAATAGTTTATTTTATTTTAATTTGGGCTATTTTCTTTATGTTTAAAATCCAAATATAAAAATATTTGTATATAATTGATATTAATAATAATAGTAGTAATTAATAATAACATTTAATATTTATTTTTTTTATATACGACTATAAATATAAGCATAATAATTTAATCATAGATTAATAATTATATTAAAAATATAAAAAAAAAAAATGTAAATTTTTATAAACTTTTATACATTTTAACATTAAATATTACTTAAAATAAAATACTCACTAATAATTTCATGTTTAAAATTCTTTGAAGGAAATCTTTACTGCAACTATTTCTATCTAGGAAACAAGTGTCTATTATAAATAATCACGAAATAAAACTTTTAAGAACCGTGAAAATTTCATTTTTTCGCGATTACATCACCGAGGTCCTTTTTGTCCTGCGTTAAAAGAAAGTAATGTTTTGACAAAGAGGGGAAACTAATTTATTGTCTGAACAGTCGAATATTTGTGAATGATTGAAATCAATAATACAATTGTAAGTTTCGAAAAATTGGTTTGTAGAGACTAAGTTTAACATACCCAATATTATTGAAGTACCTATATTATTTATTAATACAATAATTGTTCATAGGCAAAGAACAATTTTAAGAAAATGGTTTCATATACATATGTGTGTGTATAGAGGTTAGGTAGCTTGCTTAGCTAGTTCTTTAGGTTACGTGTGTTATAATCTCAGTGCATATGGACCGGGTTGGATTCCATTGCGTTGGACTATGCAGCTTTTCTCATGTTCTCTAGTACAAGTAATAATTTTTTTAGAGGACGTTAAATGTAATTAAATTAAAATAATAATAATAAAAGGGAACTTTAAGAAAAAAAGTCCGATAACATAGCTACTTTGCTATTATGTCCCAAACCGTGGTATTAACTTTTAATAATATTAACCACAAATTTTTATTATATAAGGTATTAATATTGATGCATTTTAGTTTATTTAAAATTATAATAGTTTTTATGGCAATTTTTAGTAACAGATAACAATATGTATCAGTGTTTTATCTTTTATACTTTGTAATGCATCAATATTGTTGTCCAAAAGGGTCCACTCCTTTAGACAACTTTGTAAATTTATCTCTGTTAATAGATTTTAGTTATTTTTTCCAAAATATGCTAATTATTTTAAGAAAATAAATAGATGAGTTGAACAATTATAACTTTTTACCTAATAAAATTAATTAAATCAATTAAATACCAATGTATGACACATTTTACATAGCTTCACAGAATATAATCTAAATTTTAATTAGGAATTCATATTTAAATACAAATTACAATTTTTTAATTGAGAAAATGTTTAATTTTGCCCTTATTATAGGACAAAATGAAATCTTTATGTCTACAACACAAAATTTTTTAGAAAATTAACTCTTCACATGTGTAGGATGAAATAGAATTAAAAATATATATGTTAATATTTATTAATATTAATATGTTATTTTTTAAACTTGATTTTTATTTTACCCTGAATTCCGTTACTTATTGAAAGTGTATAAAACAACCAAAACTATTTAGTCATTCATATATTATTTTCTATACGTGTAATATTTTTTGTTACTACTTAATTTTATTTCGATTCTGCAATTTTTTTTTTTTCAAACAAAATTTAAATAATGTTTTTGATTTTCAATAAACAACATAGTAAATTATATGCATAGTGTATAGTACACTTTTAATAGTGGTTTCAGTTTGACTGGTGATGAATTTGAAACTATTTTGAACACAAAAGTGAATGATATAAGAAAAAAAAAATGAATCTAGTCGTTTAAATTGATTGAATACTACAAGGACGTCGTGGTATACAATTTCTTAGTTTGATACAATATCTATTACTTGCCATTGTAATATATAAGTATACTGGGCCCAAAACTACTATTAAGATTTTTAATTAACACACAAATTTCATTATTCAACGTTATCCGAGCATTAATGCCCGGTTGAACAGATTTTCAAGGTCTATAAACGCTAATTTTTAATTATGGAAATACTCACACAATTTAACCAAAATGTTTATATTTTTAAGTAATAAAAAAACATAACATTATATTTACAAAATGTTTAATGTAATTAAAATTAGTAACAGGTAAATATTATTTAGACTAGCAAGGTACTTTATTATTTATCATCCGTATTGTGTTTGTAAATTGGAGTCCACTTACAGCTACCATATTTTGAACTGTCATAAGAAGTTGAGGAACTATATAAAGAAGAATCAGGAGATAATGGTTGACTGTATAATGATCCATACGATGACAAAGATGGACTATAATTTGATCCGTGAGGTAAAGATGATATTGATGGATTGTACGAGCTATAGGAAGAAGAAGAATAACTGGAGGTGTCTAATCCATATCCACTGTAAAAAGTGTAAGGACCATATCCACTAGGAATAGCAGATGAAGCGGGATATGATGAATTATAAACTGATGCTGAAGTTATAGTTGGTTGTGAAGCTTGATTGATGATTGGTGTAACAACAGGCACTAGAATACGACTGACTACGGGTATAGGGAATGGCCTAAATACTGGAAAAAGAACATTTTGAATAATTGGCACAGGATCAGGAACAGCAATTGGTTGGGGAATTGGTTTGTTAACATTATAAGGAACTGGTTTTTCTACTGGAACATGATATGGAGCGGCCACTCGGACAGCATAAGGGTGATCAATAGGGAAAGGAACTGGCGATGGAATAGGTATGGCAACATTTCTTTGTATTGGAACTGGGTACGGGGAAGATACTGGCTGGGCATGACGATTAATGACAAACACTTCTTTAGATATCTGAATTAACGGACCCGTAGTGGGTAATGGGACTGGTGCAGTTATAGCATATGAAGTAGGAGTAGATACTGAATAAGTGGTAGGAATAGAAACAACTCCAATGATGGAAGTATCATCAGCTACTCCTACTGTAGATGGAACAGCTAATGAATTACCACCATTATTTCGTTCATACAATGATTCATAAGTAGTAGCAAGACTATGACCAGAGTTCAATCCAGAAGGAGAACTAACACTTGGTCCTATCTCAGAAGAACTGAATTCTTCACTAAAACTACGTTTTTCTGGACTAAGTGATTCATTGGCGGAATCTGCCACAACAAAAACTATGGCAACCAAAACAATTATAACTGTAATCTAAATATTTTAAAAAGACTAATTAGCAAAGATAAAACTAATAACTAACCAAGGGACAGAAACGCAGTGGTATTTTTTTTATAATAAAATATAAATCAACTGTTATATCGCTTTTTGTTGGCTAATTGGCGTAAGCCATATTTTTATCAACACATTTTTTTTCCTAAAAAAATGAAAGTAATTTATTGATTCAACACATTCGTTTTCATTAAACTAATCTAAATAGTTTTTATAAAATGTCGCTTACGCCAATTGGCCTGTAAACAGTTTATTTCTTGAACTTGTTAATAACTACATAGTAAAATTCAAATATTCAATATTTCGTCAGTATAAAAAAATACTTACGGACTTCATGTTGCTCAATCAATAAAAAATAATGACTGAATGATAATGTTTTTATAGTACATCTGACTATATATCCTTATACTTAAACATCACTGAAATCCGGAACATGTGATGTTTTATGACTGCGAAATAAATTAAAACCAGTTTAAGTTTCAACCAGTGGGCAATCTAGTTGTGTCATCGTTAGCCAAAAGAAAGAAATGAGATTGTTGTCGTCTTAACTATCAAAAAAGTTTACCGCTATGGTAAGAAATCACAGAGGTTATCTAATCTCAAAAGTAAAATTGTCTCAATTAAGGTCTTTTATAATTCGAGAGGAATCGAAAAAGCAATTACGACTTTCATTCAAAATTTATATTAATTATAATAAACGAAGTAATAGTTACTTTATTTATATTTTTCCCATATAATATCATCGACTCTAATTCAATACCTCGTAAATCGATCTTATAAAAATTAATACAGTTTTCCAACTGTGATAATTTTGTTAAACACATTATGTTTTTAGCTTCAACTCAACACTGGGAAGGTATTGATGTGTACTATGTGTTATTTTTTTGTGTCTGTCGCCACTTTCTCAGTTATCAGTGGACCGACTTTATTCAACAATACATCAAAAGATTACAAATCGTATCTAATTGAAGACATTACTCTCGAAAATAGAAACAAATTCCTTCTTTCTTTGTAAATGGAGAAAAACCCCCAAAAATTATGATTTCTAAAATTTATAATATGAAATATTTTTTTTTTTAAATTATCATAATTTTTTAAAAAATTAACTGATCATATTTTTTTTTATAAATAAATACCTTAATATTTCAGATTTATTTTGTATACATTTTTTGAAAATCTAACCCCATATCTTACCACAGGGAGGAGTTAATTTTTACACATAAAATTTATTTTTTAAACTTGACTTTTGGAAATGTTCTAGAAATAATGCGCATTTAAAACGCATTTATTAATGTTTACATTAATAAATCATAAAATTTGTAATCAGGATGTAAGTAAGGAAAAAGTAGTTGATGTTGCTTTTCTAATTATTCCACAATTCCTTCTAAAAACTAAACACTATCTACAAATTTGCATTGAAGCCTTTAATATAATAGTGATTTTAATATTAATATATATATTTAAATAAGTATACTTATCCCTACTATGCTACGTCCTCACTTTAATGGGTTTTTATAAATGTGGCTGTACGATTTAAATGATAATAAATGTTTTATAAATTATGGCTTTAATTTTATAAAATTTGGTTGATACTAGTTAACTTTAATTTATAATTTTTCCCTAGTGTAGAAGCTAGACATTAATTCTATACTAAGGACCTTATTTTTATGATATGAGTTTAAAACTAGAACACAAAAATTAATATTTTTAACGATAGTTATTAATGTTTAATGTATAAATAATTTCTTAAGAAATCTTATGAAAATTTTCTGAGTAATTGACTATTAAAGTAAAAAAAATCTGTTAAAAGTTTTATCTATACTGAAGTCTAAAATGATTATTTTATTGATATAAACAAAAACTGTTCATATAGAAATGATATTTTAGCGTCTCATATTTATAACTATTTTAAAGATATAATTTAAAAATTGAAAATTGAAAATTTTATATTTTTTAATGTTTATAAATAATAAATTACCAATATCAATAGTAATACTCATTTACCATTTGATTACAACTTTATGAGAATTAAATTAAGGAATAAATTATAAGAACAATTTTAAAATAATATAGCCCAACTAATTTTATAATCAACTAGAGAATATATTTAAATAAAACATTTTTTGATCAAAATAAATAAAAATCAAAGTAAAATAAACATAGTATTTATTATAATTATAAAACAATTCAAAATAAATAAATAATAAACCATAATAACATACTTACCATTAAAAACAATTTTTTTTACTTTACATAATAATATTATATGGTACAATAGAAGTATTTTATTTTTTAATTTACAAATAATTTTTTTTATGTTTTCTGTATAATTCAATTAAAAATTGCGTAATACATAATAATATAAAAACAAATATCTAGAGTTATCTTCAACATTTTTATATATGTATAAGAGCTAAACATAATTTTTGGTCAAATACATGGTGATAGTTTTTTGTTTAACCAACATTCAAATTTAATTATAATAAACACATTAACTATCTTATTTGTTGACTAAGTCTTTGTAAGAATTCATAGTATGACATAGTTGATTCAAACTTATCTTCAACTAAACGACTAAAAAATCGTAGTTTGTGGGGTCCGTTGTCCCTGAAAATAAAATAGTTGTAATTAAATTTAAACTATTACATCATAAAAGTTTAATTTATTAGATGTCAGTGTGACTCATAAGACACGACCACTTAATAATACATTTTTAGCTCCAAAAACCTAAAGAAAAACATACAAATTATAATATTTTATCAACTTTTTGGTTATAATTAGGTTTTAGTCAAACATTCAATTTTTTTTCTTTTAATATAAGTCATTTTTAAAGCAAAAATAAATATGTCTAAAAGTTTATTTTTTGATAAACACAAAAACATTATTCTAAACTTACTTAATAAGTCATTAAGTTATAATGTTTTTTAATAAGTAAATAAAGGGTCTTTTTTTTATCAATTGTTTGTAATAAATATTAAATAGAATAGTATTTAATATTTTTTTAGTAATATTTTTAATTTATTCCAAACACATAAACAACCAGTACAAAATTTAAAAAAATGACTGGAAAACTTATTAATCTGTTAAAACTGACAGTATAGATTGTTAGAAGGAGGTATGTGGTTTAAAATAAAATGAAAAATATTTTTATGCTACTATACAGGTGATTAACTCATAAATTACTCAATTAATGAAAAAATAAAAATAATATTAATACATTTACCATTGGTTACTTTTAGCTCAATTTTTTCCTCAATTTAGCATTGACAAAGTATTTTTTATGTTCATTCTTTATACTTTATAAGTGTGTCAATTTAAATTTTTCAAAGGGCAACACTATTTTATTTATTAATATTAATATTGATCTAATTAAGAAAATTATTAGTTGATATCAACTTTTGACCTACTATTAGATACTATTAACAATATAAAGTAATGACTGGAGATAAAGAGTAGGTTGTGCTATTATTATAACTAGATATTTCCTGGTCTATACCTTCCTCCCACCTAAATATTAACATATCAATAATATCTGAAATAGTGATCCAAAAGTTGTTACCAACTAGTCATTCTCTTAATTAAATCATGATCTATTGAAAAAAATAAGCTAATTAATAATGTATGTTACCATTTGAAAAACTTAAGTTTACACCCTTATAAGGAATAAAGAATAAACATAAAAAATATTTGATAATTGATAAATTGAGATAAATATTGAACTAAAAGAAACCAATAAAAAATTGTTAATTATTTTTTTTATTAATACATTAGTTCATGATAAATGAATCACTCTATATACTCTACAAAAAAAATTCTAAGAACTTTAGTTCCTTAAATCAATAACATTGAGTAAATTACAGAATTTCCTATTTTTTTTTTTTTTAGATGTATATGTTATTTAGTAGTATAATAATTCCCATTAATATTCTAAAATAAAACTTTTTTGAAATTTCTATTAAATAATTATTAAACAGTAGAAACTTACTTAATTATTTCAATTGGTAAAGGATATGGTTTAAAGTGTTGAATATAAGAAATAAATGTACGTAACAAATATGATACATTAGAATTAATTTCTGCGATTTGAGTCTGAAAAATAAAATGACAACTTAAACAATATTTTTTTATTAATATTTTGTTACAGGTTTTCATTTCCTTTAACACAATAAATCCAGTTTTCATATTCAAGAGGTTAAAAACTAAATATTTGAAATTTAATTAACACTAATATATAGTAACCTCAGAAGCAATGACTCATAATTTTTTTTTTGAAAAAAACATTTTTGAAACTAATTTTTAATGTTACTTAAAGGAAAATTTGATATTATTAGTTAATTGGCAAATGTCTCATATTTGCAGTAATTTTACTATTATTAATAAATTAAACAAAAAATTTAATATAAAAATAAAAAAAAACTTAATTTTATGAGTTATTACCTTGTATAATTATATATTAAATTAATTACATTAGTAAATTTAAAAAGCACTTTACATTATAGTCATATATATTTTTTATAATTATTTTATACTAACAGTTAATTCAGGCATTGAATTCAAATTAACATATCCAAATAATTTGTTAACAAGTTGTTCTGAACACTTATGGCCAATTAGTATTATTAATGTTTCACTATCATCCATTAAATAAATGCCATTTGAATCTATTCTTTCAGCAGATAATTGTAGCAATGGAGGAAGTGGGACATCTGTTAACTTTTCATAATTTGTTTTTGGCTAAAATTTAATTAAATTAATCATTATATAATTTATTTATTTTTTTATTATATTCCTACTTGTTCTTCTAATGTATGTATTGGATACAAATTTGGGTATATAAACTGCATAAGACTGTAAAGTGGTAAACTTTTCATTTGACACATACTGAAAGTTCTATCATCTAATCGGGTAGGTTGGTTAGTTCGGAATGCAATCTGTCAATCAACATGTTATTACTTGAATAAGTTTTTAACTTTAATTTCTTGAACTTAATAAGAATTTTGAATTAATAAAATTTACATGTTTTAATGTTGCCAGAATATATAAAGGGAATAACTTCAAGGCTATTGGAGCTAAAATTGATCCAGATGTACTGACTGAATTGCAACCTGTTTTATAAGCAGAAAGTGAATCTGAAATTGCATTTACAAAAGCTTCTCTTGCATCCGACAGTGATTTCTCTGTACTGCGATCCACAGCTAATTAAATTGATTTAATATTAATAAGTTACAATATTTTAATGTTACATATCAATGCATTACTTTTGTTTCAGTATATTAATAATGTTTATAAGTAAAATAAAACTTTTATACTAAGTAAAAAAGTAATTCTAAATAATTTTTAAAATAGATTGATTACCCATTTTTGCAATCAAACATGTAATTGCTTGTTGGTCAGCATATTGAAAAATATCATTTAAATTATCAGTTACTGGAATACACATGGTATGAACTCTAATTCGACGTTCGGCTGAAATTAGATTATACTAAAAATCTTAGCATATCCTCTAACTAAAATAAATCATTATGTATTACCATTACTAGAAGTATACAAAAGAGCTGCTTGGAAACACACCACAGATAGTCCATCTAAATTATCTTCAATAGATAATTGCATACCATATGCATTATCAGGATTAACATTAGGTAACATAAGTAAATCAGAAGATCGAACAAAAAAGTTTCCATGAAAAGAATGCACAGCCACACCTCTAGTACAACGTAATCTCAAAAGAGCTTCAAATCCAATTTTACGAGACAAATAACGATCAAAACAGTTGATAAAACGTGTTACAATTGAAGGTGATTTTTTATCAAATTGTGTAAAATTGTGTATGCAACCTGCTGAAAATTTGGATATTCCCGCTAAAAATAATAAAATAGATTAAAATAATAAAAGCCATAAATAATATATAATAAACTTAATTAGCTTACATATACTAGCTATGTCTAAGTATTGATTTGAAATGAAAAACAAGTCAACTGCAATTTGCTCTGCACTGCATTCCAAAGCAAGTTTCTTGTAAAAGTCTGTAGATGGAGCCATATGCAACACACGATCACCAGAATGAGGACTACCATCATCTCTTGGTTGTAAACTTCCAGGACCACAGTTTGGTAAAGAAGCTTGAAATACTGTAACGCGCCCACCTCGTGGAGCTAAAATTTTAAACGCTATTTGAAGTGCAGCTCCTAATGCACATCCAGTATTAAATGATTCACTGAACTGATTAGGAAGATTTGTTAATAAATCCTTAATTGCAGCTTTATTTTCTTCTAAATTCACCATTAAACCATCAGGTAGAGGTAAAAAGATATCTGAAATTAATTTTCAAAATTGACTATGATTTTTGTTTTCATCATCATATACATGGATGCATGATGATATAATAAAGAATATACAGAGAACAAATTTTAAAATAACAGTAAAAGTTAGATACGTACCATTTATATCACTAACCACAAGTTGCTTTGGTCGTCCACCTTCATTACTTGGAATTTGATAAAAGTGCACAGATGAATCATAAGTTATAAAACCAATATTTGTTCGTGAATCTCCGGGAATGTCATTAGACATAATTTTATTCATAATTCGATCACAAACAATTTCTAAATAACCAGTTAAAGTTGCCAGGCGTGATACGTCCAAAAGAAATAAATACAATGCTGGTTGAGGTGGTCTTACCTTAAATAAAATTTTATTTTAACAATGCAATATTAAGTTAGGAAAATGGCAATACCACACATCTATATTTTCATTATTTTTCAGGAAAGCTAAAAACTATCTGAGATTACTAAACATTTTATAGTTTATGATTTGGAAAACTTTATATTTGGAAAGCAAATACAATATCTATAAATATAACGCTTATAACAAACATATGCGTAAGGAGATTTTACATTATTTCAATAAAAAATATCACTGAAATGATATTTTAATGATAATGAAATGTATTTACATAAAATGTAGATGCATGGCATTGTGATATACGAAACGATTAGTAGAACAACAATATATAATTTATATACCAACCATATAATCTTGTGAAGCTATATATTCAATTGTAGCATTTTGAATTTCTGGTCTCCTAGATGGATCTCCTAAAGTTTTTGTGTAAGGGTCGATTTGGAATTCTCCGGGTACTTAAAATACAAAAAAATAAGTAATAGTTATTATAAAGGATTATTGCATAGCTTCTAATATACTTACAATCATTAACTCTATAACAAAGGTTACATTTCCAATGCCCACTATCAATAAATTGGACAAAAGGATTTATATAAGATCGACAATTGCGACATCTTGTTATTGTTTCACATTGTATAACAGTTAAACGCTAATAATAAATAGTAAAAATAATAATATTTAAGATGACTACTACTTTAAATATAAATGTATACTATTTAACACATAATATTACAATTTAATGGATGGTAAGACATGATATAGCTAAGTTAAATGAAAATAAACTAAATAAATAGTAAGTTAAAAATTTTCTCTTAGGATTTAATTTTATTATTTATACAGAATGATTTTTATATCATAATAACCCACTCAATTACTTGCAGAATAAATATAATTTAAACATTTTTAGTTTCGATGCGAAGGTGAGAAGGTATTGGTTTTACTATGATGTGTTTTTTTTTTATTTGTGTCTGTTACCACTTTTTTTCAGCTCTCACTGGACAGATTTCTTTCAACAATATGTCAAAAGATCATAAATCTTATCTAGTCGAAGACATTACCCTCAAAAATTGAAAAAATATCCCTCATTCCCCGTAAATGGGGGAAACCTCCAAAAAATTACAAATTTAAAAATCGCTAATTTTAGAAATTTTTTCAATTTTTTTTACTTAAAACTGCCATAACTTTTTTAAAAATGACTAAATAAATATAATTTTTTTTTTTTTAATAGATGCATGATGTCTTTACGTATCATTTGATATATTTTTTTTTATAAATCTGACCGTTTACCTGCCTACAGGGGGGGATTCAAAATGACAACTTTTTCACAAAAAATGTACTTTTTCAACTTAACTCTTGAAAGTGTTCTAGAAAGTCTGACACTTTTATATATATTTTAAATTAAAGCTAATGTAATGTACTTTATTATGGGAAAAAAAAATTTCGTACTTATCGTGTCTTCAAAATGAAAATAGCAACCAAATGCTATTTTTTTGTGAAAATTCTTGATTTTGTATTTTACATTTTTAACTTATTATGCTATAACTTATTCAAAAGTGTTTGGATCAATACAATTTTTTTATGAGAAATAATATTTATATCCCTCTTTCATTCAACATTCTTTATCTTAATCAGGATATAAATAAGAAAATAGCAGATCATGTTGCTTTTGGAATAATCTACTAATTTTTAAAAATTAAACACTATCTAAAGATTTGCATCAAAGTGTTTTTTATGGTAGTGATTTTAGTCACTGTCAGATATCATTATACTTGATCCAACTATGCCACAAACCCCCTGTGCTAGGTTTTTTTTTTTTGGTTATTTTTTGTACAATACAGGTAGCTAATTGGTTTTTTATGACATTGCTGTCACAGTCACGGGGATTGTTTATTATCAATTTTGACTATCAATAAACCTACTTTTTGTATTGTCAGTTAGTGTATTTATAAACTCACAACAATGGTGCCTTACTACCATTAATATTAATGCTGTGTACCTGCATATTTCGATGTCATAAAAAATCAATTAGCTACCTGAATTTGTAATCCATTGTGTATTATACATGTATATTAACTCAAAAATTTGAAACTTTAAATGTTTATATCTAATAAACAAATAAAGTTATATTAAAAATTCAAATGCCATGTACTATTATTAAATTAAAAACTCAAACATTTTATTAAATTCAAAATATGTGTTCCCAATTAAAAAAACAAAGTTGACATCCTTACAAGGCATAAGGGATGAACTAAAAAGTATTACATAGTTAATAATTCAAGAATAAAGTGTAACTAAAGATAACCAAAAAAAAATGTTTAAATTATATTTATTCTGCAAGTAATTGAGTGGGTTATGATAAAAAAATTATCCTGTACATACAGAATGTTCAGTAAGAACATGTTTTTAGAAACCTGTTTCTTTACTTACTGAACACCCTGTGTATATTTTTTAATATACTATACCTGAGACAGAATACTGCATTACCTTAAATTTTTATTTGAAAAAATTGTTATTAAAATATATTTTAATTTTGACTTACTGAGAGATCTTTATATGGATGTATCAAAATACCCAGGGGTAACCTACTCTTGTCCAGTAATGTTTTTGATGAAGGAAATTTGTTTAAAGTACAACGAAATATACTAAATTCAAAAAAATTATTTTAATTGATAAAAATTCCCAACAAAAAACGTAAAAATCTTACTCTGGTGAACAGTTGTCACAATTTGCATATCCTTGGGGAAGTTTAATTTTTGGTGGTTGAACCCTTTCACCTTGTAATATATCTCTCGTTTTTAACAAATCAACAGTGTCATAACCCTAAAATACTAAAATCATTAAACATTGTTCTTCAGTAAAGTCATATAAATTATATAATACCCATGTTCCACTAAACCCTTGTTGAATAACCGAAGGGTTATTTCCTTGATTGTAATAATCTTGTCCTTGACAATTATTTAATTGACGATAGCTCATTTCACCAGAACAACTTAAATTGGTTTGTTGAGAAAATCCTTTAGATGTAACATTTTGTGATGGATAAACTAATGGCATTTGGTTATAACTTTGAACTTGATTGTAACTTGTAGGTTGTGTTTGGTGTTGATGTGATTGTATTGTAGGAGGCAAATTAAAAGACATTCCTAAATTATTAGATTGACTTAACTGTGAATTGCTTGATAAAGGTTGTGAATTAACATTTGAAATAATTTGATTAGGATATTTTGTATTTATGATAGGTTGAGGAAGGAGAGTAGATTGATTTGTTCTTAAATGAGATGGTTCTTGTATATTTAATTTTTGAGGTGCACTATATTGACTATGAAGTATATTATCATTAGAGGATACAATAAACTGTGATTCTTTTAGTTTGTTAATACTTGACTGCATTGGATAATTATTAACAGGCAGCTGAGCTGCTGACATCGAATTAATTTCAGGCTGATTTCTATTAAGATGTGGTTGTTGAGAATACAAGTTTTTAGGTGATTGAACGGGTAGTATTCCAGAAGGTTTTGATTTATTATTTATAAGTGGCACATTCTGATTAATTACAAGTGCTGCTGATGAACTATTGACTAGCGTGGTTTGGCTATTAATAGGTATAAAACTATTTAATGTTGATGGAGCAGCAGAAATAGGACTTTTAAAAATCTGATTATTTAAAGAAGGAACAGGCATAATGGGTTGAATAGATGATTTTTCTATTGATTTAAATTGATTATTTAAAGATTGTGGAGTAAACTGATTGAGCCCAGACTGAGGAGGTGGAACATTAAATAAAGATGACTGATTACTCAGTAATTGTGGGTGATAATTGGCATCTGTTTGAACAGATGGCATATTTGACAATTTAGATTGATAACTAGAATTTTGCGCCATTGTAGATTGCTTTGATTCAAATGTGTTGGAGTTAGGTTGATTGCTCAAAACTTGTAACGAATGATTTATTGCTGGTTGAGTTAGTTGAGTACCAATAGGTTTAAATTGATTAATATCTGATTGAAAAGAGTTTTGAAATAATGACTCTGAGATACTTTGTGCATTAACATTTTTTGTTGGATTAGAATTTTGTTGAGAAATTAAATTACTACCCGACAGCATATTACTAGGTTTTGGGAAACTATTGTATACATTTGAAGTATAATTAATTGATTCTGCTTGAGTAGTAGAATTTGTATTAGATAAAATAGGTACATTATTTAAAGGTTGCAATGTAATATTATTGACTAGCGATTGAACAGGAGGTATCCCAATTGGTTTAAACTGATTGTCAAACTGTTTGATAGGATACTGATTTGTAATTTGAGTTGGGTTCATATTTTGTCGACTATTCAGAACTTGAGATGTTGATTGATTTATAGCTGTTTGAGCCGCCTTTATGGTTAACTTATTAACTTGAGGTTTAAAAGCTCCTTGTGATTGAAGACTTAAAGAATTTATCTGGGAAGAAATATTTTGAAATGCTGACGAATGTGTTTGGTTATTTAGAGGCTCGTTGTTTGAAGAAATTGATGAACACAATGATTTAATTTCAGACGAGTTTGATTGAATATTTATAGGGATTGAAGTTGCAACACTAGTGGTTTGTAAAGTAGAATTAGGGATGCTAGTATTAAAAGAAGTAATGGAAAGTGTATCACAATCATTTAATGGATTAAAAAATGACTGCGTAGTTTTTGGAGGTGAAGATGCATTTAAAGTAGTAATACACAACTCACTTTGATTTTGTGTAACTATAGTATTTGACTTGTCTGATATACTCAAATCTCTAGAGAAGTTTGTAGAATGAAGTTTATCAGGAATTGTATTGGACAAATTTGAAGAATTTGTACTATCAATTGGTGATATTGATTTATTTAATTCATTAGTAGGTATTTGAGATGAAATATTTGGTAAAGTTTCTGACAAAGAATTCTCAGAATTATATTTTAAACAAGCTACATTATCAGCAGTTTGGCTAAAAGAACTGGGTATGACTTGTGTTTTTATATTTAGGTTATCAGTAATGGAAGATACATTAGGAGAATTTTGATAAAACATTTGGTTTTTACCACCATCTGAATTGAAATATTGACTAGTTTTCAGTAAATGTTGTTGTTGTATATTATTACTTTCTGTAGTCATTTGAGATTCTGTACTGTTTGTATAATTAATACGCTGATCAGTAGGTAAATTTGAAATGTTCGATTGTGAAGTTATATTTGACATATAAAATTTATTTGATTGATTGTTTGTTGTGGAAGTTAATTTTAAATTATCATGTAATATAGATTCATTTTCAATAGGATAAGAGTTATCTACTTTAAAATCTTCCAATTTGATGATTTCTTGATGATTTCTCTGTTTGTTTATAGAATCTGTCAAAATTGGGTTTGTGAACATTGGAGAATCACTGTTATTTTCTTTGTTTTCAAAAAATAATTTATTTGACTGATCATCGGAGAATTTTTTAGAAAAAGTAGTTTGATTAGATTGAGGTACTTTGTTCTGAAATAAAAGTGAATTACTAGGTTTGATTGACGGTGTCACATCAGAAGTTGAAGATATATTAGATTGGACACTGTTAGGACAAAACTGTTGTATAACTTTATGATCTGATTTAGATTGCACATCTTTTGATAAATCATGATTAACAGATTCCAAAGAATTAGATAATACATTATTACATAAAATATTGTCATTTTGCATGGTTGCATTATTTGTATTATCACTATTAATTTTTTGGAAAGTATCAGATAATTTATTAATTATACTATTATTTTGTAATGTTCTATCTTTTTTCATTTCAGTATTTATAGTTAATTTGGGAGATAATTTAGTAGATTGATGAAATTCTGTTGACTTTAAATTTTTTTGATGAGTATCAGACAGTTCAAAATTCATTACTGTCGTATTTGGTAATGTTTTGGTATACGAATTGTCAATGTTAGACTGATTTGTAGTAGTTGACTGATTGAAAAATGCTATATTGTTAAAATAAGAAAAAGGTTGATCACCATCTTCATACAATAATTTACTGTCATTGTTAGGCAACACTAAATTTATATTATTTGATTTACTAGAAATTGTTTCTAATTTTTCTGTTTTATGATCATTATTATTAACATATTGTATTTCTAAATTTTTTTGACTTTCTAAATTACTATGCTCATTTAAATTCATCGGTATAGGAATATCTTCAATGTCATCGTCATTCTGATTATATGCATTTTGTAATATAGATTGGTGATCATCAACATTTTCATCTTTGTTTATATCTAAATCAGCAAATTCACTAGGAACAGGAAATTTTTTATTTAGAGGAATTGAGGAATTAAATTCTTTAGAAACATGTGTATCAACATATTGAAGATTTGTTGATTGTGGGTACAAAGGCTTTGTTGGAACACTTTCTGACTCTTGATCAGTACTTTCTGAGTATAATGAAGATGTATGTTGAGGCGAACTTTCAGTTGATGTTTCATCCATGTCATATTCTATGATTTTAGGTTCTGGAGGGTATGGTGGCTTAACAGCAAAATAATTTGTTTTCATGTTTGCTGATATTGATCCACTAAAAGAAGAATGTTTATCTACCGGTTGAATTTCTTGGATATGCTTGGGCTGTTGAGTTAGTAAACCTGTTAAATGAGGTTGCAACTGATAGTCTGGATTATTAGAGTAATTTTCAGAGTTTTTTTGAGCCAGTCTTATGACATCCTACGTTTAAAAATAAAATAATTTAATCACTAAAATTATTTTAAGATTAAGACAAATAAGTTTTTATATATATTAATACTCTTCAAAGTTATTAGTATTAAAGAAACATAATAAATCTAAAAATTATGAATTCAAAAATTTTAAATAAATATATTTAAATATTATAAAAATGTTGTGATGTATCTTTAAATTAATTAAAAATATTTAGACTATCTCTGAGGTAACTATTATTATTCATACCATCATGAATTTATATTTAAGAGTTTGCATATTGCAGTCAAAATTCTAGATAAAATTCCAACCAAAAATTAAAGAAAAGTTCTTTTTCATTTGAAATTTATAAACGCAAAAACACAAAACAATATATCTTCAGAGAAAAAGTTATTTAGATATAATTTTAAATATTTAAATAATGATATTATAACAATTTCATTTTCAAACCTTACTTTAGGTATTAGGTTTAGTTTAAAAATTTTAAAAATATAAATTAAACTTTTTATTTATAAATTTGATTGAAAATCAAACTATAAGCTGATTTTTTTAAATGATATAAAAAATGTTACTATGTAAACATAATTCTATTTAATTAAATAGTTTAAGGATAAAAACAAAAACTTTGATAATACTGTTATCAATAAGAAAAAATTATAATGAAAGTCACCAAAAATAGCTTCATAATAAAACATGTATCTGTTTTAAAGTCTATAAAAAAACTGTCTTGTTTAGCATATTCAAGCATAAAATGTAAAATAAACACAAGTTCAAAGAACTAATGTTGTAACAAAAACAGTAAACATATCATAAAAAAATAAGATTCATTTAATAAATTATGAAAATGACCTTATAATTCAAGATTATCTAATACTAGAATCACTATAATCAAATTATTTACTAGAAAAACAAAATTCTCTCTTAATAAATG
The DNA here is from genome assembly GCF_025091365.1 of Daktulosphaira vitifoliae. Lineage (NCBI taxonomy): Eukaryota > Metazoa > Arthropoda > Insecta > Hemiptera > Phylloxeridae > Daktulosphaira > Daktulosphaira vitifoliae. The sequence goes on from NW_026099575.1 coordinate 1,317,701, forward strand.
TCAATAAGAAAATAAATAGATAGTTGAAGTTATTTTATATACATCAAAATAATTAAAAATATATTTTCTTTTAATTTAATAAAAAATAAAAAAAACTAAATTATAGATTATGTTACGGTCAACTAAATATTATATTTAAAATAAAATAGAACATTAGCTTACTGGAACTATGCTTTGAGAATTTTCTGGTAACCTTTTGACGGTTGTACCCGGTGATCCCAATGACAAAGATTGAGAATTTTCATTTTGATAATAATTATGGTTTATCATGGGTTCTCTGAATTTCTCATCCAGAGGCTGGGAGTCTAGAAATAAAATGATCAGAAACTTAAATGAAGCCTTTAAAAGTAGGTTATTAGCCAACATTTGTTCAGTTTAATGATTTATTGTATTATTTTTATCATAAGCATATATTTTTCTTTGTAAATACTTTGTAAACTACATTTTTATCATTTTGAATATAAAAATATTTTCTCTCTTTTACAAAAAAAAATAAATAGAAAATCTAACAACAAAATATAAACAAAAATAATATTACATTAAAAATACTTAATACTCAATACTTAAATAAAAACTCATATGATTTAAAATTTATAAAGAAAATATACAAAATAATAATAAATAGTATAATTTTATAATTAAAACTTTTATTAACCTTAATATGGGAATGGTTTGGAGGTAGATTTTTCTAAGACAGAAATAGTTGTTAAAATTAATTTTTTTTATCATGAAAATAGTGGAAAATATTTTCATGTGTATTTCTCCAGAGAAGAACAAATTTCTACAAAATGTTGAGAAATTACCTTAATACTATTAAATATAAAATAGAAAAAAATAAAATAACAATAATTTAATTGTAATTTTATAGTATATCAAAATAATGTATTAATTTACAGTATTATTTGTTATTTAAAATGAAAAGATTAAATTTAAAAAATACATAAAAAGTGATTGCTTATCTAAGACTATCATACTATTAAATAAATATTAAAGTATGATTATTTTTCTTTAACATTATAAATAAAACATAATATAATTTTTTCTTTTTCAAAGTTTATAGTATCCTAGGTTCTATAATTTTTAAAAAACAATTAAGTCCTATCATCCTTCATTCTCCCTTAAAATTGTATCAATTTTGTCTTTAAAGTGGATATATATATGTTTAATCAATTTACAAACTAATAAATAGTATATCTAAAGAAAGATAGATTGATGATAATTTTTAGACTATTATTTTAAAAGATGTTAGCATTTTATAACAAGGAGGTTTATAATTATTATAACATTTATAATTAATGTTTAATCAACTTCACCCTTTATATTAAAGACTTGATAACTTCCCAAAAACAAAAGATAATATTAACTTTCAAAAAGAAAAAATAATGTTAATTTTATATTTTTAAAGTTATTGTGTGAGTCATAATTAAATACTCTTTATATTTATAAATGTATATATTAATGTGTATATTTAAGTTGATTACCCGAATGATTTGAGGACTGGAAGTTTTCAAAAGGCTGATTAAATGTTGACTGGCCATTAACAAGAGAATTTGCTGAATTTATTTAAAAATATATCAAATAAAAAGATTAAATAATAGTTTTAACAATAAAAAAATTAAAAAATATACTCACGGTTTTGATGAAAATAGTTGTACCTTGAATTTTGTTCCATTTTAAATTCTACCTAATCCAAAATTTTAAAAATTGTTTGTGATTTTCGAACTTGACACAATTTAATCTATGAAGTGGCCCAAGGATTTCCAGAGTTACGTATATGTTGTACAAAAATCTTATCACTGTAAAAACACTCGTAAGAATAACCAACCTGTCAAAGCCTACTTTAGAAACCGTCGTAATTAGAAACGTTTATTCAATTCATGACCAAACAATTTAGAATATAATTAATGAAAAACAATAATTCACAAATATATATATTATAAATAACCAAAGAAATATATAAGATGAAAATTCAACGACGTATTTGGCTAATATGATTAACAATTAACTATCTTTCTTTTCTATTATCTATTGAACACCACGTCACACTCACACACGCACATGAGTTAGCCTAGTGATTAAGTGATAATGAGTGAGCGGATAGTGGGGATTCAAAGTATCTGAACGCACCCAGAAGCGATTACGTGGAACTGACCAGCGGATCAATGATTTAACGCTTCTCAAAAAAAGAATAATTGTATTGCTCCAATCATATCTTTAAATTATGTTATTATTGTTTATATTACTTTAAAATGTTGAGAGATAATTATTATTTTAGAAATATAACTTAGGTATTACATTTTGCTATCATTTTGAGAATTTGTCAAACGCGACCACTATTTTAGTTAGAAAAGGAAAAAATATTATGATTTAATTCAAATGTTATTTCGTTATTTAGATAATAGATCCCAAGTTGTTAGGCTCGATAAATACTTTAGTATGTTCTTCAAACTAAGTATGGTGTATCGCAAGATACGCTATTGGGTCCCTGATTTTTCTTAATAATAATAAATAATAAAAAAATACACCTACGGTTAATTTGGATCTTTTGTAATTCATTCTTATAAATTTTGAAATATACATGCTAAAGGTGATTGTTCATGTATTGGTATAAAAAATACCCATTACATAAAATATCTTGTTTGATACTGACAAAAATTCAAGATGGGAATTCATATAAACTTTGTTACTATATTAATTCTCGAAATGTTTCGAATATTAGGCTATCGTGTTTGTCAATTGATTTAGTAAAAGCATATTTTAAATTTCAATAATAGTTTAGGGGAGACTGGAGGAAAGCCAACCACAGGATAATGTCTGTCACCCGAATTTCTTTTTAACTAAAACACTTAGTAGTAAGTTAATTTTTCGAGATATTCGCTCGATTATGAAAAATTTTATTATCGAAATCATTCGATAATTAATAGGTTACAATTATCTATTACCTAGTAAAACAATTAATTAAGAAAATAAAATTGCTCGAACATGAAGTTTTGGGACAATTGCCATACTAGACACCTCGTAAATACGCCACTGGATCATAATGTTTTCTTAAATATATCCTATAAAAGTAGCTATATCGAAGTGTATATTTACATTTTAAATACAATTTTATTTTATTTAAAAATAAATAAAATGTTTCATATAATTATCTAAAATAGCCCATGTACCTAATACTGTTCAAAAAGGTGTAAAATTTTAAGTATATCAAAGGTTAATTTTGATTCGATCTGTTCCACTCAATAATACAGTGTCATTTTAAATACATTAAATGTATAATACCTATTGTAATAATAATTATTTAAATCTTGTCTTTTTATATAGTTTTATATCCTAATTTTTTTTAAATATTACAGTAGTAACAAAAAAAAAAAATATATAATAATAAGTATACATTATTGTTTGTTCATAAATAGATAAGTCGTTCAAGAATAAAAAAACCTATACTTTAATTTTGTTTACAGAAATTCTTATTTTTAGCTGGATGATATGATAGAAAAAAATATTATTGATTTATATAATTAAAGAATTTGTCGTTCTTGGCAACTTAAATATAACTAATTATTGTTTTAATAAACGATTTGTAAAGAAAATGTTTAAAACAATCCCAAATTTGCAAATTATGCAACATAAAATTACAGATTTGTATTTGTAGCTTAAAACAAATTTCTTTCTAGTTGGTCCTTTTTACGGCTGCGTAAAACAAATATTCAAATGCCAGAAGTCCTCTGTTCTTGTAATTAATTTATAAAGTTAAACTTCAAAACTAGCAATCGATTAAACAACTTTAATCTTCAAATTAACTTATTATCAAAATTTATCCCTTAAAATTACCCCAGTAAATTGTTTTAGTTTTGATGTTACAATGAGAATTTTATAATTAACTTGATATTTATAATAATTGATAAAATAAATTAAATAAATAATAAATAATTGATTAAATTTTATACATTTTTGTTAAAATATCATTAAACCACGCTGAATATGTGGCTAAACTGATGAAGCAGCTTTTTCGTCTGTAATAAAATATCGATTCGCGCACGCTCTGTTAATTTTTGTTGATTATATATATATATTTAGCTATTCGTTTGCCCATTTCTAAAAACACCCAAAATGCATAATTTTTAAGATGAACAACGATTTGTTAATTATTTAAAATATTAATATGGTTAGTAGTGGAGTTATGGATGATGGGTGTTCAGCTGAATCTTTGGATGTGCACAGCTCCGAAGGTCAACGTTTTAAACCTTTACTAAAAGCAATAAAAAATATCAACTTCGAAGAATTCGAAAGTGCTGTGGATAAATTTGGCAGTGAAGCATTGGATTTCAGAGACGAATGGGGATATACTCCAGCACATTGGGCAGCATTATATGGAAATTTCGAAGTACTTAAATACCTTATAGCTCGAGGAATAAACGTAAATACGTCTTGCTATGGTATTCAAGGTTCAAAACCCATTCACTGGGCTTGTAGAAAAGGACACACAGCTGCTGTTCAAGTATTACTTCAGGTAAGTTGAGTATCTACAATATAAAAATAGCCATCAGAGTTTTTGAAAAAAAAATTGAGCTATACAGTTTATAAAAATACCATTTTATTACCTTTTTTTTTTTTAATAAATCAACTTTTATCTAATAAGATAAATTATAAAAAAACATAATTAAAGTCAAAAAAATATTTGGTGATTAGATCTTTAACCAGGAGCAATGTATTTAGGAAATTGTTTTTGGTGATCCAGAATTTTCACCCATTGGGGAGACCACCTCCTACACTTTCCTGCGCTACAATTATTTTATGCATTGTAATCTAGTGACGCCCTATTAAATAGATATACATATTAAAAAAAATTTTCAAAATAATTAAATGACGTTCATAATATTTTATCTAAAAGAACATTTAGTTATATTTTAGCTCCTATGGGAAGCTGAGAAGGTATTAGTTTTACCATGATGTTTTTAGTTTATTTTTATTTTTTTTGCGTCTGTCACTACTTTTTTTAACTCTCACTGGACCGATTTTTCTCAACGATATGTCAAAATATCACTAATCGTATCTAGTTGAAGACATTACCCTCCAAAATAAAAAAATTTTCCCTCGTTCCCTTAAAAAATTACAATTTTTAAAATCGGTAAATTTCAACATTTCTTTCACATTTTTACTAAAAATTGCCATAACTTATTAAAAAATGAACAAATCAAAATAATTTTTTAATATTGAAACCTTGAATATTTTCATTTCATTTTATATACATTTTTTATAATCTAACACTTTATCTATCTACAGGGGGGATTCAAAATATCAACTTTTTTACAAAACTCAAATTATTCAACTTAACTTTTGAAAATGTTCGGGAAATTTCGGAAAACTGCGTCCATTAAACATATGTTAAAATAAATCTTACATTATGTACTATAAGAAAAAAAAAATTTGTCCCGACGGCCTATCTTCTATGTGCAAATGACTGTCAAAATTGAACGAAAAATGTAAGTTCTGAGTAAAATGTTATTTTGATATTTAAAACTGCAATAACTTTTTAAAAAATGAATGAACAAAAATTTTTGTTCAAATTTTAAAATACAAGAGTTTTCCATAGTAATAATTCCACAAATAAATATAAATTTTAAATGAATCTAACTAACATTAAATATAAATTTATAGTTATTTTGATTATTTTGCCCCTTTAAAATTTTCTATGTGCATATGGCAGTCGAAGTAGAACAAAAAATATGAGTTAATTTTGCTTTTGGGATAATCTACCAATTTCTTAAAATTAAACAATATCTATAGATTTGCATCGAATCGTTTCTTATGATAGTTATAATGACTGTCAGATATCATCTATACTTGTCCCACTATGCCATGTTGATACTGTGCCATGACTCGACTGTGCTATGGTTTTTAGCTTCGATGCGAAGCTGAGAAGGTATTGGTTTTACTATGATGTGTTTTTTTTTTGTGTCTGTTACCACTTTTTCTCAGCTCTCACCGAACGGATTTCTTTCAACGATATGTCAAAAGATCACAATTCGTATCTAATCGAAGACATTACCCTCAAAAATTGAAAAAATATCCCTCGTTCCCCGTAAATGGGGGAAACCTCCAAAAAAATTTCAAATTTAAAAATCGCTAATTTTCGAAATTTTTTCAATTTTTTTTACTAAAATGTGCCGTAACTTTTTCAAAAATGAACATATCAATATAATTTTTTTTTTTATAGATGCTTGATGTCTTTACCTATCATTTGATATATTTTTTTTTATAAATTTAACCCTTTACCAGCCCACAGGGGGGATTTAAAATGACAACTTTTTCACAAAATATTAACTTTTTGAACTTAACTTTTGAAAATGTTCCGGAAAATCTGACACTTTTATATATATTTTAAATTAAAGCTAATGTAATATACTTTAATTTGAAAAAAAAAAATTTGACCTCTGTACTTGTCTTCACGTTGAAAATGGCTACCGAATACTATTTCGTGTGAAAAATCTCGATTTTATAATTTACATTTTTTACTTTAAAGTGTTACAACTTTTTAAAAAATGTATGAATCAACACAATTTTTTTATGAGAATAATATTTTTTAATAATCTCTTTTTCATTTGTCATACATTATCTTAATCAAGATATTAATAAGGAACTAGCAGATCATGTAGCTTTTGGAATAATACACCAATTTTTTTTAAATTAAACACAATCTAAAGATTTGCATCGAAGCGTTTTTTTTGATAGTGATTTTAATCACTGTCAGATATCATTATACTTGATCCAACTATGCCACGTTACCACTGTGTCGCGACCCCCCTGTGCTGGGTTTTTTTTTGGCTTGTATTTAAAAGTTAATCTTTATTTTATTTGAAAATTTATGTGTTTGGCATTAATAATTTTGATTTGTATAAGATTCCATTGAAATTTTAAATTTGTTTTTGCTTTCTTAGAAATTGCTAAAAATTATTTATCAGCTTTTGGATAATAGAGACAAATTTATAAGTAATATTAAGTTCATATAATGAAGTTTTTATCAAGAAAAATAAAAATTATTTCGATGACATAAATGTAATTTTTTAATCTAGGCAAAAATAGAGATAAAGGCAACTTTATCTAGATAAAAAAAATCATAGCAATTTTTTTGTTTAATTATTCAAAATTTAACTTAGCGGGGCTCTTATCATGTTAATAAGTGAATACGGTATAACAATAAATCTAAATTAAAACACATTATTCACATTTATGTTTTATTTGTAACATAATAAATTTGCAGTTTCTATATTACTTAAACTGTCATTTATTTGGTTATTTTAAATGTTATTAATTAAATATATAATATTTTCTTCTTTATAGGCAGGAATTAATCCTAATGTATCGGACTTTAAAGGTTTAACGCCACTTATGACGACAAGCATGTTTGGCAAAATATCAACAGCTAGCTTCTTGTTGGGTATGGGAGCAATGCATAATTTGACTGATATAAACGGAGACACTGCTTTACATTGGGCAGCATATAAAGGCTATCCAGAGCTTATTAGATTACTTTTGTACTCGGGAGCCGATCTTATTAGAGCCGATCATTTTGGCTCTACACCTCTCCATTTAGCTGCTCTTTCTGGAAATGCTAAATGCGTAAAAATACTTTGTGAAAATGTACGAGTACTTATAATAAATTAACCTTACAATACATTACATGAAATTATTAATTTAATGCAACTTGTTCTTTAGAGTCAGATATTGTTACAGCCTAGAGATAAAAATGGTAAAACTCCTTTAGGTCTTGCAGTTAACCATAAATACGAAGAAATTGTCGGATTGCTGAATAGTGAAATAAACAAAAGAAAAAAATGGATGAAACCGATTTACAAAGCATTGTAAATATTTACAACTGTTTTAATAGTCACTTGGTCATAGGTAGTTGACGGGTGTTATCAATAAATGGGATATCCTGATTGTGTTTTAAAATTACCTTTTCTGATTTCTTAAGTGTGTCCGGAAATTACATCGTTTTTTAGTTCTATTATATTTCTAGAAAAAAATTAATGTTTTTATGAGTAGCCCGAATAAGCCCAGTTTATTTAAAGTTACCCAGGGTGAACTTCAATTAGATGAACTGGCTTAAAGCCCGAAAATACTTTTTTAATTACTTAAAATAAATATTGATTATTATTTGTATAATTTACTATGATATTTACATTAAATTTTTTTCAAAATACAGAGTGTTTTTTTTATCATAACCCACTTAATTACTTACAGAATAAAAATAATTTAAACAAGTTTTTTTTTTTATTTACTTAGTTGTATATTATTCTTCAAATGATTAGCTATGTAATAAATTCAAGATTATGTTTTTAAGTTTATCCCTTATGCCTTATAAGGTATAAAGTTTATAAGTTTATAAGGTATAAACTTTATTTTTTTAAATGGTAGCACGTATTTTGAATTTAATAAAAATTTGAGTTTTAAATTTAATAGTTAATGGCATTTGAATTTTGAATAGAACTTTATTAAAAAACCAATAAGCTATATGTATTTGTAATCCTTCGTGTATTATACAGTTTTAGTATCTTAAAAATTTGAAACTTTCAAATATTAATAATTAATATATTATCAAATAATAAACGAATAAAGTTATATTAAAAATTAAAATTACATTAACTATTAAATTAATTAAATGTTTTATTAATTTAAAAACATATGTTGCCATTTTAAAAAACAAAGTTGATACCCTTTACAAAATATTACATTGTTTTTAATTCAAGAATAATGAGTAAAAAAATAACCAAAAATAAAAAAATTGTTTATATTATTTTTATTTTGTTAGTAATTGAGCGAGTTATGATAAAAAAACATTTTGTATAAAGCATTAGCTATTTAAAATATAATTAAAACTTTCAAAAATAATTCTCAATCATTACTTACTATTCATTATTTTAAATGCAAAGTATTAAATATTCAATAGATTGTTTTATTCTTAAAAGACATAATTTTTACAAAATTATATCTTGATATTTGTTTGTATTTTAATTTTATTACATTATCAACAATAAATAAAAATTTTTAAATGTGATTCTTTTATTTTCTTGATATTACTTTTTAATAATGTATTACACTTTTTGTTTCGCATTTAAGTTATTTCGTTATTACTAACACGGACGCAATCGGGTTATACATGAAAATTATTTATATAAAAATACAAAAATAAAAAACGTTAGCACAGTGGGGTCGCAACAGTGTGGACGTGGTATAGTTGGAACAAATATAGATGATAGCTGACAGTGCTAAAATCAATATCATAAGAAACGCTTCGATGCAAATATGTAGATAGTATTTAATTGATGGATTATTCCCAATTTCTTATACATAATTTTATGTATGAAATATACAACTACTTCATAATTGTTTATAATTTCTCTATGAAAATTAAAATTATTTAACATCGATTTCATAATTTTACTTATTGTAAATTTAATCACTATAATAAGCCTTTATTCATATATTATACTTATAAATCATAAAACATGTAATCAGGATATAATTAAGAATACATATTTTATGTAACGATTGGTATAATCCAACAATCCCTTCTAAAAATTAAACACTACACAATTACATCGAAGTGTTTTTACGACAGTGTTTTAATTGCTGTCAGATGTAATCTATACTTGTCCCAAAAACGCCCTTATATAAACAATATGGCATTAATTTTTTTCTTTTTTAGTCATACTATTTTTGGTAGTTCATCATACTCCAAGGGCCCTCAGGTATTCTTTCTATGTTCGTTTCTCATTTGGTGGTATCCATTATATCTATATAGAGTAAGTAGATATAGTTTTTATTCTTAGAAAAGACTAAAAAATTAAATAAAAATTTTAGGTAGTTCCTGCTACGTGGAACATTACTAGAGGTTGTCATTATACTTATTTAGCCTGGAATATCTTTATGTGGGTTTGTTGGTTAATAACGAAAAATTCTGATCCTGGTTATCTTCCAATTAATTCTGGAAGTTATATTCAAAGCATAAGAGAGGTAAATGTTATAACAAGTGTTTAATAGTAAAATTTTATTATAAGATTTTTAAAATATTTAAAAACATTTTGAATGCCATTTTTTTTACTGTTTATGAATTCCTAGTTTTTCAAAAAATGTTATCACTATTTTTAAGAAAAATTGCCTATACTTAACTCCTTAAAATTTATATAATGCATAACACATAGAATACAACGGAATAATTAAGTAAATAGAATGTTTTTTTAGCATTAAAATAAATAATAAAAATTTTTATATTTACATGCAGGACTAGCAGAAATTGGGGAAGTTAAGACGCCAAATATTTTATTAGGTTCCCCAAAATAAGTAGAAAGTTTGTGTGTTATTAGACAAAAACATAATTTAATATGAGGGAAATATTTAAAATACGAGAATAATATATATGTATATCAAAATTTTTATTTTATTTCTGCCTACGAAATATAGTGTCACATATTTTGGTAAACTGTTGCGCAAAAATAAAAAAGTTTACTAATTGTTTTGTCTATAGACGAAACTTACTGCTCCGGGGACTATAAGGTCTTAATTAGACTCTAAATGAAACAGGGGTATATTAATAAAAATGTGGTGCAATATTTATGTGGTGAATGTAATAATAATTACTAGTTAAATAGTTTAAATATTCTCAACATTTATAGCAAAACTGTTGCAGTTTTATAGAATATTATGGGTGTCCAACCCTTATGTCTTATTAGAGTTTCAACATTATTTATTCAAATGGTAATATACATATTTAACTAGCTTATAAAATAAAAATGGATTGTCAAGAAAATGAGTGGTCAATATTAACTTTTGAACCAGTACTTTGGAAGTTATTTTCATTTTTATATCTAGGCAGGACGAAGAGTATGGTTAGAAAATGTCTAGTTATAAAAATAAAGCACTCACTGCTCATTATCAATCATTACTTAACATTTTTAATTAATTTTGACCCATTAATTCAAAATTTATAAATATTTTAAATTATAAAGTGTAGGTGAAGTGTGGTTTATGTTATTTTTATCATTATGTATTGCTCTGTCGTGCTCTTCATCCGATTTATTTAAAAACGTTATCAACTTACGAAATCATGATTCAATCAATTTGTTATTGCCTAGTCATTTTTTTATTTCATATTATAATTAAATATGTATTTTACCATTAAATAAAATTAAACTTGGGTTGAAAAATATTTAATAATTATTAATTCAATTTTAATTGGAAATGTATGAAACTAAAAAATACAAAAAAATAACATTTTTGACATTATTATAATAATAAAACAAGTGGTAATTTTATATGAATCATTCTGTATGTATTTATTTATGAACAAAAAATTATTAAATTTGGCTCTACTGTTTTAAAATTTGCAAAAAAGAAATATATATTTTTATATAGCAATAATTATTAATATAACTTGTTCATTATTATTTAAGGTATTTATAACTTAATAAAAATATAAAGAAAACATTTTTTTTTTAATATTTTATCTAAATTGACTTTAATACTTTATATTTATCAATAAACAAACGATTTGAAGAAGTTTATATTATTTTTACTATAAAATTTTAATCACTTTATAAACGCGTTAAAACGTGATTAAAATATCAAATTTCTGGAACATAAAAGTATTTAATACGAAAAAAAACTTTTTTTTATTTCTCTTAAATAAAATGTTTTTTTTTTTTTTAACAACCCTGAAATTATTTAAATTATGTTATTATACATTTGTAGTTGCCATTCTATCCGTGCGATATGGGTACAAAACAAGACATTTTATCAAGACTGTGTCATACTTGTCGCTGTGTGAGGCCTTTAAGAGCAAAACATTGCCGCTTATGTAACCGGTGTGTTCAACATTTCGATCATCATTGTCAGTATGTAACTAATTGCGTTGGCATTAGCAACAGGTAAAAAAACATGGTCTTTTAAAAATAAAATTCCATTAAGCCGATATTGATTCTTTTAGATCTTGGTTTTTCTGGTTCGTTATTAGTTTGGCCATGAATTGTTCATATATTATTTATCTGGTATCCTGTACAATAAGCGTCGAAGGAATATCCGTTCTTTACATTTTAGCTCTCTTACAGTCTATCGCCTTTGGACTACTTAATTGGACATTATCTGTTACAATTGTAAGTTTTTCATAAAAAAATTAGTGACCCTTACAAGCTCAATATTATTAACAGTATTCATATCAATCAATCTGCTCGTTAAAAACATCCATAAATATTTCTTTATTTATTCCTGTATTCGCTGTCAAGTGGTTTTCATTTTCATTTTGCTATCTATAGGCGTAGTGTGGTTAAAAAAAATTTGGAGGGTGTAGCGTGAACTAAATCAAATTTACCCCACCCCCCCTAAAAATATTTATATAATATTGCTAATATATAAAATATTGTATATGTTGTCTGATAAAATTATACATAGAGTATTGGTTGTTTGATTAATTATTGATCACTCGATTTCTGTTAAATAATACAATATAATCAACAACCTCTCCTCAATATCCCGTCATTTATCTATGATACTATAGAAATTGTGAATTGCAAATATCATCAAAATTTGATAATAAGTAACGTGTACTATTAATCGACCTTGTAAATAAAAGATAATTAAAATTACTATCAATTTCGATCAACGATTAACAGTGTTCAACAATACACAATTAAAATGATAAAATATAAAATATTTATATAATTTTAATTTTTTCAATATTGTATATTGAAATATTTTCAGTAGTATTGAATGTATAAGAGTCATTTAATTGTTTAGTTATTATTATTAATTTTAACTCGATAATTTAATACTTAGTGCGCAAACGCTTTGATGAATTTAACAAGAAATGAAATGATCAATTACAAAAAATATTCATATTTGAAAAATACCAAAGGAAAGTATTTCAACCCATTTTCAAGAGGAGTTGTTATTAATGTTATGGAATTTTTTGGCTGTACCCGAAATAGATTAAATTACGAAACTATTAAATATTGCTACGATTAAAATAAACATCATTTGTTAATTTATTTTATATAGATAAAAAAAATTCACATTATATTTATATAATTATACATTTTTATATTTTTGTATATGCAATCATTCAAGTTGATGAAGAAAAATTTGATTGAATTTAAATATAATGAAGCACTTGGTCATTGCCTTACTCAAAATATTATGCTTAATGCTTGGTTGTAAGCTTATATTTATATTATTTAATTGATTAACATTGGTGATGATTATGCATTTTTGTTATTTTTACACCAAGTATATTCATATTTTGATGTTTTTTTTAATTATTATTGGATATTATTTAAATTAATATGTTATAAATAAATAAAAAATCTTATTGACATACATCCGTCCTACTAATTATCCACAAAATATAATTAAAGGAAAGTCATTAAATGATTGATAATTCAGGTGTCGTCATAGAAATCACACCTACTTTCTACTCTTGGAGAACCATAATTTATAATTCATATAATTATTTGCATACAATACAAGTGCGTTTCTTTATTTTATAAATACCTGCACGGATCTTGTTTTTGTTTAAAAAACCAAGAGAAAATTGGCAAAAACTAAATTTGTTTTTATTGAATTTTCAACTTGATTCATTTGGTTATATGAAGAAGCGAAGTATAAAAAACTTTTATATAAATAACAAAATAATCATGAACTATGATTTGCATATTAATATTAGCATGATATTATTATACATTAAAAATTAATATTTAAAATCAATTAAAATATACGAAATAAATTATACACTAAACATAAGAGTTAATCCAAGTGGCACAAAATTAAAATTACAACTTAATATTATTCATTGCTATAAATTCACAAAAAATATTAGGTACAAATTATACAGATTTATTGATACCACTAAACTATTAATGGCCACATTATTTAAATTTATAATTAATATCTTAGACAATAAGTAATATTTTACTATTTTCTTACATTTAAACAACAGTATACAAATTTAGTATTATTTATAGTCCATTGTAAAATAGAGTATCAAGTATTTATTATAAGTAAATTTATAAATATTTTAATACTATATTGTTTAAAAATTTTAATGATTGAAATTTAATAAACTATTAAAGATAATTGTTGTAGTAAGATAAATAAAAAAAAACTATTTTTTACTTATTTGCATAAATTTACTTGATCAATAAAATTAAGAGTTAGCGTTCTTTATTTAACTAACTTTGCTCTAGGAAATTTTAAATACTATGAGGGTAGGTAAGATAAAAAAATGAAAATTCACAAAACCTAACCTTACTTTGTGTTAATCAAGGATAAACATACATATATAATTTATAACAATTGTGAGTCTTATAACATTTTTTTAACACATTTTTTACAGTTATCAATTAGAGTATTAATTAAGAGCTTTTCATCTTTTACAATTCTTTATTAGTTTATATTTTGATGTTTCACTCATAAAGTTAATAAATATTTGTTCTATTTAAATATATACATATATATACAGGGTGGAACGGATCTAACTGACAATTTATATTACTTATGATCTACATAACATTTTATACTATTTTTTTTTTTAATCAATTTTTACAATATGTTTTATGTTATTTTTTGTAATTGCGAAAAATAACATAAAACATATTTTAAATATCGTTCTATATTATAAAAATTGATTAAAAAAAAAAGTATAAAATGTTATGTAGATCATAAGTTATATGAATTGTCAGTTAGATCCGTTCCTCTCTGTATATATATATATATATATAAATATTTATAATTAACTAACACAATAATTGTAATTATTTATTTTTTATTAAAGGTTTGATTTTTCCTGCTAATGAACAGTTAAAATATTGCAGTAGTACTTAATTTAGATATTTTCTTAGTTATATAAACTTCTCAATCAGATTAAAATTTTTTTTATATATAAATATCAATGGTTTTTTTTACCAGTAGTGTTCATTAATTGGTGATGTTACCATAATAATAAGACATAGCACTTTTTAAGGGTATTATTATCTAACAGGAAGCATAGATCAATTATAAGATAAAATATCAATTAAATAAAAACACGATCAAGATAAATAAGACAACATTATCATACTTAAAATAATATTTTTGTTATTTATTAAATAAATCAAAATATATTTTATTTTATTTTTAATTTTTTAAAAATTTAAAATTAGCAGTTTTTTAGAACTTTACTTACAAATATTTTGATAATTACTTATTGTAAAGTTGTTATCGATCCATCAAACGTTTCTTAAGAAAAAAGATAAAAATAGTTATTTTGAATTTTGGCAAATAAAAAATAAATTAGTTTAATTATTAAAAATAAATCATAAAAAATATGATTTAACGTAGTCTAAGATCGCAAAAATTGTTTTAAAAAAAATTACAGTAAAATTTTAATAGGCGTTTTAATTATACATATATTTATATTATATATTATATATATAATTCAAAGTATATTGCGCATAGTTTAATTATTAAAACACATTTATTAAAGTTTGGATAAATAATGATAGCGTCATAAAATCCTTTAGTGATTTAATTAGTTTAATATGTAATATACCATTAACATTAAAATTAAAACAATACTCATTTTTGACTAGTTGTACACTTAAATGAGAAAAAGTTCGATACTGTTATTAAAGAAGACTTATTAAACTCCATTCTTAATAGAAGTTATTGATTTTAATTTTAAAAAATTAACTTCATTAAAAATTTATATTATCAGTATTGTTTATTTTTTCATTAATTGCGAAAAAAATGAAGAAAGATGAATTATTAGTAATGTACTAGATTTAAGATAGTTTTTTTATAAAATAAAATATATATATTTATCTAAAAAGTCTTCGATTATAACTAGTACCTAGAGTTTTCAAGTATTTTAAAATTTGTTCATCTAGCAATAAAATCAGTAAAGCTAGGATCAAATTAATTTTGTTCCATTCATTTAAACACGAACACTATTCATTTTAATGTTATTTAATATAAAAGTGACTTAGGTTAATGAATATTATTAAATCAAATCTGTAGTTTTTCAAAAAATATCTCAAATTAGTTTGATTTTTAAATTCCCAATTAACTAGTAATCAGTATGGAAGGAACGAATTTAATTTGGTCTAGGGTCGAATGGTTCAGCGTTTAATCCTACATACCGATTATTCTTTCTATGCACAAAACCTGTTCCAGGGGCTGTATTGTAGTATATTACCCTTCGAATTCCGAAAGGATCAATATAACCAAAACTACCAGCACGTGTGTCTTCCTGATCATTGGACTGTTCCTCGTGATAATGTTTGGGTAAATAATACTTGAAGCCGTTACGGACGAATGATACACCGTCGTACTGATCTTCGTTTTCGGATCCTTGAGCCGATAAATCCACTACCTTTCGATATGCCGGACGAAACGTTTGGGGTCGCAGTGGCTGTTTGTAAACGGGCAATGGGGAAACCGTGGTAGATGGCGTGAATGACCTGCGTTGGAATTCGGCGGCAGTTTCTCCATTGACAGCGATGGAATTGACATCCACCGGTTTAACTGCAGCAAAGAAATCGGGTGACGCAGTGGTTAATAGTTGTCGGTAAAAAGGCGAAGTCGTACTCGATGGGAATTGTAAAGGTGATCGGTCAGTGTCGGACGGATAAATAAACGGTGAGCCGTGCCATGAAGATTGCCGAGGTGATTCTGTAACTACCACTGGCTTTGAACGGCGATAAGGCGATATAGTCACTGCAGTACCAGCCACTGGTGAAACATTCTTAGCTGCAGAAACGGCTTGTCCAACCGCCGATTGTGAACCAACGAATAACTTTTTATTTCTGACTACTCTGTAACCTGTGGAATTAAAAATATGATTCAATTTTATCCACACATACCATAAGTATAGATTTAGTTATAACAGAATTTATTTCAGTAAAAAAACAGATATTTTCAAACGATTATTCATATTTAACTCGCATAAGATCTTCGTATCTGCATAAAAAGTGTTTAAAAAATAAGGAAATCTTTTTCTATACTTTATTTGATCTTAACAAATAAAGAGAACAGTTTTACATTATTTAAGAGCCCTTTTTTTCCTGCAAAAAAAAAATTTAAAACAAATCTTAAATTCTATAAATATTCATACCTTGTGTGTTAGTTTATTATACTATATACCTCAATAAGAGCAAATGCAGTTCTTACCTAATCTGGTCACGTGAGTAACATTAGCAATTTTTAAGTGTCTCTTAAAAATATTCTTGTGTGTTATTTCCTATTGAGTTTATACCTTATTTTATTTTTTATAGAATAAAATTGTTTTTGTTTGACGTTTTATAAATTATGTTCTATACCAGCGTTTAAATTTCTTGTGAGTACTATTTCGGCTAATTGTTTACCATTCACTACAAAATAGTGTTTTTTTCTTCATAGTCTTTGTTTAAAAATTTTCAGAATATATGAAAACTCATTTAATAGAAATTAACTTTGAATGATTCGGTGGTAATTTTTATATATTTTAATAATAATTACAATTACTTAATTTGTTTTTTATATATTATGAATTAAAATGGCTAATCCTTCAACCACTTATCCCAAAATCGCCTAATATTTTCCATAATTCTACTGGAACTTCATCTAGTGCTACTGCTTTATTCTATAAATTTTATTTTAATGATCATAAAATTATTTTTTACATACCTGTTGTATAAATAATGAGTATTTGATTATTATTTAGTATAATTTTATATACATTTATGTATTTGATATTTTTGTAGCAATATTATTATTATTATTGATCTTTATGCAAGCAGATATTTAATTTAAAAATATTAAAAATAATGAATAAAAACAAAATTTATATTTAAATTAAGTTTATATTAATATCAAGAAACTTATTATATTAGATTTACTTTATAGATATAAATTATTTTAATTATTTTAAATATAATTATAATACATATACGTATAATAGTACAATTTATATACTGTAAACAAAGAATTTATAATGTACATAAAAATAGATTTTCACATAAATTAGTGTAAATTCTGTACTATAATATCTAATTTATTTGTACATCATCTGTAGTAATTGCTCTTTAGTGGGCGTAATCGATATTTATATTATTCAATGTAATTTAAAAACTATGTCATATTATAAATATTTTAAATAAAAAATAAAAGGATGCCTAAAATAAAATGTATGAATTTAGAATATTATTTTACTATCTATTATTTAGTATTAGGGTTAGTCCCATATCCGATTTTCCTATGTGCTTCACGGGTCTTCATTTTTTAATTAAATTTTTACTATATTTTTGTTGTACTAATTCTGAAGCAATATTTTCCTTGCAAAATGCTTAGAATCGGCTTAGCCAGATACTCCTACCTTGGAATCAGTGGCCTACCTATGAGGATTTCCCGAAGAGCCTAACGCACTGAAGGCATATGAGGGTTGTAGGTCACCGGGTCTGAGGCAGAGCTCCAGCTAGATGGCCTTTAATTAAAATATAATAAAAAAAGAAATTATAATTTTAATGAGCACAAAAAAGTAACATTTTTATAATCGAAATACATGCAGCCATATTTATACATAATTCTAAATAATAAGCTGATTAAGCTTCTAAAAACATGCTAAGAGTGGTGTAGGAAATATATTCATAATGACCAGTTATAAATATAATTCATAATTATATTAAATTTATAATGTGAACTATTTTAAAGACATCATTAAAGTAATTTTGCAAAAAAATTATATCAGTGAAAAATATGTATGGTTTACCATTCGAGTCAGCTACATAATCGTTCAATCTTAAATATCCGTCCGCGTCCACCCATCCATATGTGCCGACAACACTTCCATCATGTAATCGTCTTTCTTTTCTGTATTGCCCACTAATTGTTTGATATTTAAAATATCTCTCTGGTCCTTCATCTGTTTGTATATGATATTGAGTATTCGGCTCTGTGTCCCATCCTCCATCAATTTTGGTTGCCACTGAACCCAAAATAGTGAACTGCAATATTTCAATACATTCTATACCAACGGATGTAAATAAATTCAAATCTTAACCATTTAAAATATTTTTATTGATAGTAATCTGTTAATGCCAATTTATCATTTAATCTTTAGATAGTTGAAAGAACTTTAAGAAATAGCAGAAATTCATGAGTTAATTCAAATATGTTTGAATTTCAGAGTTTAGAATACTAATAACTTTTAACAGGATTATTATTTGATTACAAATTGTGAATATTGTTTGTAAAAAGTTCATTCAAAACTGTTGCTATATATTAGACAAATTATTTTACTTACAATTAATAACTATCAATAAACGGATGGATGACCACCCTAGCAAGCAGTGACGTATTTATGGGGGAGGGGGTCCAGGGGTATTGGACCCCCCCCCCCCCCCCCCC